>NW_022884386.1:5800000-6400000 GCF_011952205.1 Bombus bifarius
TACCTCAAGCAGTGAATGGAGAAATGGGAATTTCTTTTCTCCTTTTCTTCTTCCGTGTCATTGTCAGTCGCCACGTTGTAAGGAGATCTTCGTGAAAAATGCCGGTGTCGAAGCACACCGTCCGAAAGCCACAATATAAAACGCAGAGTTTCCACTTGCTTCAGTTTCATCGCATCCTAACTTTTCTTCTCATCCTCTTTAGTCTTCTTGCACTCGCGCAAGTATCTGGTCATCACCTTGTCCCCCACCGACGATCCTATTAATCCACTCGGCGACAAGTGCATCAGCACCGAGTTGAACGCGTCTCTCGATCAGATCGCACCGCGTACCTCGAGTACGAAGCATTTGTCCCGTGTTTCGAAAGGTGAAACTTCCAAGCCGAAAGCTATCCTCGATAACCTCGAAGACCTATCCGCAGCAGAAGTCACGTTCCTTTGCTTTTTCACATGATACGAATCCCAATGATCAATGATGAGAGTACACACAGTACATCGTGAAAAATGGCGTTTTCATATTCACACATATGCGTAGATGTTGACTGCAGCTGCCCTTAAAGTGTCCACGAATCTACAGAATCTACGGATATAACGCAAGAATCGGCGAAATCAACAAAGAAGATAAATTACTTTGAAACGTAATCGAAGATAACGTAAATAAAAGAAACGCCGCGATCGGACGAACCTTCCACGGAATGTGACATAAAATTATTTAACGCCACTCGTACGACTTTTAAACGGGCGCGTGCTTTTCCTCGATTTGTAAAACATTTAAAAATAAACACGGTAATTATAATAAATAACTCGCTGTACGACATAGAATTCATAAAGTTCAAGATCCTCGCGTAGACTGTCTCGTTATCTGGATACCTGGTCAGAATACTGATTGTTGGGTTGACGTGTAGATAGGTGGTGGTCATGTTCGGTTTGTTGGAGGCGTACTGAATATTCAGTAACACGTCGTATTCACCGTTCGCCACCAGGGGCAGCAACTTGTAGCAATGAGTGTTGTTCGCGTAGCCGGTTAACTTCGGGCTGGCGTACAATTTGGGCAAGTGTAATTCGGTCACTATGCCGTTTAGGTCGCTTAACACGCTTGTGTCTTCTTTGTTCAAGATCGATTGTTCAAGAAGGGTTGTGCACATTTACTGCCTTCGATTGTAATCCCTCGGTGTTCTGGTTTTTGCCAAGTCGAAATTGTCGTAGGTTGTTCAATTTAGAAATTCGCTGGAATCGCGCTAGTTTCATGTTGCCAGGAATAGAATCATTTTGAAAGTTTCAATATTTTTGCGTTTCATGGTAAAATTAGGGAACACGAGAGAACTTTAAAAGCAAAGTTTATCAATTAATATTTTGTTTTATTATCCTTGATAAATTGACGAAAAGTTACCCATATTTCTTAGTCGTTCGAAAGATCTTGTTCTCTTGCGAAGAAATTCCTTTGTGTCCTTTCCAATTTGTTAAATTATTTACTGGTTATTCGCGAAAGAGAGTTTTGTAGGTATTGCAATAATTAATAATATCAATATTAGTAGTACAGTAAATATTCAAATAATATCAATCTTCTCTTTTGTTGCGAAAGGAATTTACAATCGCATGTGTAATAGTGAAATTAATAAATAATTCTTTTATTAAACAGTGCTATTACATGATACAATTATAAAATTAGTATTTATATAAGTTATCGTCTACATATTTAGTAATAACTTATACCAATAAAGATAATTCGCCATTTATGTGATAGAACATGTCAGGGCACTGCAAGCAATGAAAAGCAACCAACAGCAGCCAACAGCAACCAGCAACAACGATCTTCTTGGAAATGAGTATACAATGAAAAATGAGATTATTTACTGTAAATAAAATTATACAAAATGTATTTAGAAAGAGTTTCGATAGATCAGAGTAGTTTAACAACATTTCACAGTCTCGTTACTTGTCCGCTTTACTATCAAATCTCACAAAAACTCACCAAAAAACAAAAATATAAAAATGAGAAATATGTGACGTCATTTCTAAGAATCGATGAAATTGTACCATTCTCTGTGAGATCATGTTCTCCCGATACAAAATTGCAAAATCGGACCAAATTTTCACGATTTCGGCTCCGAGAAATTCCTGGAAAATATCGTCATTTCCAGGAATCGCCTCGATTGTTCCTGAAAAGTGACGTCATTTCCAAGAATTGCCAGAATTGTGCCACTTCGCAAAATCGGCCCAAAATTTTGAACCAAATCTAAAAAATTCTGGTTTCGAAAAATTTCTGAAATATGACGTCATTCCCAAGAATCGTCGAAACTGTGCCACCTCCTGTGATATGTTCTCTGGATACAAAATCGTCTCAAAACCACTGCGTCCAACAATTTTAACATCGAAAATCTACTTTTCGTTCAATGCTTCCGATTTCCTGAGGATTTGTCAATTCGTCGCCTTCCCATAAAGATCTCCACAAGAAAAGCCACAGTCCCTAAAACGTATCCACCCGCCAGTATATAGAAGCCGAACAAGACATGATGCATCTTCAAAGTCTTGAAGCTTTTATTTTTGTCCAGTTGCCTTTTCTTCCACGCCCAGCGCGTTTTTCTTGTACTCTCCTCCTTCCATTTTTCTATAATTCCACCTTCGACCGTTCTTCGAATCATTTGCGTTACAGAAGCAAGCAGTGGCCAATCCTCTCTGGTCTTGAACACTAGCGAGTTTTGCTGTATTTTCCTAGATCGATAAAGGCGCATTTCATTGCGGATCCTCATGTAATGATGAAGACAGTCACCTAAGCAGGCGGCGCATCGCGATCGAAGCACGTGCTCCTTGCAAGCATAGTAGGTGTCCTTGTGAAAACGCGATTGTAGTTCGGGATCCTGAAGCTCTTGACCGTGAAACATCGATCCGTAGATTTGGCAGCCAGACTTCTGTGAACGATGAAACTTCGTTAATATTAAAATTAGAAAACCGGCTCCTCACAGGCTAAAGTACTTCACTCCTTAATGCAATGCAAAAACCACTTTGCGAGATTTTTTCAAGTTTAATGCCAAAGCACCGGTTATATGATTTCATCGATATCGTTTATATTCTGTCTCGTGCAGTCAGCCGTTGTTGCAAATAAGCGGCTCAATTATAAATACAGCGACTCGCATTAACATTCGCATTAATAATACTATTTTTAGTCATTTAGTAAAGTACGTGATTGATTCTCTAACCGCGAGGTTTTTCCTATTGCATTAAGAGTCTCTCTGTGATAAACTTATACAAGATATAAATTTCGTGCGCTATTTCTTTCTCTTTTTTTTTTTTTTGCAGGAAAATATATGAATCATCCGTGGCTGTAGTGTTACATGAATAAAGTATGTGTTTCGGTCAGCTACGATATTTCTTTTAAAATGCTGGGAAACTGTGGTGTTCAAGTATCGATACAAGATACACCGTAAGTATTCGTAATTTGCTTAAGATCGTACAACTACCTTAAGATCCTCCGATGTTCTAATATTTGGTAGAGAAACAGGAATAGTAAGAAACGAAGCCCAATGACTCTGGTGCAGCGCGTTCATTATCAAGTACAATATGAACGTACTACTGAAGAAGATCCTGGTGGAATTGGTTCCCGGTAATCTATGTACGGCGCCAAAAGTCATCAAACGTATTATATTCACGCTAGCTTTTACGAACCCCTGGTATTTCGTAAGAACCAGAAGGGCGATCACGAACACGACAGCATTGGCCGCGTGTATAACTGGCGATAGGAAGGACATGATCTTGGTAAACTCTGATATTTCTCCTGCTCGTTGCGTGAACACGCAAAGACCGTCGTCTCCGTGAGGATACGTGTGTCTGCAATAAAACACATGGCAATCTTGTTATCGATATAAAAAAGAATTCCTTGCGTTTCGTTTTCAAGTAGATTCTTCCGACATGGTCAAACATTCGATGCATCTCTTTCATTCGAACGTCCCTCTCGGTACAACGTTCACGTGTTTTAGATTATAAATAGAATTTCGCTAATTTATAGAAGAGAAGAATCATGATCGTTCACGGTTCTTTGAGTTAATTTAACATTTAATGTACGACGAGGAAATTAAAAACGAAGTGAAAAACGATCTCGAAGAATATTTTTGAAGTAAGCCAAGAGAATTTTGGACAAATGGCATTATGAGGCTCCCGGAGAGATGGCAAAAGGTGGTAGAAGAGAAAGGATCATGCATTATTTAAGAAAGGAAATATATTTTATACTTACCTCCTATTTTAAAAACGAAAAATACTTTCCAGACAACCTAATATAAGTTTTGTTATTTAAAGTTCATTTAGAGTTGACGATTTCAGGAGTCTTCGTCGTCTTTGGTTTGCTCGATTGTTACGCCATAAATATGATATACATATAGAACAACGCAATATATTTGCGTTATCAATAACAGATAAAAAACTAATTTTTTCTCACAGGCTAAAAGGAGACACGACCCTGAAAGGGCTAATACAAATTCATCGAAGCTTCTACGTACTTATGAGCAGCAGCGTATGCGTGCCTATCATTCCAAGTCACATAGCATTATGGAGGGTTAAAACTGGAGGAACACGTACTCGACCTTCCATGTATTATACAGGCTCCTCGCGTTCATTCCTATATCCACCTCACCAGTAGCCAAGTCAGCCATCATTCCCACCATGGTTCCGTGACTGCCAATTCCTCCTAAAGTATACGGAGATCCAGTGTACACACGCACGCGAAGGCTCGCGTTCAACTTCTTGAACACTATTTTCAGGATTTCGCTATTGTCACCGGAGAACTGTTCCAAGCCTCGTTTAGTTGGGTCTATTTGAAGATGCGGCTCGAAGGATATGGCGTTCGTTCGGACCTCGTACCCGGTTAGATCTTTCGTTTTGTCGAACATCAAGTCCTCGCATGTTCTCCAATCTTTCACATTCAATTTATCATCATTTTAGAATATACTCACACTATTTTCTAAACGTTGTTACTTTCTTAATGAATTTTATTATCGCGCAGTGGTAAAAATTTTCGTTTGGCTAGTTTATCGCCAAGTTATTCGCTAGTTTGTTGCTTTATCGCCATAAGGGGAATGCACACAGTATGTATCAGGTTGTCCGAAAGTGTCTTTCTTCTATAGACACGTCTTTTACAACGATGCATCTTTATACAAACACGAGACTTAATCTGTAAAATGTTGCGATATTTATTTTGATAGAACAAAATGAATCATAGGTAACTCGATAAAATAATATAAAATGGAAAATGTTGTGCATCCATTATTTCCTTCTAAAACGAAAGAAACTTTTCGGACGACCTAATAAATATGTGTGAAAATATTCAAAATGGAGAACGAGGCAAATGTCTAATTAACAACAAATGCTACTTCTTCGGTAGCGTCGATAGCGTCGAATTTGTACACGGAGTTCGCGGTCTAGCTACAAGTTAAGCGACTCACCATTATACTTCTTTTTCAATAATATCCAAGGATGTTCACTGCGCCCATGGAAATGTCCAACGTTCCTCCAAACTTCAGGCGCGATGCTCGAATAAGGATTAAAAGTATAAAGGACGATTCCTTCGATCGGATCGATGCATAGAAATATGGTGGAAAGTCTGTCGTATTCCCAAGCTGTCCACAGGAAATTGTAAGCGTTCACACAGCCGCGTTGCTCGGTTTTCCTGTCTATCAGAATATGGAAACCCTGGAAGTTCGACCAACCAGAGTCCTTTGTCCTTTGCAGAAGCAATTGAAGCATTGGCTGCGAGGATGCAACCACGATGAATTGGTTCAATTTCCAAAGCAAATATATCACAGAGAACTGTGTGTATATCGTGTACGAATATTTGCCCAGAGTGAACATCTCGAACGCCGTTGATTTCGATTCGGAGATTAGTGCAACCGGTAGATCGTTGAGTAGAGATCGTTGAAAGAATTCATGGTACTCCCCAGCTAATAGAAGAGCGTCGTCTGCATGGAACATCGTACATGATCGAACGATTGTCATCTGAAAGTGCGTTTTTCGTATGATCGTGTATTTTTGATAGATAAAAGAAAGTACACGTAATATACGATAATACGTATATTAATTTACTATACATATATATACATCGACTATACATATAGTATAATAATTTCGTTATGCATAATCGTCTTTGAAGATCCTTTTACCTTTCGAGCCTGTGTATCATATAATGACATTGAAAAATATAAACTATCAAGTAATTATTATCATTTGTAATTATTATCATGATATACAGGGTGTTACAAAATTTATCACGTGTAGGACAAAGAAAATATAAATATAGGAGTTCTGTATAATATTCTACAAAATTAAAGTTGTGACTGTATTTTAAATCGATCAGTTTTCAACTATGTCACTTTAATACTTTTTTTACGCAGAACGATGAGAAGATTCGATTCTTACGATGCGAAGAGAAGGAAGGTTTCCATTTAAAAAAATAATGCAACTATAAAATGAAAAAAAATATCGCAAATACGTAGTTCATTTTCAACCGTTCGTCGTTCTCCTCGCGCTTTTTACGAGACAAACGTTGGCTAATAAATCCGTGAACGCTCGGTATAGGCAATTAGTTCATATTTCTTTCCAAGTTCTGCTGAGCAATTATTGCGGCATTTTAGTCGCCAACATCGTCATTTTAATCGATATTGAAACATACAAAATGTCCATTTTTTCAATTAACGGCAAAGCCATCGATCTATAATAACATGAACATTTCATAAGCTTCAATTTATTTTTTTATTGCAGTTATAACTTGAGTACCGTTTTATCAATCAGCTCGTTGTAAGTGACTTTATTTCCAATGGTCGCATTGGCAGTCACCGTAGAGATTGATAAGACAATGTTCCAAGACTTCCAAGTAAGCAAAGCCATAGTTCGCGAGACGCGGTTAATAACACACAGTTGGTCGTTGCGGAAGCTTCTTTACTTTTTCTGCAAAATCATGCGCGAACTGCACGAGGCAAACAAAGTCGGAGTTGCACTTTGCAACGTTAGGTCAAGTGACGTTAATCGGACTTAATTGTTGCCGCTAAGAATGAAACTGCACTGTTCATTCAATAACTTTGTATAATTCCCATCGGACGAAATCACGAGTCAACTTAATAGATTCGGTTTTACAACATCGTGTTACGTGCTTATTTAATACGTCACAATGTCCCACGGGATTAATCGTTACGGTATAACGACAAACAATGTACTGATTCACGTCACCGAATAGCATTCCCTTTCCTGTTAGGCACCTACCATTTTCCTAACAATTGTTCCATCTGATAGTCATCTAAATTGACCTGTGTCCATTTTCACAAATAATAATGGCTCGATAACGATCACTCGCAATTTTCGACCGTGGCATTTTTACTTTTCATCCGTGTTTCCATTATTTACCAAAAATGCTCGTGTCACGTTGTAATTACACAATACTTCCATTGATAGTAAAATGTAACGTTTTCTTCTTGGAGACAATTTCTATTCCTGCTTTTCATTGTTTCTTTTCTCTTTTATTTACCAAAAAAAAAAAAAAACAAAAAATCGCATAATACTTTGTCTATTAGCAAAATTGTATTTATTCTCCTCCCGTATGATTTTCTAACTGTTCAAAGATTGCATTTCCCGTTCCAGGAACTTTCTTGTCAGAAATATCTTGACACTTAGTCATGTCGAGAAACGAGAATGGTTTCCACGATATTTCCGTTCTCCAAGCTTCGCATATAATTACAACGCAACACGACCGTTCTTCACAAATAAAGAAAACTCTGCTAAAGGGTAGAAACCCAACGCAATGGCAAGTTATGACCGAGCTCTGCTTAGAAACTTCTATGTAGTTTCAACCTGAGCGTGTCAATGACCTAACCCACGAAATCGTCGTGCAACCGCGGACGTTTTAAAGACGAAGAACACGGTTCTCCAAAGTGGGAGGCCAACCCCACCATCGCCGCTAAGAAGAGGACGAGCCGAGGACAGTTTTGCATCGGTCGTCGGCCCGAGTGCTCGCTTCTTCAGCTGATTTCCGGATAAAGAGGAGAGGGAGTCGTTTGTTTTTCATTTACGCGCGCGAGTTTATCATTCTGTTATCACAGGCTCGCCACGGCTGTCGTTTATCATCGTCTTCGCGCTTTCTTTCTCCGTCATACACTCGTAGCTGGCGCCGTGTCGTGCGAAGCTTTGAAACTCTCCGTACGTGTAGACAGCAATCGTTGGACACGAGGATTAAACTTCCGAGTCAATTATTGCAAGACAGATACATCGATCGCGAGGCAATTCTTTAGCGAACTGGATCGTCGAGAACGAAAATAGTATCTTCAAGGAAACCGGTTTACAGTTCCACGAAAGACTGAGAGTGGACGACCGGCATCGTGACAGGATGATAGCGATTCGAGGAACAGCGTCGTGGTTCTACCTGACAGTTTTCGTTGTTTGTCACGTGGCTGCTGCAGTGCAGCCCCACATCGTTTTCATTTTGGCCGACGACCTGGTGAGCTGTCAGTCATTTCGTTCATTTGCTATTATAAGCTTCGTGTACAGAGTGGTTCAGGTTTCTATCAACGAGACTTTCTCACGTTGTTCTATGGGTATAAAATGGGAAAAGAATGAAATAAAGAAGCCACATCGACGGATCGCATAACTTGAAAAGTAGAGAAAAGTGGCAACGATTCGCCTAAAGACTATTTCTTCAAATCACCTTAACGATTATTATCCCGTCATCTTGCAATAAATGAACTTGCAGAAGTAAGTTATTAATCTCTTGATAATTGAATATTAATCGCGTTTTTACGTAATGAAACAATCATCTAGATATCGAAGGTCGATGTAGTTCCAATGCTAATAAGTACACTCGTTTACTCGTTTATTTATTTATACCTATAAATTATCCCGGGGAGATGTAGCTAGAAAAACTTGCGTCACTTTGTACATTTTTTGTATTATCGAAATTTATAGAAGTCAACATACAAGTTACAAACACTTCGATATATCAAGGATATCGATTGCCGTTGAAAGAGTTCGATGAATATTTTAATTGTTGCGCCTAATTAAATCCGCCGAACAGGGATGGAACGACGTCGGATTTCACGGATCGGGACAAATCCCAACGCCAAATATCGACGCTCTGGCATACTCAGGCTTGCTGTTGGACCGCTATTACGTCACTCCAATTTGCACACCGTCCAGGAGCGCTTTGATGACCGGCAAGCATCCCATTCACACAGGAATGCAACATGGGGTACGCGGCTCCGTCATTAACTATTCAAGCGCGTAATCGGCTTGTAAATAAAACGATGTTGCGCTAAGGAGGATTTAACAACCGCAAGCATTAATTCCATTGTGGTTCGTTGCACTCCGACAATACTAGTTTCGTTCTATGGAGAGAGGAAAACACCGTGTCGCTGTGTTTTGTAACAATCTTTGAACCGGAATTATTTTTTAATAACGAAATTGAGTCAGTTGTTGTATCGCCTGATTTACGTTAAAAATCGAATATTTGACAGACGAGTGAAACGAAAGATAATATAATTAACTTTATCGACAGCAATTGTTTGACTTTAGACAAATTAGATATTAATTATCGGATTATAGAATTTTTATGAAAATTACGCTGCTATATTTTCGCCATTATATTTACAAATTATTTACACCAACTATTCGATCTCGCTTACTTCTCACTTTGTTTCCATTGACTTCATACATACGGCGAAAGTATAGCTGACCTTTAACTGTTGGTATTACGGGACCTTACAAAATTGGTATTTCGGTGAGACAAGGTTCGCGTTTTTAATTGTGAAAGTCCGAGAAATCGGAGTATAATTAACGTTACATGGCGTGGAATTAGGTTCTGAAATGCGCCGAGCCGAGAGGACTCCCTCTTCACGAGAAGCTTTTACCGCAATATCTTCGAGAACTTGGTTATAGCACGCACATCGTTGGTAAATGGCATTTGGGATTTTACACGAAAGAATACACGCCTATGTATAGAGGATTCGATTCGCACATTGGCTTTTGGAGCGGTCATCATGATTACTTTGATCATAGTGCCGTGGAAAGTGTAAGTAATTTAATTTGCATCTTTTAACAGCGTATCCCGAAAGAGACTCGGACGAACCGTCAAATATACTGTACACACGTTAATGTACTACGTATACAGAAAAATGGCAGCAAAAGTATCTTTACATATCCTAACTCTCTAAGGAAGGATTTTTTAGGACATTTTTTTTTTTGACATTAGGTTCTACGTTTCTTTCGTACAAAATTCTTGCAATCGTACGAAATCATTATTTTATTAAACGATACGAAATTTATTACTGTTGGATCTGATTAACTATCATACGAATGCGATAATAAATAAATGCGGTGGCTTCCAAATACTTTCCGTAGTAACTGTGTATTTTAAACGTCATTAAAAGTAACGCATTTGTTTCTTGTAAAAGATCGAGCTACGTACTTTGTATCTGACAGTAGAAACGCGGAAAATCTTGAGGAGAAAGAGATTTAAATTATTTTCTAAACCGTCCATTCTAAATTCTTCGTTTAATTTAATTACGCCACCAAAGGGTTAAATTAAATCGTTGAAGGAGGAGAATACTGTACAATTTAATTTAAATGCAGCCATATTGGGGATTAGACATGAGGAGGGGATTAAATTCAGCCTGGGATCTCCACGGCCAATATTCCACGGATATTTTCACGAAGGAGGCAGTGAAACTAATCAATGATCATAACGCCAGTCGTCCAATGTTCCTCTATTTACCTCACGCGGCTGTACATTCCGGAAATTCTTACAATCCTCTGCCAGTACCCGACCAGGATGTCGCCAAGTTCACCAATATCTTCAATTACGAGCGTAGGCGCTTTGCTGGTAACTAGAGTACGCTTGTTTACCAATCTACGTATAATTTTAACACTACGATTATCGATGACTAAGGCATGAAACTTGTACTAATAAAAATTATCATCCTAAAGTGTGTTGACACTTACTTATTTCTGATAGAAATAAAATTTACTTATTTATTTCTGTAATTAGAAAATTACTAGAAAGAAAACTCGGGATCGTTTTATTCTTCGCTAGAGCTTTCGTATAACATCGTGATATGGAAAGTAAAAAAAGAAAAAAAAAGAGTAGGAATCTAAATTTTCTCTGTAACTAGTCTTCCAGTTGAGACGAATGCGTTGATGCTTGGTGTAAGATGTTTTCTTTTGCTATACAAATCGACGAAAGCGTTCACGAATGCTTGCACTTATGCTTAGTTTTGAAAATACATTGTTTCAAATTATAAGTCGTTGTCTCGATTACTCTGACAATTGCAGCGTTAATAGCGTCAACGTTGTTTTTCAGAAAACGATACGATGACTTTATTGCAGGTATGCTGAGCAAGCTAGACGAGTCGGTTGGCCAGGTGGTCGAAGCTCTTCGCAAGAAGGGGATGCTAAAAAACAGCGTGATCGTGTTCTCCACGGATAATGGCGGGCCACCGGCCGGTTTCAATTTAAACGCCGCTTCGAATTGGCCTCTGAGAGGCACAAAAAACACTCTCTGGGAAGGTATTACTGAAAGAACACTCACCTGTATATGATTTTCCAATGCGAGAAAATAAAGCAAATATAGAATTGAACGACCAATTTATCCTTATTAGGAGGCGTTAGGGGAGCCGGTTTATTATGGTCACCAAGATTAGTGCGTCCTGGGAGAGTGAGTAGACAATTGTTTCACATCAGTGACTGGTTGCCAACGCTTATAACAGCTGCTGGAGGAAATCCATCTAATTTGAGCATCGACGGCATGGACTTATGGTATGCGCTGAGTGAAGACACAGAATCGCCACGAAAAATGGTTCTTCATAATATCGACGATATCTTTGGAGTGGCAGGAATCACGTATGGAGACTGGAAGTACATTCAGGGTAAAAAGTAATTGTAGCTTTATCATCAGGAAATTAGGAGCTGCAATGGCGTGGTAAAGTTTCCGGTCGATTAATCCTTTCTCTTTATATCCAAGAACGATACCTGAAGAAATTTCGAAATAATATAATATGAGCGTTACAAGTAAAAAAAAAAAGAAACAGTTCAATAAATAAGCACTGTTATATGGTTTTATAATATCAGTTAAAATTCTTTATTAGAATAGAAAATATTGGAATATAAATATTATACATATATTTATAGTATTGGAGTAGATTATATCACAATACCTCGATTTAGAAAATATTGGAAGATTATATTTTGGAATACAAAAAATTCATGTGGCCGGAAAATTTGGTAAACTACCGTGTATTATGGTTTCTACTTCTCAATTTCATTCGAATTCGTTTTATTTAATTATTATATTTTCTGGCTTCTAAGGGTCTACCTATAATGGTCAATGGGACGGTTGGTATGGCCCATCCGGAAGGGAATGGGTTTATGATATCGGAGGCGTGATCGGAAGTACAGCTGGTCGAGCAGTGGCCAGCGTCGGCTTGACTTTGTCTGCAGACGCTATTCGCAGGCTTCGGGAGGATGCTATGATTAAGTGTCCTCCGAAAAATGATAGTTTGCCACTATGCAAACCGCTGGAGGCGCCTTGTCTGTTCAATGTCCAACAGGACCCTTGCGAGGATAATAATCTTATAAACAAGTGAGTGAGACAATTTCTATAATATCAACGTTTTCAACGTCTTTCTTTTACCGATGACACGCGCTTGATGATGCGATTTGCTTATTTTTTGGGGGGTTCAAGGTATCCTTCCCTCGTGACCGAGCTGCGTGACAGGCTACGTAAATTAAACGCCACTGCGATATTACCTGGCAACCTGCCATGGGATAACAGAGCGAATCCAGATTATTGGGATCACACGTGGACTAATTTCGGTGACTATCTGAACGTATTCGCGAATAATGTCAGCTGAAGCTACAGGAGAAAGAAAACGGATAAAGGAATAAAGTTTAGCAAAGTACGTTGGTATCTTCTTATATCTTTAGACACGCAGGACTATGAGGTAAATGCATCTCGAAGGGAATCTTTATTAAACGTGTTGATTTTTCCTCGGTCGCCTTTGTCAGCCCTAGACCATCATCCTGTCCATATGGAGATAATAAAATAATAGGCGCGGGATTATAAATAGTATCTCGTTTATTCCTTAATCTATACACTTCGATCTTGTCGGGCCACAGTTCTATCCAAGTGTGTATAAAGTGGGGAGCGAAATGGGAAAAGGAAATTTGTTCGAAATGAAAATGGGACGTCCTTGTGTTGGCTAGAACGTCAGAATAGGTCCTTCTCGATGATCAAGAATATCTGTAAATACACGATAACACGCGTTATTTATTGCGTGGCACTGAAAGCATGTTCCCTGTGAAGGAATGTACTTACTTCCCTCTCTAGTTCACTGATACGCATTGCTAATACTATCTTATTTACATGTGTGAATTATTTGGCCAATGCTATTTTTATGACTGTCTTGGATTTATCAGAAACAAACAA
This sequence comes from Bombus bifarius, assembly GCF_011952205.1. Taxonomy (NCBI): domain Eukaryota; kingdom Metazoa; phylum Arthropoda; class Insecta; order Hymenoptera; family Apidae; genus Bombus; species Bombus bifarius. The sequence goes on from NW_022884386.1 coordinate 5,813,444, forward strand.
TCAAATCTATATTCCTTCCAGGGAATTTCTTTCCTTTATGAGTCTGTCGTATCTTTAATGGCGTACCTTTGGCAATGCTCCACCATGGCAGGGTAATATAAGTAAGAAACGCGTTCAAGGGAACGGATTGGGCCCGTCTGGTCTCTTTCCAGAAATGGAAGGTCTGTGTGAATCCTCGCATCGTCCACAGAGGGTTGTAAGCGCCGTCGTCCAACTCTGTTAACACACAGAGAACGAACCGATTATTGCTAATAACTCTGAATATCGAACTAAGTCAGAGGCTTGACCAACGATTAAGATCCTGGAATGATTCGTGTCGATAAATTATATGAAAGCAATCGCAGGAAATAAATCTGGTTAGACGATCGACAAAAGTGAATTAAGATTAAAGGATCGGATGTGGGTTCGAGGATCGGCTAGCTAATTGCTGTTCAAATTCGTGACGTTGAATGGCTAAAATAATTGTTCGCAAAGGTGAACAGGTGTAGCACGAAAATATGTAGAGGTGTTACAATGATGCACATTAGCTACAGGTGCGCAGAATAAGTAAACACGAAACAGGGATGCACTAGCTTCTTCTTTCTGCGCACAACGTTCGATATTTCATTTTTTTTCTCTTTTCGCATTAATTGCTAATTTGTTAATTTTATTTCTTTGTATTATTCGTTCTTTTCATTTTTGTTTATTTATTTGGTAGATCCTTTTTTGATATTTTGTTCGCGCATTGTTGAAGATGATCGGACGCTGTGAAGCAGAAAGAAAGGGTGAATCGTTGTTGCTACCACACGGACAGTTCGCATTCTACGATTTCTATCTCGACTCTATCGGTGTCAGTGAATGCTTGTCCCTCATCGTGGATGACTATGTTTATACCGGTGGTGAAACTCGCGTAACGAAAACGGCCGCTATTTTTTCACGTTGGTTCGTATTCGTTACCACCCCGATATCTTTAGAGCCGCGAGGTATAAAATTAATCACCCTATAAATTACTGTTAGAAACCACCACCAGCACTAGTGAACACCGTCACGACTGTTCCAACAATAATGGCCGACAATAATAGTCGATTGATCGCACCCCCGTTGCCATTGTTATTTCACCATCCTCATAAACACAGTCATTTGTTGAGCATGGCTGTACAAGTTTACCTTCCTAACTAGGAATGTATGAATGTACAAGAATACGAGTTGAGTACAATGGACAACATGACTGCTTTTTGGTGTCGCACGAGCTGCTCGATGAACGACCGTTATCCTCTGCATATAAAAATTAAATTTCTCTCCAGTGTAAATTGTTAATTCTAGCTTTACAGTTTTCGTCGCGTATCGCTAATCTTCCTGTATAATTGTTTCTCATAACGAAGCTACTCGTATTATTAATTTTTACTGTTAAATCTTTCTCTCCGAGCTTCTTAGTTAACTTCTTAGTTTGCCAATCTTCAACCCAAATCTAATTTCCTACTTAGAAGTAAGAATTTCTGAACAAAGCTACTCCTATTAACTTCTATGCAACTCTCCAGTTCCCCTTCAATCAGTCTTTCAATTCTCAACACAAATCTAATTTTCTTGTCTAGGAATAACTATTTCTAAACAAACAAACTGTTATACTAACTTTCTTGTTTTATTACATTTATTAAACGTTATGCAACGTCTTCTTCTAAGGCTTGAAACAGACCTTTGCGTTAGACAAACTTATCAAACGGAACTTAGAGACCTCCAGGGAAACCAAAAAATCATTCCCGCCTATCTATGATATCCACGTATTTCCATAATAATTCGGCTTAATTCGTAAATTGCGCAAAAGAAAGCGGTCGTTCACAGAGCAGACCCGTGTCCTGTACGCGTGGGCGCGTGATCGGGTGTAGAGATGTGTCGGGCAGGGGGAAGAAGAATTTACCCTGTGAGCCGGGGCGGCGCGGGAGCTCGCACCAATAGTAGATAGCTGTGCCGTCTGGTGTGACTCGATGCGGCGGAAGAGGGTTGCCTGCGAAGCTGCCGGACAATGCTCGTCTTCGCCTCCTTCTAGGCAGAGTGGCGCTCTGTCTGTGCGTGGTCAGGTTGCCTCTTGTAATACGGGCGTTCGCGTTTTTATCTCTCATCTGCTCGTCGTTTTTGTTCTTGTTCCGGCCGGTGTAGTATTCTTCGTGATCCGAGCCAGCCGAACGAAGACGCCGGCGACCATCGGTCCGACGTACCCTGACCACTTCGTCGTCGCTGAGTCGTCGATGCTCCTCGTCGTTCTCCAAGTTGTTGATCCGCTCGTGATTAATCTGACCGGTGCTGTATGGCCTTCGTTTGCGGTTATTGTCCTCCTCGTACGGTAGTTCCTCCTTGCCATGCACCAGAATCGCGCCCGCGTCCAGCTTCTGTCTCACGTTGTCGTCAGTCAAACAAGCTGCCGCTGGCACGAGTATCTCGCTACCCACTTCGATATGGTTGTGTTGGTGGTTGCGGAGGCCTGCCACCAGATAATTCGTTTCGACATTGTGTGCGCGCTCGTGTCGCGTTTTCACGATTCTTTCGTCCCTTCGTCTCTATCGTTTTGATTGGTTCTTATATAATGCAGTACACGATATCGAGATTGCTCTGGGATTCGTTGGCTCTATTCGATCGGTTATTGTACGATAGATTGGACGACGTCCAGATTGCTTTGAGATTTGCCGGCTTTATCGTTTTAATTGGTTTTCGTAGATTGGTTGACATCGAGATTGTTTTCAGGTTTATTGGCGTTCGAGTTAGTTCTTTTGGAAGACGAGAAACGCGAGAGACGAAGAACAATCGTTTTGAACACGCAGGAGCACGCTCACCGTGTGTTTCGTGATAGGCCTCCTTGTGATTCGACGAGTTCTCATTTTCGGTACGTTCCCACGAGTTACGTTGCTTTTGCTTGGGACGTTGTTGCCTGCCAGAAAGGAAAGGGGATCTTCGTCGCCTGACTTGAGGACTCCTGTGATTTCCTGGTGAGCCCCGGCCGCCCCAGCTGCTATCCTGTAGGTCGGCTACAAAGGAAAGAGCCGGAAAGGCACGTGACACAGATTAGAGACAATGTATTTCTATATCTTTTCAGTTTGACTTCTTTTTCGATTCGTTTTTGTTTTCTTTTTTTATCTTTGAATTTTCATTGGCTCTATTTTGTCTGATTTTTTAGCTCAATCGTCCATTTCGCGACAAGCGTACGAAATTCGCGTGTGGTGGTGTTGGTGGTGGTGCTCTACAGCCGTTTCTTCTCGACGAACTCTCACGTATTTTATCTCTGTTCGTTTCTCGGAGATTTTCGAACGATCTTATCTGCGAAATGTACCGAACCACTGCGTCTCGTGGCACTTGGTGGTCTGAAGGAATACAAGAGCATGGATCAACTAGGTTCTTTCGAACCGATCTCGAGCTTCACGTTCTCGACAGCAAGAAAAAATAATCACGAAGATGAAAGTGCCTCTGATCATCACGTACGCGATCTTAAACGAACACCTTTCGTATTAATAATCCAAGAATATTCAGAAAAGCGTTCTTGCGTCTCGATCGTAATCATCTAAACTAAAAAAACTAAAAAAAAAAAGAAAAAATCTAAAAAAGGAAAAAAGATCAAATAAAAATTCTTCGAATAATAATCATAGATCGATGTATCATCGAGACCGACTCCTAAGAGGATCAACTAACTATCGAAAGAAAAATATGTGCAGAATACACAGATACGTAACACAACAGCATGCACAGTCGACTCTGAAAGGTGCAGGCACTAGAAAGAACAGGGAGAAGGTAAATATATAAGATTATTATCTTCATCCGCGACTTTCGTCCCGTCTTCCTCGAACTTGGACTAAACACCATGAAAGGATAACAGTTTGTAGTTACCGTCTCGAACGTCTCCAGCTTCGATTTCGTTCAGTCCATTGGCCATCGAGTCCAGACCCTCGTTCTCTGACCTGGCTTTCGTTGCAGCTGTGTCTGGTTTCGTTCTCCAACCACCCCGGACGAAATTATTCAAATTGGCGCTTGGGTCGGATAGCCTTCGTTGATGTCGATACATAAATAATTCCTCGGCGTCGTCCCAATCAGCGTCCCAGAGGGAATCCGTGGCACAGTAGCCAGGTTCCGAAGTTGGTGTCTCCGCTCCTGAACCCTTTGGCTTCGTCACAGCCATTTCCGCGTGCCCCTTGCCTGAAAACAAGCAACGAAGGTTTTCAGGTTTCCATAGAAAACTAGAAGCGATCGATCGATTTGTCGAAGTGTTTCCTATTGATAATCGTACCACGAGGTCCCTTCATTCGAACGAATTCTATTCGTTGGGAAGCCGCGCCAGAAAACAAGCCAAAGGTCATACGCTGCGCCATTTTGGTACTGAGACTGGACTGAAAGTTAAAATACGATGTTTGTTAAAAATAGCTGATGTAACGAGTTGGTTAACATGACTTTGTTAATGAAACGTACTCTTGCGTCATATACTTTCTTCAAAGCGTCGTATCTGATAGACCCGAGAAAAATGACACCTTGAATGGCGCCCTCCCTGTCGGACGCAACCAATTCCACGCACACCATCTCCCCATCCCTGACTAGAATATCACAGAAAACTTCGTCGAAATTGTCCACCATGAAACATATATGCGGGTACGTCATCTCTTCGAGATCTCCTTTCGCGTCCATTCGCCGCCGACTCGGGCTTGCGTAAACCTTTTGCGAGTGTCTTCGTAATACCTGAAATATTTATTCGTTAAAAAATCGCAAGAAAGTGGAATTAACTCTGCTGATTTTCTATGAGTCAATTCCGTCCTGCTTTCGATACGCAATAACGTTTTAAGAAAAGCTTTGGCATAAAATTGCAATGTGAAATCAAGTAAAGTAACAAAGGTTACAGGTAAAATAACAAAGAGAGCACAAATTAGACTAAATACTACTCTGCTCAAGAATCTCGTCAGAATTTCATCAGCAAACTACGGGACAATCTTAGCACCAAGCTTTCGCATTTCTAGATCATTTTTTACAATTCAATGTACGTTTTCTAAACTGACATCAAATCCTTCAGCGATTACCCGGAAGGTGATTCGATAGCACAAGTTTATGAACACGTTCGACGTTCTCATCGGTATACCAGGTAGAAGGTCAACCCTGGCGAGTATCATCTATCATGTCTTCCCTTTTTTCCTGAGATTTTTCACCCATTTGTAAATGGTTCGTTTAAGACGCGTGACGGTCGAAAGAAACATAGCTATACCAAAGACATTGCCATATAAGCAAACAGTATTCATAGATAGTCGCTACCAGATAGTCGTAGCATTTTCTGAGATAACAGTAAAGACATTGTTCTACGAACTCTTTAAGCAGAAGAGTGCATAATTCCTGTATGAATTCTTCTGATATTTAATATTCTATGTAGCTTTTAAATTATGATAGAGTTCTATCAATCTGGGCGCAGCGGAGAAGAAACGGTTCTTATGTAATAACAATTCTACGTAAAGGTTAATGGGGCAGCAAATAAAATATCGTTGCAACGAATAAAGTTCTGCTATATTGTAGTATCCATTTCCTTTTCTAACGCAAGGAACGAAAGAACGACTCACTTGCAATTCCTTGGGACTCGTCCTTGTGCAAATCGCTAACGTTAGCGTGTAGTCGAACTGGTGCACGACTAGGTTCAGGTACACGGTTTCTTCCCAATCGATGTCGGGATCGCCGATTGGTAACTTTTTGCTGTCTTTCCGGAACACGTCCACCTCCGTTTCGAACTTTGGTAAGTATCTCGACGATGTTTTCACGTGTTTTTTGCGCACGAAGAAAAGGAGATCGTCGCCGTCGATCGTATGCTCCGCCTGGAAGAGGAAGTGCCTGACAAACAGGTCCGTCCAGTAGGTTGTACCTTGAAGTATCACGAAACCCGAGTCTGCAGGAATATAAACAGGAAATTATTAAGTCGTCCTAAAAATCTGCACGAAAAATGCAAAGATACAGCAGACTTTACGATTATATCAGTGCAATATATTCCTCTAATTTATTTGCCAATTAATTTCTACTTTTTTTCTTTCACTTAACAAGTTGTTTATGGAAAAACGATTCAGGAAATAACAGGGATATCGAAAATATCATTGTAGTTCGAAAACACGTTCGAATATTTTGAAAATATCTTTCCTTTAGAGATTTGGATTGTTACGTATAATATATGCAATTATCTGTTCGCGGTCGCGGGATCCCATTTGGAATCGTTAACCTACTTGTCGTCTGTAACTCATACTACGCGCCTCAGATTCCACACGCTGCAATATCGTATATTCTGGAATTTAAAGCTTCTTAGCTCAAGGTATTTCTTTCGAACAATTTCAAAATTTTCTCGCTTCTCAAAATCTAAGTAATAACTTGTGTATGAAAAAAAAGGTTTTTTAAATTTCCTACAGACCACTCGGGAAAGGATCAATGTTTTTGTAATACGTTGCGAAAATCGTACATCCGATATTATGAAAATTGTTTTAAGTAGAACTGTTCAATTTGATATGAATTATATCCTTCAAAAATAAAAGGTTTAAAATTGTAGAATGATTTAATACTAGCTAAAATAACTAAAATAAAATTAATAGAAATAAATAAAATAACTGTTTAGAATGATTCAACTAGTTAAAGCAGCATTAAAATGAATAATTTGATTAATTATAAGAATGAAATATATTTAAAAAATGTAATGTACCTCTGGAAACAGAAAGGCGAAAGTTCGTATAAACAAGGGTAGAACTTTAGATTAGCGGCGATAAAACGAGCGATTCGAAGTTATCTATGAAGGTGCAGCGAGATAAAATAATCCTCGATTAAGCAGGAACTAAGAGCGAATGAATCTCGCTAAAGGCAATCGATAATCGATAAGAATGTTCCGCGAGGACTTAATCGCAGCCTCTATTGGCAGCTTGACATCTCACCGATTCCCTATCTGCTTTATTAAAGCTGTACGAGCTTTTATTAAAAACATGGATGAAAGTTGGCCTTTTCCGATCGTCGGCTAAAGCGGAAATAGCTCATGATCCTATATAAATATGTTCATTAACAACATCCTCGACGATATCGAGTGCTTAGCTATGTACGTTTACACGCCACTTCAAACATCTTTCCTATTCGTAAAATAGAAAATCTAATCATGTTTTGCGACAGGATGTTTGTTATTTTGTGAATCGAGTTATATACGCAGCGTGCATCTAATTGCTCATTGATACCGCGCCACGTCATCTTACATTTATAGAATGAAGTAGTGTATGCAATAATTACTCGTCGTTCCTAGCGTATATCATTCGCACGACTAAATCGTAGCTTGAGATCGTCAACTTCCGATAAACAATAGGCGACGAAAACAAAGAAAGTGTACAAGTGCGAGGATACAAAAGAAACGAATGAAAAGGAAATCGTCGATCCAAAAATAAATGATTTCAAATGGAAAACAAAGAGAAACTAACAATACTAGACTCTAAAAAGCATTACGTGCATGAACTAAAACGTTGCGAGAATGCTTTGAAGCGCGTCTCGCTGAAAATGCCTTCGACCTCGCAACATCGTAATTAAGAATGCAAACTTATTTAAATTTATTCCTCCGCCCCGCTATAACAACTTAAACGCACCTATATTATCTATTAGACCTAGCAAACTACTCATACGTGCTAAGCGAAAAACGAAATAAAGAATCGAGTCTCCGAAAATAGATTGGAAACATCGCCGATTAGCAACGAAACAGGCAAGCCGTACGCAAAACAGTTTCGCTCGTTTTCCCCTCACACACACTCATCGATCGTGGAATCACCCTCGTCTGGCAGCGTCTGTCAAACAAAGGCACCGATCCCTTCAGGAACACACCCTCGTCGCGTGCATTCACCCGCTTCCCCAACCTTATCGCCCTAAACCTCCCTAAACGTCCCTTGAACCGAACGAGTAGTGCTTCAACTTAAATACGAACTCGTACGAACCATCTTTGAGCATCTGCCTGAGCTCCTTGGTCCTCTGGAAGTTGATCTCCTCGAGAAGCTGCTCCAGCATCGTCGGTGGCCTGGTGAGGCCCGACGACGAGCTGCCCGCCAGAGTAGCCATGGTTAGCCCTCGTGGTTCAAGCCGCGATTCCTCTTCGGTCCCAGCTGTCGCCACGATCACACTCGGAAAAGCACCGCGTCGCGACGCGCGCGTTTCGTCGAATCACGGCTGATCGAGGGACTCAGTCACGTACGAGTCGAACGGAAATGTAGAGGTCATCGCGAACCGGCTACGATCGGCATCGCGTCTTTCTTCGTTGTTAGATCCGCGCTTCCTCCGTGTATGTTCTCCAGGATGCCATACTGCCACGCTTTTATCTTTCCTCGAGGAACGAGCGCTAGTAGAGACGATGTTGATTCGCGAGGCGAGCTGCTGCTGTTGCTGCTGCTGCTGCACTACACCTCTACCACACGCTCGAGTTCACGCTTCCACGACAGATGAATAGCCAGCAAACCCGATGACGCGCTCTCGGTTCGCCAGCCGCTCGATAATTCCGCGCATGCGAGCCGCGGTGACGCCTTGCTCGCGCTAGCGACGCGCTGTTTTCAAATAGAGTTTCCTTTTAACTCGACGTGCAGGTGATTCGAAGAGAGAAATGGAGAGGTTTCTATGATAGAGTGGAATCTTGGTTATCGAAATGGCCATTGAATTAGACCGTGTATGTTTATGCAAATTGATGGAACTATCGCAATAAGGAGACAATTCGATCTTGCAGTAATTTGGGTAAGCTTACGTAAACTAATTTATAATCAAGTAAAATCAAATCACTTTTTAAAACGTGCTAAATCGAATACATGTACGTATAAATTCGTAGTCAACTAACGATCGTAATAATGAACTTTTACACCTTCGAATGTGAAACTTTTCAATGTTCTTTTCCAAACCTATATCTTTTATCTCTTCCGATAAATGTAATCTAAATATTCGAACTGCTATTTCTATCGCTGCAAACGCTCCAATTTTTATTTTTACGCAGCCTGTTACAAAAATGGAACTTACGTAGAAAATTATTTAACGCATTGAATATTATGATTAGCATCCTATTTTGAATATTTTACGTATATTTTTATATCACCCGCATTCTGTGCATTTTTGCAATTTTGAATTTCCCTTAAATGCATGAAAATCACGGCACATGCTTGCGTGTATAATCAAATTTTTCGGACAATTGGATAACTTTGGTTTCATATGACCGATCATTTGTTTAATATATTTCATAAATAGTAATATCGAAGAAAAACTTTCGAGTAAAAGTGCAATGACTTGTTTCAATTTTTCCTTGTTGCTTGCCAATCTTTTCTACAAGATATCATCTCCAAATCTTTCGCTTTCATTAATCAGTGTACTGATAATCGATCGTTCTATTAATCAGTGCTCCGATAATCAAGATTCTGGAATTTCTTTTTCTTGATTTATTTCACACGAGGGATGAAACGTTTTGAAGATGTTGAATGAGTGGTTAAAGATTAATTTTAGTTAACTAGAAGAACAAAATATTGATAAATGCAGATGTGGGTGGCTATCTAGTATACGTTATCAGGAAGCTGTTTTTAATAAGATACGACGACCCAAAACTGACCTCATGACTTGAGATAATGCCTGCCGATTAGAGTCCTTCGGTTTAATGCGTCGCGTACGTGATCGTTCGCTGGAGAATAAGATTCGTGTTTTTTGACTTTTCATTCTCGATATATTTAGGTTCTAGAAATGAAATTGGAGTTTGCAGAAAAGCGATATACGTCTATTTATCTATCGTAGAAAAGATATAAACACATACCTTATCGATCAAGCAACTAATTGACATAATTATATGTAACAAACAATATTTACGGAAAACATACTCTTTACGTTCTTTGGAGCCTGTCTGAAAAATAACAAATAAATGGAGAAAGATTCATGATCATTTCATAAAAAATTGTCCATAAAAAGCATACCTACAATATGATTTTTGGAGACGCGCCTTATCCATAAATGGGTCAATCAATGTTTGAATAGGAATTACCCTGATCCATATGGAAGATCCTGAACATCTCAAACATCTCTTAATGTCTGTATTATCGAAATTTATTTAGTAATTTATTTTCATTTTGTCCTTTTTCATTTACCCAATTAAAAAATATTCAAACCGAAAGTTACGAAATTATTTTAATGAATAAGAAGTTAAGAAAAGTTAGGAAAACAAATAAAAGCGATGGTTGATTTACACAGAATTCACATGAGAAAAGTCGAACGCGCGGGCGAGCTTCCGCAGTTGATATTTTTCGAATCGTCGCTGCTAACTTTCCTGGCCCGCGATACCGGCTGTCCGGTTCGTCATCTCGTTTAGTCGTGTCCGATCGTTCTCCCGTTTTACTTAACATCTCGGCTGCTCTGCTGTACGCGTTACAGTTTCGGCTTCTTTCTGTCTGTCCGCTGAAAAAATATTGCGTGATCGTGTCAGAAAATCACCAACATGTGCAGTGGTATAGCAGGTATGTTGCTTCACGCTTTCTTTTTATTTTCATCAGCGATATTCGTCGTAAAGTGATATTTTTTATTCCAACGATTTCTATTAACTCCAAGCATCTCTTTTTCACTCGTTCTCATTTATAATTATTAATTTTCATAGTTTTGCTAATTATTAGAAAATCCGTTGATCGCAAAAGAGCGAGGAAGCTGCGAGCAACTTCGTTACGAAACGTCCGCTACATATACGTCGATTTTTATCCGAACATCGTTAAGTAATCGTCTCTCGGTGAAATGTAAACCACTTCGAATTTTGCCGTAAGCGAAACACCCCGAAGCGGAATCGCGAGCGCGCGTGAAAGGGCGAGCCTCATAAAAGAAGTTGCGTCTCGTTCTGTTCCGACATTTCGATCGTTCTAATTTCATTCGACGTACTGAGTTCGTCGGTCCTAACCTTACGCGGTGTTCCGTATTTTCGTGAAGCTGTGTAATCAAGTTTCAGAAGGACTAGTTTCATTGTGCTCGCAATTTCTCTGGAGTCTCGGGTAAATTGGCTGAGAGAAATCCTTGGGTCTAGTCCCATAATTCAATCGTTCGACGTGATTGTTGATCGATATAGAAGTTCATTTCAATGATAACTAGACTGTATTTGTGAGATAGTTAAATGTGCAACGTAAGATACAAGGATTTGATAATATTCCATAAACAATTTCAAGAAACGTTTCTTATTTTTCAAGTAAAATATTCTAATCAAACTGCAGATATTTGCTCAAAGTTATACTTTTATGAATATAATTGAAAATATTAAATCCAAGTAGACAATTGTTTCGTTTATTAAATATTATAACGAGTACTATATTTTCCTCGATATTCTGTGCGTTTTGCACCATTAAATTTCCCATAAATGCATGAAATTATTAAACATACGTAAAATTCGGTCGACCGATTTTAATGGATTTCGAGATCACTTAAATAGATGAAACAAATCCGCGCTTGTGTTTCGTTTGTTTAGTTATGTCCATGCAAATTTTATATACAATTCACTTTCTAAAATCTTGTCTTGTATGGATTTTACCGTTCTCTTCTTTTCATATTTACGTAAAATAATTGTATTATTCTACAGGACTCTTGATTAACATAACTCCGTCACTTCCTGTTCCAATGATAATTTGATAATTTACATTTGGATATCTAACATCTCGTATAGTTCTTTCATTTTTCATTTACTGCATACAATTTTTTAATATTCGCATAAGACGACAACTGTTACATAATCAGCTACTTATCTTCCTTCGGTTGCTATATTTGCCGTATGAAGACAGTCAAGTAATTTACAAATACGAGCTGCTTGCGTAATCGTCAATTTCGTTTTCGATAACTAAGTAGTTCCAAGTATATTAAATAGTTCAAGATCATTTTACTAATTTCCAGAGGTTCCAAAAATCGTCGTTTCGCGTACATTACGTGACTTCACCACGATTATTATTTTTAATTGCACATGGCCGTCGTGAGTCACGACGAAATCAGTCAGGGGCGTTGAGCTCGCGGTGGTGAACTACAGTTCGTCGCCGTTAGACGCGGATCATTTTCTTTTCACGACTCGTACGACAGTGTGTAACGTGTGATATCAGCGGTCCTGGAATCTATTATTAATTTTTATCGTGCTTTTGGAGGTGTGCAAAAATTTGCGATATAAAAAGGATTAAAAAGATCGAACGATAAGGTATGGATCGATTAAACGTAAATTTTTATAGGATCTCTATATCATTGATATCATCCATAGTATTGTGCATTTTGGTTTTCATAATTTCAAAAAATGCTATTTATTTTTTAAGTGAAGAATATTAACATAGATGTTGACAAGGACAGAACGAGGCATAAATTGTTCTAACTCGTTCTAACTGCCAATTACCTCAGCTTGAAGACTGACTATCGCTGCATTCTTTTTCTTCTCTGTAATATCAATTACTTATTACGATTTAATAATATACACTGCACTGTTCATCATTATTTCGTCGCTTTTGGTTGATTAACAATGACGATATTTGAATTTGAGCAAATGTCGCACTACGCAATTTTAATCGAATTTTACGAGTAATTTTAGGACTTGCGTTGCACCTATATTTATCGTTACATTTTATACGTTAACCGCTGTAGACATAATTATATAGAATAAAATAATTCCGCCCCAATCCATACGTATATCCATAATGAAGATAAATCTTGTCAGAAATCAATAAGTATGTAAATAATTTTGAACTGTAGTGTACATTGAAAGTTTCTTCGTTGCCCAGCACTTGCATTAAAATTTTTACGTTTAGTTCTTCATCAACTTTTACTTTCCACACTTGATCTCTTCCTCCATTCTGTAACTCGTTTGGCAACCTCTCTGTGAATGAAAGTATTTGAAGATCGATGTTCTAAAATCTACAAGGTGGAACTCGCCCCGAAACGGAGACACGCGACGGTTTTCGCGCGTCCAACGCGTGTCCCTGTTTCTGCGATCCACAGCAAGTCCAGCGTTCTAGAAACCTACACCTACATGTTGAGAGTGGTGATCTCGAGAGCCGGTTCGAACTCCCGACCCACTTCCCGGACACGCTGGCGCGTAATCCGATGCATCTTTAGATTCTCTAGTCCTCTGCTCGATCATTAACCGCCCGCTCATTGTGTTCGCTTCGATCTCTCCAGCATACGCGTGTCATTTCTCTTTTTAAACCGTTTATCGTCTGAACTTCTTTTACGCTAATTACAGCAGAACGATACCGTTACCGTAAACGCTACGGTTCATCTGTAATATCTTGAAACTAATTGCTCGGGGGCGCTCACAGATATTTGCATATTTACTTACATTTTAGCGGCGGTACTTATCGTTAGTTTATTATAATTGGTATTGAGTTTACCATCGCATAATCGTATGATGCGGGCACTGTAATTAAAATTCTTATTTTAAACGCGCGCGTATCTTCCATGCGGGATTCCTCTATCTCTATCTCTCTGTCGTTTAGAATCTGCACAGGTGATTACCCGAGCGTGCGTTCGTTTTCTAACGACTGCTGCGTTTTCAATGGAAGGTTTCTGTAACCTGTCGATACAAAAGAGAGGCACCAACCTGTTTGTGATTGTGTTATGACACGTGTTCTGGAGAATGCACCTACACTGTGCTATTGTGATAAACAGTTTGTGCATGTTTATGTAAATCGATTTTCTTTTATCAGTGTGGTTACAAAAATAAAACGCAGATTTCTTTCATACTTTTAATATTCTAAAGAACGCTTTACTTTGAATATCTTGGGTATTTTTCATCGCGCGTATTTGGTATATCCTTAGACATCTAACTCGTTACTATCTTCAAATTTTGTATATTTCATATTAGACAAAATTTAATATAGTTGTAAACGATACGAGTTTCAATGACCTATCTATTTTATTTACACATTTTATTAATATACCTCACCAGTCTCTATGTGAACAACAATTACCAGATGACCGATACCGGAAGTTATCGAGTCAGCATGACTACTTGGCCAGCGTGAGAATTTGTATTTGACACAATCGATCTGAAACGCATCCATCATTTCAGACTGCACGATGTTGTTCCTGACCGTGACAACGTGTCTGGCGATGGCGGTACAGGCCGGATGTCCTATGCGACCGACCGCGGAACAAACTTCCGCTCCGAGGACTACGGGCGACGGTGGCTATAGGATACTCGTTAGCGGGAAGGCCGACAAATATATTCCCAACGCTGTTTACACGATCAGTTTGCAAGGTAACGACGTTTACCCCGTGTTTATTGGCTTCCCTTTCGAAGATCGCGATATTTACAACGTGCAACCATATAATTTAACCTGCTCGACCACCAAGGTTCTTGTTTAACCATCTACACATTCCAGAAAGTAAATAATCTTCTAGAGTTGGGTCCACACTAACCAGAAATGTTTATGAACTGTTCTATGAGTCGTACACGAGCTGCCTGGAGATTGAACAGAAGCATATAGCCTCGTATTATAGTAGTAACTGCACAGTAATGCGTAGATCGTCGATCTCCATGAATCGAGTTCGTTGTGTCATCCACGATCATATCTAACTCTGTCTTTTACCAATCTCGAAATATCCAGCACCACTCATCCATCCTACAATGTTTACACCGAAAGGTGTGAACAGCTGAGCTGTGGATCTGCCATGAATGAACGCTTGGAAGGCGCGTGCTCAGCAACAAAGATATTCACGAGATATTCACAAACGCTTTATGATCAAACGATCGTTCCCTGCTTCTAATAAACTCATGAACAGTTCTTGAAGTCTATAAGAATATTTGAGTAAAGTTTCCGGTCAAATAGATATTCCGTCTGGCCGGAATAGCGTTTATCGTTCTCCAACGAATTCGCCGCACGTTTAACGTTTCTCTCTAAAAATTCGAATCGTTTTCAGGATCACAAACGCACGAGAGACTGCAACAGTTCACGCGTTTCACGCTCTCGGTGAATTCTCAACACGCTCCAAATAATCTTAACGCTCGAGTAGGATACTTTCAACTGTTTTCCGATTCTTTGACCACGTTCAATGAAGACTGCGTCAACACCATCTCGGAAGCTTCCGATTATCCGAAAACGGAGGTGAATTAGCCTTTATACAGCCTTTATACCTATGCGTACATATGAATTAGCTTCCTTTTTTTAAACGTCTGGTACCTAGCCTTATGTTGGTGAAAATGTACAGAGATAGATAACAAATAAATTTCTGGTTGGCTACTAGCCAACGATCGGTGATGTTTGATTCCACCGCGTTATCGTGGCCAGAGTCCGCGAGCTTCCGCAACGAGACAGTTTAAACGTTGTTACCTTGGCACAGATCCAAGTGATGTGGAAGGCACCGCCGTCAGGATCAGGATGCGTTATCTTTACAGCTATGGTGCTGGAGAATAGCGTGCGATGGTACGCCGAGGACGTTGGCTTAACCAAGACCTTCTGCGAAATGGAGGCAGCCGAGAGCGCGACCTTCAATGTGGACAAGTGCTGCGCCTGCGACGAGGCAAAATACTCGGTGAGTGAGCTGGGCGAATATCTGGCAAAGGCGGTTCGAAACTGAAATTTTGTTTTGATTTGAATAATTGCGAGAATTTAACCCTGTTATGTCCTTTGGATAATTTTTTATCCTTTTTTAAATTTTGCAATCAGTGTCAGTTACAAATTCTAAAGTAACACGTTATGTTGACGACTGCCAAGATTCCTTTGTTCAAATTTGGAGCTAATATTCAAAAGCTTAAATTTGACATTCAAAGACATCGAAAGTTTGCTTATTTTTTAATTGAAAAAGTGAGAAAATTTAGGACCGTAACAGAGCTTAATTAAAGATTAAATTCGACCGATGCAAGAAAAGTTTCATAAGATGTCAAGCATCGAATTTCATAAAATTGTATTCAGTATACTGTATGATAGTTAACAATGTGTGATATAGTCAGCACGTATCTCGTCATAAAGATAAATTTCGATTTCTGTAAACACGTTTAAACGCGATAAGAAAAGAAAGAAACTTAATGGTACGTTAAACTGTCATCGTGAGAAATTGTGCTGTAAATCACTTGGCGCCGATCTCACGGAGGTCGGTCGATATTTATAGCATAGACAATTTCGTAAAAATCGATGCAGAATACTTCGTAAAGGCTTGAAAGCTAGATAGCTTCTCAGCAATTTCTACCTTCGTGTTTCAGTTGACAATGGAAGGACTCTGGTCAAACGTGACTCATCCAAAAGACTTTCCATTTTCTATTTGGTTGACCCACTTCAGTGACCTAATCGGCGCTTCTCACGTGCCGACATTTTCCTTCTGGGGTAAGGACCACATCGCAACTGATGGCTTCCGGCAATTAGCTGAGTGGGGATCCGCGTCAGGAGTAGAATCTGAGCTCAGGGCTCAGACCGGAAATAAATTAAAAACGCTCATCAAAGCTGCTGGATTGTGGTACCCGAACGTAAACAGCAATACTACCAGCAGTTTCAAGTAATTATTTATATTTTTTGGCTGTTATTGTTGGCACGGTATCTTCGTGTTCTGTGACAATTTCTGTGAAAAGAAAGGTGAAAAAAATGGAAAAACTTTTCTTCAACAGTTATTACTATACTACCTGGATTAATTGGATAATTGAGCAGTTCGTAACGAAAATGATCCATGCCAGATTTTTTCATTTCTTGACCTACGATATGTTGAAATCAGTATTATTAATGTTCTACAACTGTATGATTTTACTAAACATAATTACTCTACGACATAATTATAAATACATTTACAGCAATTGTGTGACATAATGAATATTTTCTGAAGATATAATGAATATAAAGATGCTATATAGTATTCGTTTGCCTAGTTGTAGAAAGAGAAACGTCAACAAAGGTTGTTTTAAATATAGGTCAAGGAATTAAAAGATGATCTTGATAAGCACTCATTAAATATAAACAAGAAACATCAGGATAAAAATGATAACAAAAATACGCTTACTATTTTCCTTCCTTGTGCTCTTCATATAGAATATCCAACTATGTAAATACTAAAATATGACAATTTCAGAATTGACACGAAGAAGGTGGTTGCAATACTAGCAAAACGTTGAAATAATATTTTTATTGGACACGGTCATGTTGAATACAAATAGTAATAACTGCAGAAAGCTGGGCCGTGAAGACCTTGATGTTCAAAAACTTTTTCTAATTAATCTTATTTCTATTTCTCATTATTCTAGAGTGGATAGGCTACATCCCATGATATCTGCAGCTTCCATGTTTGGCCCTTCTCCAGATTGGGTCGTCGGTGTTAGTAAACTAAATCTCTGCAGAAAGGACTGTACCTGGACCAAAAGCGAGATAATCGATTTATACCCGTGGGACGCTGGCACTGACAATGGAATCTCCTACATGTCGCCCAATTCTGAAACAAAGCCGCGCGAGAAGATGAAACCAATCACCACTCTGTACCCTGAAGATCCCAGATCACCGTTTTACGACCCAACTGGAAGGCCCATGCAGCCATTAGCCAGGTTGTATTTGAACAGAGAGAAAATTATTCCGCGGGGTTGCGACGAGGAAATTCTTCAGCAACAAGTCACGCAGCTCGAAGTAGCTGAGAACACCGAGGATACTTCTAGACGTAGGCGACATTCGATGTCCTCTTATTTAATTCTAGTGTAATCGTTTTGCTAGAAGAGTGATATATTTAAGAAAAATTGTTAATTTAGAAATATTGACAATTAACGCTAAATGTGAATTATTTTTTAGAATATAGAGAATGTTACTATGTCAACTAACGAAATTATGCTATTTAATAAAAAAATGCTAGAATTCGGAGACTGTCTTAATTCTTCGTTCGAGAATAAGCAATATACATAAACGATGCTATATTAGGGATAAAGTGCCTCAAAGCGTAAAGATTATTGTTTAAATTGTAAAAGCAATAAAATTTGTTCGTCGCTAAATGATCGAGTTATTAATAATTTTCTTTCTAACTCAAATTAATTTCGTGAGAAATTTACTCTTCCTAATTAAGTCACTCTTCTAACAAACCATACTTACTTACGCCTTTTAACCTTTAACGTAATTTTCTTATTATTTTCAGCCGAATGTCAGACTACAGAGTACACAGCTTGGTCAAGCTGCTCGGTGACTTGCGGCAAAGGACTGAGAATGCGTACTAGGTCGTATCTAATGCCTGAAAAAGCAGCAATGTTCAAGTGCAACAGGCAATTAGTTTCAAAGGAAATGTGTGTCTCATCGATCCCGGAATGCCCGTAAGTATATGGAAAACATATTGGAAACTCTATATGCTTTAAACAAACAATGAAATTACTGCTAGTAAACATTTCCTCGATCGTTTTGCGCAATGATATTAGTCAATTAAATTATAAATTGTACGCGTCTCTTTTATAAATTTATTATTTCACTGACTTCAGTGGAGAGGAGGAGACAGACGATACTGATTTGCTGCCGGTTCTTAATAATCCTTTTTGCGAGACAACTGATTGGGGTTCCTGGTCCGAGTGCTCCTCTACGTGTGGTCCGGGACTAAGGATGAGAACAAGACGATTCCAGAATAGCATGGGTCGTAAACGATGTCCTCACGTTTCCATTGTCGAGAAAGAAAAATGTATGGAAGCGGCGTGCGTGCCTGGCTTAGAGGAACAGATCGATCCTACGTGCAAGGTATGCTATCTGCGCCCTGGTTGTAAAGATTTAGTCCCTTTAGCGCTTCCTGTAGCGTGTCTTGAGCGCTGAATTCAAACGTTGAATCATGGTTAGTTCGCGTGTAAGATGTAACATTTGTTTCAGGTGACTGAGTGGTCCGATTGGTCTCCGTGTAGCGCTTCTTGCGGAAAGGGGGTAAAATTGAGAACCAGACTGTTGATGGTAGACCCGTCACAGCAGCAACATTGCTCCTCTAAATTGGAATTGCTGCAGCAACGTCCGTGTTTGGAGCAGGCTGACTGTACTTTCGACATGGCGACTGCAAAAGGTAAAATTTTAGAAGAATTCGAAAGCGGCGTGTAAATCGGATGCAGTATTTTACTCTCCTTAATTCAAGTGTCCTATCTATCATTTTGATGTATCCGAGCAAACTGAAAGTTTATTGTTCTTTGCGTCTTCGTTTTTCATTGCCTAATTTAGAATATTTTAATAATTATTTCGCAGTTTGTATAATACAACTTCACCTAAAAAGTAAACAAACGCACAGGGAACTTAAAATATTTCAGTACATATCGACAAACGAAAAAGATATTAAATAGGATATTTTAACTAGAGATTGTAGTTCGAATAATTTCGCAAGATTCGTTTTCCAAATATTTTTGAATGGAATTTATACATTAAGAGTTAGCTGCGTTCTATCTAAAATTTCATTTCAATAGGAGCAGTTTGGACGAATGGAATTTTACATTGGTTTACTATTGTGTTTCAGTGGTCTGTATGGAACAAGCTGATCCTGGACCCTGCAGGGGTTACTTCCAGAGGTGGGCGTTCGTTCCTCAGAAACTGATGTGCGTACCCTTTGGCTATGGAGGTTGTCGTGGTAACAGGAACAACTTCTTGACTGCTGAAGAGTGCAACAATACCTGTCGCATTGTGAGTATTTTTATTAGTTTGTTGTGAACGATTCTTAACAAAGTGAAATCTTCATTTAATTCCAGGTACGAGACATTCTTAGCGGGCAGCCTGTAAGCGAAGCTGACGCTAGAAATGGTCTGATACCTCGCGCAGAACCTGTCGATTGTCGTGTGAGCAAGTGGTCACCTTGGTCACCTTGTAGCGTCACGTGTGGTACAGGTCGCGTTACCAGTTATCGTACAATCCTGGTGAGTCGGATAAACTTTGAATAAAATGATAATATTTACTTCTATTATTACTAACTATTATCATCGTATTGTAATTAGTAATTACTAATTGATATTTGGAATTTCCAGCAAGAGCCACAAAACGGAGGAAATCCTTGTCCCAAGAAGCTTCAGCGGCGATTCAGATGCCAGCTAGCACCATGCGAGTAACACTTTGAAGAAATTCGATCTTTAATCAACTGGCACGACGAATAAAAGGTGAAATATACATCTGGGACTTCATACAAAAAAAGTTGTTGGTTTTATATAAAAAATTTTGTAAAGAAGTATTGCTTCTCTGAAATTATGAATTCTGGTGACAGATCATAACATTAGTTTGTATATGATATGACAGGTATGAAAGAAACCGATGTATCAGAATAAATGGTATTTTATTAATGGTCACTCGTGATCTCTCTATTCTCAGTTTGAGTTACTCAAATACGCTGGGCTATGATCGCAAACGAACGTAATCGAAAAATGGACCTCCCGCATTGCGTTCAAATATGTTTGTCTCTTCGTTTAACAAACAGCGCCAAACGAAACATTCGCAACCGAAAGAGTTTTATACGTTCGATGGGAAACTCATGTGCGTCCAG
Source organism: Bombus bifarius (assembly GCF_011952205.1). Classification (NCBI taxonomy): domain Eukaryota; kingdom Metazoa; phylum Arthropoda; class Insecta; order Hymenoptera; family Apidae; genus Bombus; species Bombus bifarius. The sequence goes on from NW_022884386.1 coordinate 5,833,829, forward strand.
AGTAGGCCATGTCGCAAAAACGAGCACATAAGCTTTTTTCAATATTAATTTCAATTAGTTTCGATAATAATCGTTTATCCGTTAAACATATCTTTCTTTTTCTTCAACATCGATATACAATAATTCGAATCGTACCCTGACAGTTATAGAAACTCGTATATCTTTACGAAACTCTTATAATTTTTGTAAATATTTTTAATCAAGCTTCAACAAATATTTACGAAACGATAACGCTGCAAAATGGCTAATCTCGAGGTCTCCTATACTTCTGCACTCTTGCCCCCGATCTAACAGATCGCGTATTCTCTATAAAATATCTGACTTCTGATGATGAATGCTGTGCTATCGGAAACGATATTAATTTCGATCGTTAAAAAATTCCGCTAAATTCTATGATTCGTCTTCGAGTTACGATCTATTGTTTCAACCGGCTTAGGTCGTTAATAAAACGTTGGTTCCGTTTTGCGTGTACTCTCGTTCCACTGTATGCTTCTTTCTCACCTTGCTTCGCGTTTCTATTTTTCTCCTTCTTTCTTTTCTTTTCTTTTTTTTTTTTTGTTTGTTTCTTTACAATGATAACCGCTTCACAAGATAACACTCACTACGACGTTTGCCAAGTGGACATCTAACTTTACATTTACAATAATAATCTCATAAATAATACACGTAGGCGGTATAGTAATTACGTACGGTCTGTCAGGCTCGCGAACTCAAATAGGATATGAAGACGATGGAAATTCGAATGGATCCTTTGGATAACGAGATTCTCTTCCGCGTTCCTGACACCGGGTTCACATTAATTACAGTTATTATCATACGTACACGTAATATCTAGGAAGTAGTACGGATCTTAATCTGTTTTAGGCCTCTACTCGACTACGCTACGGCTCGTTCTGTTTTGGTCGTGACACATTTATCTCGTCCTCCCTGCTTCGTAAACCGCTAATAAAGGAAAAAGGATTACCGCGGACGCAGCAAATCGTCTTTGCTAGGATACGCTTCCCTTTTGTCAATGGGAAGAAAAGAAATCGTCGTGTTCGAAGTTTTTCGATTCGTGCAATTCGGCCGTCCGTTTTATCGCTGTCAGCAGATTCTACAATAGTTGTTAGAAATTCCGGAAACGAATATCGACCGGGAGAAACGTATCCTAAATTTCGATCACTTCCTTCCTTTCCCCTATGATAATCGCTTCTTCGTCAGAATAAAAGAGTAAGATAAAAAGAAAAAAATATACTATATGTTTGAGTACGGATCATTGACTAGAGTTCGTTGAATGATAAAATAAAGCAGTAATAGATGACTAGTTGAATTAAAAAATGGGAGAAGATTGTAAAAGAGCACCGATCTTCAGCAGACCAGCTTCCTGAAGCGGCATGCATAAATTCGACATGTTCGCCAGTCCATTAACGTGAACGACGATAACGATTCTTCCAGTTTTTCCGAGTTAATTATAATCGTCCGTAAAATGTTAACGCAACTACCGATCGTCGCAATCCTCTTCTTTCGTATGAGATCGTCCGACTAGTGCTGACTAGGTTAGTTATCGTCGACCCACTTGCCCCTTCCGTTCTGGCAGTAGTAGCAATAGTAATAACAGTATAGTAATAGTAGGTCGTTAGACGATACGGAACGGATCGAAATCGTCTCCGTGGAAGTATCATCTGTTCCGATCGTCGTTCTCACGGTATAAAATCATCGCTGATAATGTTTACGCACGGACGACAATGAGATTAACTCCGATGGCGTGAGCACGTGAAAATGATAAGTTACGTCGGTATGATCATTAGGAACGCGATATAGATCGACGCGACCGACGCGAGGAAACTTGGACAATTTTAATGAAAATCTTCGCGATGTTTTTTCGGGGAAACATTTTTTCTCTGAAGGATAAACGCTGCGCGTTTTCGGTCTGTAACGTGTTCAGAAACTTTGTTTCTCAGAGCGACATAAAGCGCCGCGAAAGTTAATCTTCCCCGGAAACGAGAAAGTTGGCGCGTTAGGTGAAAGACGCTCGTATTAAAGTTATAGTTAGGCTCTCTCCCATTCTCTTCTTCTCCCACGAAACATCGAAGTAAAGGGGGCCGTTATGGGTCGACGAGTTGGCGTTGCTCGAGATTCACGGGCGACGTCGCTTATTAAATAATACATGTACATATATATCTATATAGTTTCTTTTGTCTCGGCGAAATGCGTCGTCGCCAAAAAGGCATCATTGTGCGTGTGCCGACGACCACGCGATCTTACGCGATCCTCTTTCGCGATCGATGTCGTCGTTCCAGCCTTTGCTGGTCAGTAGAAATGCAACTCGTCTACGCGCAAATATCGATTGCGGTACGTGATGCGTTGCTGCGGAGAGATCGTTGAATCTTCTCAGAGCCATCCTCCGGATACATCGTGACCGGATATCGGCTCGATACCCGGAAGCCGCTGTAGCTGCGTCGCTGATCCGTTCCTTTTCATGGTCGCTGGGAGAGAACTGCTCGCGACCACGCTCTCCTCCGTCGTTGATGGTGTCAGCGGAGCAGCCGGAACCACTTCGCAACACAAACAAACAACATCTTCTAGCTGTTGCTAGAATTCACTTATGCTCGTGTCTGTGCAAATATACTCTAACATCGTCTTATCGTTTTAATAGCTTACCAGATATACGTAAAAATCTGAATTGTTTCGACTTTGTTCCATTTGAAGATTATTGGAAGTCAAAGTATCAAAGTAAAAGGAGTTACTGAAGGTTACTTAACCTTCGTCGATTGTACTGGTCCTCAGTCGATCGTAATATATAGATATTTCATGTTTGCTACAGTTTAAGATAAAGAATTGCATGTAAATTTAAATGTAGAGGTAAAAATTTTCTTTCCTCGATTAGGGTCTTTTAAAAATATTCCGTAGATTTACTTTTTCATAAAATAATATACGATAATGTTGCAGCGTTGAACAAAAGTGAAAAGACATTCAATGCCAATTTTCGATACTTTTCAAAGTGACAGATTTCTGAAAAAAGACTACAGCGATCCAGCCACCACCAGACGAGGGTTAAACGATGTTAAATCTACGATAGGGACTCACCAGGTTGCTCGTTAGCGTTGACACCCTCAGGTGTGTCGATACTAGGCTGCTGACTTTGCGTGCCTTCGTGTCTCCTCGGTGGAATCGGCTGTTGGCCCAATTCCGGTCCTCTAGCAGGTACGCTGCTGGCTCTCTGTAGTTGTTGTTTCTTCGATACTTTCGAAACGAGAACCGAGGTGATCGGGTACATCGGATTCGTACCGCTGCTGCTTCTCATTCCCGAACTCGCCCTGGAGTCTGAGAAGTTCTTTCGTTTCTTTCGGAGTGCTACCAGCGCGCCTAGGCCATGAGCGAACATGTGATGTCCCTCGTGATGATGCGAATGATGCGCGTGATGAGAATGGTGCGTGGCCTGGACTTCGGGTCCAGGGGTCTCCAATGATGATTTTGAGTCCGTCGATCCTTCCGATCTTGAACCGCCATCTTCGGAAGCAGGCGAGTACACGGAATCCTCTGAACGAGATCTACCTGAGGAATCAAAAAGAGTCGCAAACTATGGAAACATACTCTGAATCGAGATTCGTTCTACTCCCTAAATACAACAAGAAGTACTAAATTTCTCGTAAATATATAGACATTGGTACAATGACAGTTTAATTAAAAAATTTAACCGTGTACAATCAAGTGTACCAAGTGAAATTTTGTCATAATTATTTTTACGGTTAAAAATATACAGTTTATCGCGTAACTTACCAATTAGCCTCGAGACTCTTCCTCGAACTTTAGCTGCCTCGATAAGGTTTTCCCATCTCTTCTTCTTCGAACTTCCCCTAATTCTGCGACTCTGTCTGCTCGTACCAAGTCCCGGAACGCTGTTAGTACTGGTGTGATGTGGACTCTTCTTTGGTGTGGCGCCTGGTCCAAATATCCCGCTCAAGGTCGAACCAAATATCTCGTGGGAGTTTTCCTGTTGCACTTGTTGCAGCGACGCTGTAAATTCGTCAACCGGCGGTAGACTGCCACTTCCACTGGGTTGAGGGGCGATATTGAATCCCTTCATTAGACGTCGCTCCTTCTGACGATTCTTCTTACCCCCCGCACCTATGGACAGCTCTTTAAGGCTACCGTCTATGGGGCAGAGAGAAAAACCAAAGACTACTACTCTGAAGCGGCTACCAACAAACTGAAAGGGTCTTGGCAAATGCCTGTGCGTGTCTGTGTTACCGATTAATTACGTTCGTTCGTCAACAACATTAACGCGATAAGTGTCTGTTCGTAACTTGGATTTTGGCAAATATTCGCGTTACACATTAAATCGAACCAACCAACTACGAAACAATATTCGCGCCAGACGATCCTTGATTGCATTAATTATACCGCCGGGGTTCACCGAATGATTAATAGCGTTCCAGTAACGAACTTCGAAACTTTCATTTACGAAGGATGAAGCTAGCAAACCCCTTCTTAATGTCGTAGTCATGTCACGATATAAGGCTTCCACCAACTTGATACGCTTTACGAACATAACTCCAAGGGATCGTGCATAGGGAACATAAGGTAGAAACGGAAAATTCTATGAAAACATAGGATACTATACAGAGTGTCACAAAATATGTAGAGAATATTTATTCGAGGGTCGATTCTAGACAGTAAAACGGTGAGAAAGATTCGTGTACAAAATTGTTATTTGAGGCATATCTTTTAAGATATAAATAATTTTATTTTGCGCTAAAAATATGTGTAAAAATACGTATGATACAAACAGTATTCCTTTATCACTCTTACACTTCATAACTCTAGGATGCAATAAATCAAAGTAGAATTACGCATGTTATATTTAATTTCGTTCGTTTGCTTCAAAGTGAGAAACTCGTGTTTCGCTTGATGGTGTAACTGAGACAGAAAGAAAGATGCGTCAGCTGATTCATCGATGCCAGTCCTATTTCTGGCGTAAAACGAAATTGTTTATAACATAAAGAATAAACCTCAAACAACAGTTTAACTATTAGTTTAGCGTCTAAAATCGACTTTATAAGTATCCTTCATCATAGATATATATTGTAACACTCTGTAGGATATTACAGAATATCGTAGGATACCATGAAATATTACAAATTCTACAAAACTATCACACGAAACCGAAATACACAATTAGTGTCTATAAAGTTATCATATCGTTTCAATCGTGCAACTGAGCTCACCAGTTCCAGCGCCACTGGCTGTGGACGTGTTCATGCCGGAATTCTTTAAAATCTCGATCAATTCGCATCTCAGAGCGCTGATATCTTGTTTAATCTCGTTCACGTCGTCTTCTGTTACACCCTCGCTCTCCGCTTTCCTTTGCTCCACCGTCACATACCTTCTCACCAAATTCCTCATAATACTTTGATACCTAAAATCTCTTTCCGATGCTTGCTTAACTTTTCTCTATTAGACAAACAAGATTACCAAATTACCAAATGTTCGTGGTCGTCCTACGTTCCATCGAAAATCCGATGATGAAATTAGCAACGCTTTGATTTAGAGTTAATTCGAATTAATCTCACTCTGATCGTTCTCATGTGCTCCTTCTTGGCAGCTCTGCTATGGCCACACAGCTTGCGATACAACCACTGGCCCATGTACCAAACGCTCTTCGGAGTCGGGATGATGTTAAACGGTGGTGGAGCCGTGCCACCCTCCTCGAAATAGCTGATCCAGAGTTTGCTCCTGGCGAACTTCCATTCGATATCGGCACGTTCCTGATTCCAATGACAAAGGAAATGTCCTCTATTTATGTCACGACGACGATCAAACAGATAAAGATTAACTCACAGAGATCAACTGATAGGAATGGTTCATCATGGCGATTAATAGATTCAATAGTACGACGATGTTGATCACCGAGTACGTGCCGAACATCAGCATGCCCCAGAACCTGGTGAACGCTTTAATGCCATCCAGTTCGAAGCTCTCGAGGTCGACTAGTCCGAATACGGCCCAGAATAGCGTTTGAGCGGTTTCGAACAAACTGACGAAAGAATACCGATCATGTCCCAATGATTTTTCAGCTTTGATTAATTTAATTTTTCTTAGATCACATTTAATTTATAATTTTCCACGTTTTTTACTTTATCATCTAGTTAAGAAATTCGTAGAAATTGTAGAGAAAGACACGATAAGTCGCATTCTTTATTTTCTGTACAATACATTATCTTGCCAATCGATCTTATATCACCGAAATTGATTTTTCATTAAATTTGCCTACGCGGTCCTCTTGAAAAATATTTACATCAAAAATATCGATTTCGAAAGTATTGCTCATTGCTATTTAGAAGATATTGCGGTTAGTGTCTTTTTCTTTTACAAAATTGCATTTATTACTGAAGACTTTATATTTTTGAATCGGACAGATTGTTCCCCCTCTCGATTATGTTATATAAAGCTATAAGCCAACAAACGTTAAATAACATGAAAATCGGAAGATCAATTAGATTATACTCAACATATTTCCTTAATACATTTATACTTAACAAGGTTTATAATCTTCATTTAGAAGTTACTATATCAAAAAGTAGCACGCACTTTGCAAATCTACGCCAAACGATGCAAGCGTTCGAATCGGTCGTGACGTTGGTGTTACCAGAATAAGCCATCGCGGTCGGGCACCGTTTCTTCTCCATATCCGCGTAGTACCATAGCAGCTGGTTTAGACCTAAGTTAACGAATAACGTCGTTTCGTGAGAGTTATTTCAGTCATGGTTTTTATACGGACCGACCCGTGGAATTGACATGGAGATTTACCGCAGGAGAAGGCGAATAGCACCAGCACATAGAGGAAGAAGAACTTCATGATGTCCATTACCATCCTAGACAGGGAGACTTGCAGTGGACCGAGGTGAGGATTTACGGAGAAAATGTAGACGAGTTTCAGAGAGCTGCAAGTAGATCGATAGACCAGTCGCGTTGCGTTTGATCGTATGTGCGGCTGAAGAGCGTGAAATTGAAATTTATGCTGAAAGAGTGCTGCCTAATTACATTTCTCGGGATTTCACGAGATATCGTGCAAAGAACTATCCAAAGCGTACTACAGTACTTCTCAATTACCTTTTTCACGCGTAACCGTGAAATTTTATGCGTTAGAAAGTTGCTGGCGCCAAGTAACATTTCAAATAATGTAATTGTTTGAAATAAAACATTCTAAAGTTGTGGTATTAACGAAAATACTTGCAATTTGGGGGACTTACATATTTAGTTTCTATTGAACATGAACAATGACTCAGGAAATTTCGTCAATATAATTATGACAGTTGTGCCTGGTTACCAGTGTTCGTGATATATTTTAGAAAGTTTCGTACAACGAAATTGATATATCTATAAAAATTTTCTATGATTTGTGCTCAAGTACTTTGAGTCAGTGTTGGCTAGTAGGTATTGGGTTGCTCGAAGAATTCGTAGCGTTTTTGGCAATCGATGTAACTTATTTTATTCTATATATCGTACGTTTGATAAGGTTTGGAGAAAATTATTCGTTATGTGCTTCTGCAAAATACTGCTTCCTGTTGTGCATCGAATGGCTTAGTTAAACGTTCGCCAAGAATTTTTCTCGTCTTCTACATATCATCTTTACAGGACATTTATTCTGTGAAAAGAAATATTGCAGAAGCCTACACAAGGGCTGTGTCAATAAATTCTTTGCCGTGAGAATTACGTATACAGACACTACAAGAAACTTAGTATTAAAAGTTTATCAAAAGAAATGATATATTCTATAACGTACAATCTTCAAATTGTGTCCAAATTTCGCTACGAATTTTCCAAACAATTCATCATCAAACAATTATTCGTTAAATATCTGGCTCTGCGAACTACGTGCAAATTTGAACAATAATTCAAATAAATGTTTTTAGTAAGAAAGAATAGGACGAAGAAAATAAATTCAATGAAGACCTGAATATATTGGCGGCGGAGAAAAGGCCCTCGGATATGAGCATTGGATCCCACGTATCCCATTGTTCGCGTTGCAGCTCGATCATGGATCCGGACTTCTGGGTTTCTTTTTGCACCCTGTAGTAAGCGACCACCCTGAGCGCGGCCGTAGCTACGTATAAGGAGTTGGTAACGAAGTCGATCACGTTCCACATGTCGTTCACGTACTCCTCGAGGCCGACGTCCCACAGCTGCTTCACTTCGGACCAAATCAGGCCGGATACCCAGGCCAGGATGAACCTACGATACGTCATACACGTTTGCCGATATTTTCCCCATTTTCTCGAAATCGGCTTTCTCCTGGGAGTATCGCTGGCCTGACTTAAAAGCGTTTCGAGAAATGCGTCGCCCAACTTCACGTATATTATTTCCTTTACAGGGAATAATATACTGTCAGTTTGGGAGAAGAAGTCGTTTCAAGAGGTGCCACGAGGGACGGGTGGCTACCAAGAGTGTTTATTTTTGGGAAGTCAGTTTTATTTGGGTTGCGCTACTAGAATTTAGTAGAAGCTAGAGCTGTAGTGGAAGGATGATGCAAGGTATCGTCGAGTGGATTGAGTTTCCAGCGCACTGAGGAAATATTCTTAGGAAAAATAACAATCGATATCTGCCGCGTTTTTATTTAGCATCGTTTTGTCCGGTTCCACGTGAACGAAGAGAAACATTGATTAAGAATATTGTCTTACCATTCGACTATCGTTGGAGCAGCGCCTCTTTTCGTCGGTGCTGGTTCGTGCTCTATGACATCGTGACCCATCCAGTTCCCGATCACGCTTTCTATCCTTTGACTAGCCAGAATCAACATGACTGCAAACAAACGTGAATCCATATCATTTGTAATCACTTTTTATTTCATTTCGGTCATATAAGAATATGGCTATTTAACGTTGTCGTTTTATTTTTCGTTACACAAAATCACGTCCTTTTCTTTTTATTGATACGACGAGTATCTTTTTGGTTATACCAATTTTTGTAAAAACTCATTAAACGGTACAAGTCGGAAATGTTTAATCTTTTGCATAATAAGTTAGTGAAGTGTATCACAAGACAAGGATCAACGAAGAAATTTGTTTTCGAAGAATTATCTTATTTCTTACACTTCCTTTCAACAAAAATGGGTTAAGTTAAAAAAACAGTACAAATTCGAGTTTTATTTTATTCTATGAAAAATATATGTAATACCGTAATTCAACATATGCGAACGTTTATCTGGATGAACATATCCGTATTTAAATTGGGAATCGGTGATACCATACCATGAAAATTATAGCTATTCCTTCAAATATCTCAAAGTGTGGTTTTCCAACTTATACCTACCGTTTCTCAACTCACGTGTATAGTTATCTCGCATAATCGAGCATATAAAAGGTGCATATTCGGTCAAATGGCATAACCAATCATGATCGCGCGTGTGATACGTGATTACAGAAGATAGATCGATTGATCGATTGACTGTGATTTTCGAACGTATTTACATACAATTCATGTATGCATCATGCTTATATATATATATATATATATATATAGGTATATATGAGATAGTGATGCTATCATGATACGTAAAAGGTTTCGCGACGTGCGAAGCGATTTACAGAGAGATAGCGATTTAACTTGTCTTTTCTGAGATACGATTGGGATTTTCCGAGGTATGACTGAAATTTTACCGAAGATGCGCGCTGTTTCAGTATTCTTTATACCTCGTATCCGTCTTCCATCGTACATTGTACTCTTGCAAAGGGGACATTGACCAAGTGTTACGTGGGGATGTTCGCGGAGTTAGTATGAACGTACACCTCTGTGGAATATTCGAGAGGGTACGAGTTATGTGGCGGAAACCATTAGGTTGGTCGTCGCATGACTATTTGGAAACTGCGAAGTTTATGACAGGATCTCGGCTACTGAACTATGGGATAGTGTCGCGGAGAAGCTAAAAATGCATGGCATCGAAAATCCGTTAAATTACTCACGTACCGTCTGAGTGCTGGCTCGTAGATGGTCGTAGTGCTACAGTTCTATTTCTCAAAAATAAAGCTGGTTTAACGAAACGTTCGGTACATCGCGTTACGACAGTCAACGTATGTAATCGACAGTTAAATTGAAAAATGGAAATACAGGAAAGACACGTTTTTACGTAATTGCAGCGAAATGTGTTAACAGCGTAACGTAATTCTAAACTGGTCTATTAGAATTCTACGAGACATTGCTGCAATTGTGAGGCTTACAACTATAATGGGTTCAAGTTACATCTTTGCGTAACATTGTTTCAGGGAAACTCGATAATAGGGACGATGCGGTGTATCGAAGTTGTAAGTCGCCTTAAAGCACTTGACAACTTCGTACGATAGTGTTCGAAATTCCAAATCACTCTGAACAGATGTGCATCATTGTAGATTGGTCTTCTTCGAAGATCATTTACCGATCGAAAAACGATAGAAACAGCTATTGGATTCGGCAATTTACATACAGGCTCGCCTCCACGATCACATCGGGTCAAATATTATCCTCGTATGTGTGCGGGACTAACCACGTACTACGACCGACGAGATTAACTTGGCTTATCCCTGAATAATCTCTCGAAATTCCTTACGCCCTGGTCGCGTCCTCGAGGAGTACATTATCTCGCCGTGCTCCCCGTGACTCAAAATATCGTTAGTTTAACTTCGAGGTCAATTATGCTTTTCGCGAATGCCTGGAACCTGGCCTGGAACTTGCTGCCTTTGCTTCAGCTGTCTGAATGCCGCTCTCTAGACCGTTCTCTAACTGAATCTCCTCGGCCGAGTTTCTAACTGCTGTTGTATTCAAACCTGTGACCATTTTCGTCACGAAACATCTTGATAAAAATTCCGAGTATTTACTCGAAGGTTAGAATAATGGGGGAGAAAAACGCGAGGTAAAGTAACAGTACAGATACGCTCTCGCATTTAATAAAATTTACCATTATGGAATACACTCGTGCCGTTTAATTATCATATTAAGGAAATAAAGAATGTCGGAGGTCTCGAGCGTTGCCGATTCAGTGCTGTATACTATAATTTTGCGATGGAATTCGGTAGCTTTAATTCGATTAAGGGTGTTCCCGTTTTCAAATGTTTATCGTTTCCCCGTAATGATGGTTAATGTCTCAAATTTAGAGCATTACCGCACTCTGCTATTATTGGTAGTGAGAGGTATTCGCGAATCGCGGTTGCCATGAGAGGTATTTGTAAACTGTTTAGAAGCGGGTCTCTGCGTTTGATTCGCTGACGTGAGGAAAGGTAAAATACGTTGCCGAGAGGAACGAGGTTGAACGCATTCCCGTACGCCTGAAGGAAACGAGCGAGCCAGCTGTTTGGAAAAAAGAGAAAGTCATGAACCAACTTTGATCGAGGTTAATTTTAGAACGTGCTGGAAACAGCTTGCAGCAGTGATGAAGCAAGATGTAGTCGATCGACGCGACGCACAGTGCGGCATTTGAATGAGGATTCGGCGCAAGAATCAAAAGTCGTTGGCCACGTTCGTCACGTTCGCACGTTCGCAGAACAGGTTCGCACGTTTGCAAGCCATGTCCTCGCGTTCCGACGAGGCAAAACTTAGTAGAAAGGAGAAAGATACTTACAAAGAAAAGTGAAATACGAGGCCGAGTGACAGATGAACTTGATGAACGGTTTCCTCATGGTCTGGCCGACCACGCTGTGGGGCGCGATGATGTATGCAACGCTGAAGAAAGGAAAGAGGACGCCGATCCTGACGATCTCCAGCGCCTGGAGGACCATGTTTTTCCTTCGGAAGCCTGGAAGACCTTCGTACCAAATCGATGCGAGTAACTGCTGCACGTTGGGATGCGCCACGAACTGGAAATTCCAAGATAATCTAATATCGGTCGACAGTTTCCGGTCATGTAACTAGCAAATTGTACATATTAAGGTCTAATTTAGGAATTAGGACTCATCGCGAATGATCCATCTAGGATCTAACGACGTTATATCTACACTTTGCTCTTGTGCAATCTTCCTAGTCTTCTGTACCTTACTGGCGTTGAGAGATATTGATATTTTGAAAATTTTTTCTTGGTTAATAATAAAAAATAATAAAGAATAATTATGGATTGTATAATATCTTCTTTTCCATCGATGAACGTCTAAAGATTTTCTTAAAACATCGAAAGATTTTTCGCTGATCGAGACGACAGTCTAGTTGAGACATTAAAATTCGAGGATCGCGGTAACATTAAAAACAATTCGATCGTATGCATTATTCGCATTAGATCTTATTCAAGCAATCTGTTTCTTTTATAGCGTACAATTTTTCTTTTACGATTCGTTTGAGAAATATAAAAGTTCGAACGGTTACCTTCTTCTGCCGAAGTTTAATAGCGAGTTTCAGCCGGTTCAGATGCATCCTTTCGCCGTGCTCGAACGCTGGCCCGGTGGGATCGTGATTTAGGAGCACCTCCAGCTCGTAGGAACTTCTAGTGTGATCCAGTAAAGCAGTAGCAAAGTCTTGGCATTGTCTTCTAAGCTCCTAGAATCGCAACATTGCCGTTTCGAGAAGCGAGCACGCGAGGCGCGAAACAAGTTCTGTCAACAACGCGGAAGGACGGAATTATTCGCCGGTGTTTCTCTGCAGAAGCGTTGCTACTTTCGTTGACGGAAGTTTCGTCGACGGTGCTTCTGCAAGTAAGCTGCGACGTCGTTAGCGAAACTTTTTTCTCAAACGTATACGGGTGGCGCTGTTTTTCTCGAAAACGATGGCTCTTGAAAACGGCTCTTAAAAGAAGCTGTATCGAATTTTAAGGACACTTGGAGGCCCGTATCGTTCGTTTCGAGGGAAATTCCGAAGAGAAGCATGAATAAGAGCGATAAAAAGATTCAGATCGAAGACAGGTCGTTTGTCAATCGAGTTGTCGGGGGACAATCGGCCATTCGGCGCGATTCGAGACCTTCGAAAAAACGCGGAGTAATCTCGTGGAAACTTTATCCCCGCGAACGAAGGATAGGGAGAAATCGGTCGGTAATTTATTTCCCTTTAGTGCTCGTCGATCGCTTGGAAGATTTAAACGATCATCTGCAGCAATTTGTTCGGACGTTATTGCATTTAAATTGATAGGTACAAAGTGACGGGTGTGTTTAATCGGCTGGGCAATCAAAAAAGAAGAAAATATGTTGAACATTGAAAGAAACGAGCGGCTCAGCTATATCACACAAAGTAAGAATAAAAGAATTGTGATTTCAGAGACATTCCGTACAATGTTCCACAGAATATTCTCGTGAAATAATAGTTTCACAAAAGGAGATCCAAGATGGCCGGCAAACGATAGACCGTCGCTCGATACGACAAAAAAGGGCCGAAAAGAGAAGCGAGGAGTTTTTATCGCGCCACGAGAAAGGAAAGTTGGACGAGGGTTGGTCGTCTATAATTCATCCTCGTTAATCGATTGCCAATCTCCTTATAGGCTTAATCAATCCGCCAACGACGTTGAATTATTTTCGTTCGATCGTTGTTGGAAATTCGAAGCGCAATCTTTCGGGATCGATAAAAGAAAGATTGAAAGTATTCCAAAGTAACGTTCCTTGTGCTTTCGTTATCCGACGAAATTTTCATTGTCTGTTAACTAGAAAATACAGCGCGTTTTTCGGAAAAGATAGAAACGAGCGAACGAGCAGGAATCCGGTGCAGCCCTGTTCCGCCTGGAGTTACGCGCCAAAGCAAACATTTATGACATCAAAGCGCCATACCAAACTGTTCAAACGTTCGCTAATATCTGCGAGTGGCCATGTACTTCGAGATCAAGCTAACGAGACATTAATATCCGTCGTCGCGTTGCTTCGACCATGAAACTTTCATCGAGACGTTTTGCCTAGTGTTATTTCGTTTTCTCTAGAGTAGTTTAGAAGAAGGACACTCGCGAGTATTTCGAGACTTTCGTGAATCGAAAACGACCACGTGCGCTCGAGCTGTTTACAAGAATTAACAACGATCGCGTTTACAACGCGAGAAAGACGACGCTTTGCGTCAACAAAGATGGCCGACAGAAATAAGCAGACCGCGTCGTACTGGAAAATGCACGAGCCGTTTCTTCGTATTAATTTCCTTTCATGCGTGCCCCGACTCGTGTCGACATCGATATTTGCCAGCTTAAATGTCAGATTCGCCGGAAGGATCCCGAATAAACAATTCGTACAAGACCTGTATAGATATCTTTGCGAAGCATCGATTTGCATTATATTGATTTATTTTGTTCCTTTCTACATTCATGAATTCCGGTGATCTGCGAATTTTCCATTTGAAAGTCTGGAACATCTCTACGGGGCAAAAGCATCCTTCCCGCGCGAACAAACGAAATAAATGACGGCAATAATATACGACCTATACGACCTTATAAAGAAACCTATACGTTTCAATCTACGTCGGAGGAATACATATACGTGGCGCCACATTCTTTCGCAAGCTTATGTCAACCCTAACTTTCTCAACTTCGTGCACCATTCTCGTTGTATCTTTAGAAGATCCTACTCATAATATCTGGGAAAATATTTTTGTACTCTTTCTTTCTAGCTATATAGTACCATGTAGTATGTATACTACTCACATTCATAAGTATCTGGATACTGGTTGATTTATGGTATCAGTATGAGATTCTTATTGAAGCGTACAAATTAACAACGAATCAGCAATACTATTTTAGAATCGAATTACAAAACGTGTATATATTATTTATTAAATGTCGACCTCTCGGTCGCCAGACTATAAAATGTTAAATTGTTCGTTGAAAAACATTACGACAACGTACGTATTTTACTGTTTATATGTAGCCACCAATTTTATTAATTGAATTATTTAACCACAAATGGTATTTATTTTAGGTTTGGAAGACCCGCCTTAATTTACCTTTGAATTCAGAAATCAAAAAATTGTAACACAAGTAGTTGCATAATAACCAATTGGTTTAACCAACCGATCTAATAGCGTCATAATAGCATGTAACCACAAATTTTATTAATTAAATTATTTAACCACAAATGGTATTTACTTTAGGTTTGGAAGGCCCGCCTTAATTTACCTTTGAATTCAGAAATCAAAAAATTGTAACACAAGTAGTTGCATAATAATCAATTAGTTCAACCAACCGATCTAATAGCGTCATAATATTTTATTATACGAAGCTGTGATGATTTTAAAGGATAATATCATCGTAGCTCTATTTATCCATAATTGTACAATTGAAATATATAACTTGTTAAAAATAAGCAGGTTTTTTAAATATTTTCGATCATTAGCAGCGCGAAGAACGCAGATACGCTACCGTAAATTTCGTTTCGTAGATGGGTTTGCAGAAGAAGTAATTGAACGACGAGGAAAGTGGGCCAAAAGGGTTGAGAAGCGAGCAAACTCCGAAGTTCAACGGTTGTTTTATGTAATCTTCCCCTTGTGGCTTCACGGATACGTTCTCCAAGCGGGGGGAGGGAGCGTCGCGTTTCCATGGTTAAATTGAACGTTAGATTCTATTTTCCGGTGTAATCGAGTACTTTAAACGAACATCAAATAAAATTGAAAGTATGGTAACTAGACTATGGACAAAATAACATCGCCTTCTGCTTATCGAAGACGAAATCCTTTGAAAGGAGAGGCAAGTTATCTTATCGTGGCACTCTCCCATTAGACTTCCACTCTTACATCAAGTTAAAGTTACGCTGTTCCATGCGACGATTCAATTCACCCTTACTATTAGAAGAAAAATTTCAGTATATCGATTTTAATCTCTTTCTCTAAAGTATAAAAATACACATCAATAATATCGTTTTAACATTGTTTTATTAAACGTTGAATTCCTTTCCTTTCCTATATCGACTTTCTATCGCCTATCGTCTTTATCGAGGCAATACACACCGTTACTTAATTGTCTCACCTGGTATTCGCACTTAAACTCGTGCTCGAGGAACGAGAGTCGCCGAAGTTCCCAAGAGAGCTCGAACGCAGTTAGGATGGGATCCTTTGAGGAAAGAGCGATCAAGGACGGCGATGCTAGAGCTCTGTATGCGTTTATTCGGCTCCTGGAATGCCTCAGAGAATCCTCTCTCCTCGATGTTACACACTCGTCGCACCTGCTCACGAATAAATGCCATCATCGTAATCAATATTATTATGACTCTAGTTGGGGATTTTCCGCTCTGTTTGTAAACTTTCGGATGTTACGTTTCGTGTAAGAGGATAGACGTAGTATTTACGATAGATATTATTGAGGGAAGTGAAATTTCACCCTATGCTTGGGAATTGGGGATTAAGTTTGGGCTGCGTAAAGGTTGCATTGTAGATACCCTAACTGATTGGTATACGCGGGCTTCGCTCGAACATCGCATGTCGTACTAAACCAGTACGGGAAACTAATCAACGTGAAACGTATACTTAACAAGGGATTGCAGTTTCTCACGTCTACAGCTTCTCGCGTCAGATTTATTTACGAAGAAAATTTCGTAACTATGAGAAGGATGAAAGAAGCTTTGTTTGAAGACCGCTCACCCGCAACGAACATCGTGTGGCATAGGTAACGTGGATCCGCGGTCCAGCAGGATCTTAATGATCTCGTAGTTATCCCTATGAGCGGCTAAGATTAGGGGTGTAATGTCTGGTGTGAAGGTTGCGGTGTCCGATGGCAGCGCTTCCCAGCTCTGGAACACAAACGTATAAACTTATATTATATATATTGTAATATGGAGCAATTGTTCTTTAGACAGAGCGTAGAAGAAATTCCTAGGTCGCGAATTTACGTTAATCTTACGACGAATACGCGAGCAAATGTATAATAAACAATTTGCAGGGTAAGCACAAGACAGATGTTACGTGGATTGAAAAAGTTGATTTGAATCCTTTCAAATATATGTAACATACTTTATTTCTTTTTTTTCTTTTTTGTAGAAATGAAACAACTCGTTAAAAATTAATAGCAGGGACATAAAGAAGAAGATTATGTTCAAGAAATTAGGATTAATAGATTAATTGAAACAAATAAACGAAATGGGTCTCATGTTGCTACACGCAACGATAATGGAACTGTTATTTCGTTCTTCCATTCTGAAATAGCTACGATAGATCATCTTTCCCGTACTTGCCCTGTTTCTTTAATAATCGACGCACTTGGCAAACTAATAAAACATCGCGATCGTTAGAGGTAAGGGGCACCATGATAATTATTTCCGATGGTAACGTAAGCCGATTCCTCCCTCGGAAAAGAGGAATAAAAGCTGATTAAGCTTCCTCTCGTCAACAATTCCGCGACCCTCTCGCCTTTATTTTCCCGTTTTCCCCGATGTCCAGTCGGCGTGAATTTGACCGGTATACGGGTGCAGCGTTTTTTCAAGCTCTGACGGAAATGAGATTCGGTCAGCTGGCTTTCATCGAGAAACGCTTTCATCGAGACACGCTTTGTTGCGAGCGACGGTCAACGACGGAAAACTCTTCGGATTACCTGATTAAAATGTGGGTCGACTTATTTCTCGAATGGAATCTACTTAACCGTAGCGCTGAGTCGTCTGGTCGCCGTAGTTGGTCGCCTAAGCGCGGAACGAAATCAACCAACGGTGAAAATTACGAAGCAGGGGGGAGTTTCGATAACTGAAACGAAATTGCCTAGCCGGAAAAATGCAATCACCGCTTAATTGCGAGGCGAAGCTTGTTGCTACGAAATCAAAGTGTCTCCGATAGAGTAAAGGAAAGTTCGAGCGGAAGGGATGAGGAAAAATTGTTCAAAGAACGTCTTATACGCGACCGTAAAAATGTTCAAAGAAACGTTTTATACGCGCGCGACTAGTTTCTACAGATTGATAAAGAGAAAAGCATAAAAAATTCTTGGATCGATACAGTTACATATACTAGACGATGAAAGCGACTAACGTGTGGCTCCCCGTTTCGATGAAGACTTTCCTCGTGTTCCAGAAGTACCTCGACCGCTTCGACGAATTCCTCGGAGATGGCATGAAGCAACGCGTCCTTCGTGTCGACTTTATGCTCGATCAGCAGCTCCACCATTTCCAGATTTTCATTATCGATCGCCATTAGAAGCGCCGAACGTCCCAATGGATCCACGCAGTTGATGTTCATTTCGGTTTCGTGAGCACTCTGCAACATCCTGAAACAGCACCCACCATGTTTCTACCTACTAACTTCCCTATTTATTTTTTTTCCTTTCGTTTTACCATTTCTATTTCTCTCTCTCTCTCTTTTTTATTTTCTTTTATTTCAACCACGAAGCTCGCGATTTTCCCATTACGTTCACCGGAACGGATCGACTTGGCAATCGTATTTAGCTGTCCTGTTTCCCGAGACCGAGCCAAATGAGAATTCCACGGCCGCTGAAACTTTCTCGTACATCGCAATCGGTATTAATTGCGTCGAAACGAGCAACGCCGTGAAGAATTCCGAGAAGTTTCAGCATCACGGGACGATTATTCGTAGGATAATTAGATCCTTTGTTGGCACACTGACGCGATATACATATGTGTATACGCTGCGCGTTTGACCTTCCCCCGCGAGATCTCTTGTCCTGTTTAACGCTTAAACTCTAGATCCAACGGATTTCAACCAGCTCGCGTGTATGTTCATTTGCACAAAAGCCACGATTGCGATACTCTTACGCGCCGTTTCTTCCCGCCTTTCAAATTAACCATTGTAGTCGCGTTGAAAGTGATCGAAACAATACCTTGCTTCTTGCCGATTCTAGCCCGCTGAACATTCATATTTCGCGTGTATATTTGGGAATGAAAATTTTTCCATACAAAAATATGCATCTATGCGAGTGTCTCGTCGAGTTATCTGTATCTGTCGTTTCATATGTTCATATTATGAACATGTACGTCTTGCAACTTCGAAAATAACGATATATCGACTTGTGTTTATTAAGACATTTTTGCTCGTTTATATTGATACTCTCAAAGTTTGACCCTAACTTTTTGAAACTTTCCATGAAGAAAAGATCAGTTACATCCAGACTTGGATATAATTGGTATAAGACGTGTCTTGTTTGCGAATGATTAACAACGAGATACGAACGTTCGATGACGTAACTAGGATTTCGAGGGGCTTTGAAAATTCTCTTCTACATATGTGTATATATATATGTGTGTGTGTGTATATATATATATATATATATATATATATTCAACCACGAGAAAAAATTGGCACGTGTACGAGAGTGAATTTTTCCAGAGTGTCTTGCGACATTAAGGATTCTCCCCTTCGTTATTCTTGTTACATAATCCACGCTCGCTACGTGCCCCCAAAATTTCCACTCCCCAAATATAATCCCATTAACACGTAAATATACGTTGCCAGCTCACGTACGATTTTGATTTCCCAAAGTCTCACCTTCTGACAGAAGCAACATCTCCACGTTCCACCGCGAGAAGGTACTTCTTCTCTTGATAGGACAGACTAGCCATTTCCTGGTGCGGTCTCACCACGTTCTCTTCCTCTATCATGCCGTGGATACTGTGCCTCTGCAAACCGTCGTAACTTTTTATTATAGTCTCGTCGCTGCGTCCACGTTTCGGAAAATGAAGCTTCTCGTAGCTTTATTTCATCCGCCGTGCTATTCATTCTCGCGACAGGATTAATCAAAACACGTCGCTGCCCGCCAATGTTTTCCTTTCGTTCAGTCCCGCGATACATCCTTTTTTTCGGAATTATATTTACAATTTTTCTTTATTTTTTTATGAACATTTACGATACGCATGATGTATGGAAAAAGTAACGAAACCGATCTTATTTCTCATAAATTGGTAACGTTATCATTAGTAGGTGGATTTTTGTGCAAATTCATATTTTTGAGAACGTAATTTAACAAAGTATACTTTACATGTTTTACGTATTTTTTCATATTACGTGCACTTTCAAATTTCCCAGAAATGCATAAAAATCCGCCGTCCACTGTTTTTCTTACACACCTTCCACAAGCGATATTGTACTGAATACACCGACGTACCATATTTTCCAATATAGTACTAATACACGTCTACTCATAATATATTATTCAGTGGAATTTGCTGGACTTTGCCCCAATCCCACTTTTCATAACAAAAAACCATCGATTCCTCAAGAAACTCAAGGGGTAACGGGTTATTGATCGACGGACGAAACTCTGATGAAAGATGGATGAAATTAGGATGATAAATGTACCGCAACGTTGGATATAGTCACCCACGTGAACGACGTGCGCGCGAATGGATCTGCATCGTGGATCGAGAGAAGCGGCGTGATTTAAACCGATACGACGTCATCGAACTTCTGGATGTAGAACTAGGCGAATATAATGAAATAACTAGCGGTGTACGAGCAGAGTTGAGTGTGTTACCTGGGGATCGGACACTTCGGAAATTTCGTGGAACTTTGAAGTTTTAACCCTAAACTCGATACTCTCGAGAGATAACAGCTAACTGGATTCTGAAAGTTTTTCTCCTAAGAGGCAGTGAAAGGATTATGGTTAGTTTTTCTTCCAATTTTCTACTTCTTCGTGTCCCCTATCCTTCCTGGTATAAACTTAATTTCACGAATTCTTATCTATTTTTAAAGTATATTTTCTGTATATATTTGCAGTGTATCGATATAAAAATACCGATTCGCTTCGTATATTAAGTCATAGCGTACGTAATGTCGTCTCTTACTTCTAAAAAGTTTAGTTTATACGTGACAACAATTTAAAAGAAAAAGCTGTAATTGGCATTAACAAAATCGTTATTAATCGTAAAAATGTGTGCAGATGTAAAGTTCTAACTTAGTTAAGTGTGAAACTAATGCGGTAATAGTTTTATGAATAAATAAAAGTTCGGCCACGTGTAAATCTGACGTTATGAAACAATTTAATATTTTTCTGAAATTTAAGAAATTTTCTAACCATAGAGAAATACGATTCGCTTGAAAATGACCGAAAGGGAACAGTAGCGTCGATCGAGGGATATACAGGAGCGTGGATGAGTATGGAAAGGCTGATCGAAGATTCAGCTGAAATTGGGACGATCGTAGGAAGAACAAGGGGAGTAATTAACGACTCGGATAGCCGTTCATTGTTCGATCGTGAAAACCTCTCGTTAGGAGGCAAGTTCTCTTTATGCCTGTCATTAGATTGCAGACGAGGAAAGAATACCAGATACAACACGTAAAGATCAAACATGAGCGGAAACAATGCCTTCTTCCTACACCGGCCTATTCAAAGGAAGAGTTAACTTCTATGCTTGTATACTTTCTTGCAAACCGGGTATTCTCGGAGCTTTTCTTAATGAAATCCTAATATATAAGATAAGATAGTATAAGACATATGTAAGATAGAACCTATTATCGTTTCTTCAATTATACTGCTCAGAACAAAAGGTATTGTGTGACTGCAAACGGTATGTTTGTGGGTAAATTCAATCGACAGAACTTCTACTCTTCTACAAAATCCTTTGATCGGCGTGATATTAATTAAATACATGAGTAGCTTTTTATCTTGCGTTTTGAATTCCTAAGGTAATGCCAAGAGTGTGGGAACTGGTGAAATTTAATTTAATCTAACAGCATCGACGATATTAGGTTCAATAAATGAAAGAGTTGGAATAAAAAATGAAAGGTATAATTGAAAATTATTATACCATTCTCTGTACTTAGCATAACAAGCTTTTTATTTCATTGGAATCGCTTAACCTAATTAATAATAATTAGATACTAATGAGAAATTTCATAGGGATAACTGAATATTTCGGTCGAGATCGTAACAATTTTTCAAGGAGAGAATTAAAAAGTTAGCAGAAAGTTGGAATATAGTTGCAGAAAACAAGACGCTACTTATGGGATAACCTAATATTTTCTTCCACAGGTTTCTCATTACGCTTGACAAAGTATTGTATTTCTCATTAGAGATTGACCGAGTAAAAAAGTTATGTCTCTGGCGAGCATGACTAGGCACATAGACAGCATTTCACCGACACATCAGTCTTTTCGCTATTCTATGAACCCAACACAGAATTTTTAACTAAGCCACTTTTCTTCGCGCCTTCTCATTGACTTAACCCTGCTGCGGTCCTCGAGTTTTCATATCTCAATCTCACTCTGATTTTTTAGCGTTTTGGAACATTTGTACCCAGAAAATCAAAAGGAGAAGCGTCTCTCGCGTTTCTCTCAAGCTTAAGAAATTTCAAGACGACAGAGAAGTACGACTATATCGTACATGACCCAAGAGATGCTGTAGGACTAATCGATCGTAACCATAAAGTACATTACAATGAACCGATCTACGATCGAAGACATCTTACAAATCCTCCAATCTTCCACTTTTGGATCCTAATAAAGTCTCCTTCCAGAGACTTCCCTATTACTCGAAAATACAACTCTTTGACGTCCTTATAAACAATCGTTAGCCGAGTTCTTACCAACGGTTTCTTTATTTTTTATTTATTTATCAACTGACCAATACGACATCGACCGTTTGTTAAGGAGCCAAGGCAACAGGCAGGAAGTTTATCAATGACGTTAAACGTAGAACTCTGATATTTGCGGACGATCCGCAAACACATGTACGATGGAGGCGGAAATGAAATAGTGTGGGGGGTAACGCGAGACGAGATCCTTCGGTTAATGCCGGCATCTCCAACAATTAAGCAACCCTCCATTTCTAATCATACAGCTATCCACGTCCTTTCGCACCAAGGACACCGCGTATACGTGCGATGTGCGTATATATGTACATATATCTGGTCCCGATGGAAAAGGGTCGAGTGGTAGGGGCCGATAGAGAGATGGTTGTTAGGAGGAGGGTTGATGGACAATGTTTGCCGAGGGTGTGGCGGCTCGACAATTAGGGTGCGCCCCGGCAAACACTCGTTCGCTGTCAGTGTCGGCCCTTGGCACAGTATGTCATCTTCTTGAAGCCGAGAGGGGTAATCGCGAGCTCACGCGTATTCCGCCGAGTACCTCCATCCCTCCGTTACCTGGTAGCCTCATTATTTTCCAACCTCCGCCCTTTTTCAGCCAACTTTTATCAAGAATTTTCTTCCGTAATTCTATTAAGATTGTAATTGCGGTTCTGACGAATGAAACATCTGAAGATCGAAATACATACATTCGTAAGAGTCTATATATTTGATTGCTCCGGTGTACTCGTCAGAAGATGCATTTATTACATCATCCTCATTTTTAGCATTACTTTTAATTTCAAAATTAAAGTTAAATGAGGCAAGAATGAATTTTATACGTTAAATACACATGCGCTGTATTTTTAAATAAATGAAGACCTTTATTCTTAGCGATCACTGACTAGGACATCGTAGTCGTTAGGAGCTTCTGCTGGCCTGTATTCAAAGCAGCTCCATTCCCGCGTCGACCGGTCATGTTCAAGTATTCGTCGTATGATTTAGTTGCGGCTTCCCGGTAGTTTTTTTGCGAGAGGCAGGAGATTCTAATGCATTGCGTCCACGCCGTGAATCAAACGCTGTCCCGTGAAACAAAGGTGAATATGATAGATCGTTGGTGTGCGGAATAGCACGAAGATGAGATGAAAGTGTGGAAGATTGGTTTCGATCGGGTAAAACCACGGGATTTTGGCGGAGCAGCTTGACGAGCAGAGATTCATCGAAGACGTTTACGAACCAATAAAAGATAGAAACCAATTTCGAGGTCTCGTTTGCTATCGATGGAAGAATTAGAAATATAACGTACGTGTCCTAATGCTTTTGAACGGCGATTTCGTTTGAAAGGCTGAACTATCTAACTGTTATTAGAAAAGGCGTATTGGAACTACCAGACTGGAATTGTTAGGAGGATGTTTGATTTCACGAAATACGAGTTGTCCAGTACATTTACCATACCGCTTGCCGCCATGAAATCAACTCGATAGAGATTTTACGGCGCAATAAAAACAAAAGCTTCACGGACCACTCGTAAAAGCGCGCGTATAAGCGTACGCGTTATCTTCAGCTGCTTGTAGCGTCGATAAAATAATTTTTTGCTGCTTGCTCATCTTCCTCTCTGATCTCCGATCTACAGTGTTGGAATGGGTGATTTGAGTGGTACAGAGGTCACAGACGAAATAGAATGGAGGAACGCATTAAGAATGAAAGTTTTGGCGCCGATCTCTTTCTGTTCTGTTCTTACAGCGTAATTACATCTGTCGACCGGTCGAATCCGATTATCTACGATCATCGAAATAGCGTAGGAGTTTCTTTCGAGGAACTAGTCAGAACGTTCCGGTGACAGCTTGATTCGTTCGCAGGGATTCGGAACATAATCGTCTCTCTCGAGAGGACTTTCGAGAAGGCAATAAAAAGGTAGACTACGACGGGAAGAGAACTTCTGATTCGTAATAGCGACTTCCGCAAATTGGGTCGACGTCGTAACGCAGTTATCGTCCGACTACTTCCTTTTATTCGCCTGTTCACCTCCTTTCCTCTGTCAAACGCTCGTTCTACTTTGAACGTTTCGCAACTCCATTAACCCCCATACTGACAGCCAAAATATTCAGCCTTGTTTGGGTGTAGTCTTTCTGTAGACTAGACAGATCGATGGTATCATTTTCATAGTTCCTCGAAACTGACAGTTTCCTATCTGTGTGACGCAACCAAGTGTTATTTTATAGAATTTGTACGAAAAATTACTTGAAACTATAATATAATCCTATGTATGTTAATATGAATTATGTTCGCTCTTCTCGAAGGCTCGAAAATTCTTCGATTTTCTGCATGGTGATATGTTTTTAGGGAAGTTACCAAAGGGAAGGGAACCTACCAAATTGAAATATTAGAATGGTATTAAGGTAGTTATAAACTAAAGGTATAAATATGTTTAGGCTTCAGTATTTAAAACATTGTTCAATGTTTAATAGAGAAAGGGGGTGCATAAAAGCTCTGCGACATCTTTGCACGAACGTAAAAAATTTGTCCAAGATCGATGATAGGCCGTGGTTCCTTCAATAACGTAGATTTTTATTAATATTAATTCAACACGAAGGTCATCGACATGGTCACCTAGTTTACATGTAACTAATTAAAAAATTGATTGTCTCTACTAATCTACCATGACCGTAAATAATTTCCAATTAACTTTGATCGATTTCTAATTAGTTTACATACTCGTGAATAATTGTATCGCGAATTATAAACGTTTGAAATTTACTTTGACAAACCATACATCAATTTCATTATGTCGGTTTAATTAAAAAAATTGCTAAAGGAGAAATAGTGATGGAGACTTGGTTACCACCACGAGCGTTAATTTATTCGTTGGTTGAACAAAATACTTTGTTACTGTTCGTAATAAACAGTAGCTTCTTGTGTAACGTTAGAAATACCTACCTTGACCTTTTCATCGACCTTTCTTGCAGGTTGCGGCGGCAGCGGCGGTGCCTCGGGGTCGAAGCTCACGCGCTGCCCGATGCCCCGTAGGAAACCGCTCCTCGCGCCCGAGTTCCAACCCCCCCTGATCGTGTTAATATCCATCCTCAAAGGTAGATCTGCGCAATCATCGTCAGGAGCACCGATTTCTTCGCCGAGACCACTTTCACCAGGGGATCTCGCGCCCCTGGCGCCATGCTCCTCATCTTCGTACGCGCTTTCTGAAACAGACAAATCGACTCATTCGTTTCTCTGTAATTTGGAATATCTAATTCGTTTAAATTCGTCTCTCAAATTTCACCAAAATTCGTTTTTACATTTTGCAAAGGAAAGTAACGTCAAATATCCTTGCTTTAACTTTGAAGTCTATGAAAACAGAAATTTATCAGTGGCAGATTGCCTGTTCTCCCTTTATCTCTATCGTTCCAAAGGCTCATGGATAACAATAATAAATTCTCCACCCTCCATCTCTAACACTTTAATGTACATATCTTTTCCGTTGAGAAGAACAATAATATCAATATTGACTTCGTATCTGTTGAGAATTGTGGATCTTAATCGGCGAAATAAAAGTAAAGGAACACTAAAATTACACTTAGAATTTATATTAAAATAGTTTTAGATTTATTTAATAAATGATTTGCAGGATCTTCGTCGATATACATTTGCACGCGTCTCAGCATTCTCTTTGTATCGCCATCTTCTATACCACACTGCTAACGGAACAGTTGCATTCATCTGTTTTTCGAGACGCTGTGTACACACGTATTTCCATACACTCATACTCACATACGTGTGTCACTACTACACAGCTAATCTAGTCTAGCACACAAAATTATACATATCTCAATAGTATCATTCCTATTAAAAATCACTATCGCAACTATCTCAACTATTTCATGTAGAAAACATATAAAATGTACACAGTATGCAAAAATATACAAAACAAATTCAAAATAAAGTACTCGTTATGGTATGTATTTAGTAGATGGTACAGGCTCCTATTTATTTGGATTTCCTTTCTTCAGTCGAAGTGCTCCTTGTGGGATATGATAATTAAAACAAGCTTCTGTTTAGTATTTATTAAATGAAACACGTCTTTAGTTATGTTTGCAAAAATACGAATTTCTACGTATGAATAAAACATCACCAGTGTTCGGATTACTGTTATATCCAATAATTGGAAACAGTCGATCCCAGAATGTATTTACGTATTCGACATTAAGCAGAATAGTACGTGGAACCTTTCTACTAATTTTACTATGTCAGACATAATCGCTATATCGGTGGGAATACAAATAAAGCGTGCGCGGAAGAATGGCGGAGATCCAACAGGCCTGAAAATCCGCCTTTTGTTAAAATTCAATTTTTCAAGTGCAACATTCCCCAAAAATGTCGTTTCCTTTGAAATGACAATCCTTCGAAACTTCAGGATCCGCAACATTACTTTAAATAATTGCGCAATCGAGGGCTACGTTCTCGAGACAAAATCCTGAAATTCAAAATGAAACTGATTGTTCCATGTAGTCGTTATAGGACTTCAAACAATAGATTTGAATTATAGTTTTACGCATGTCGAAATATTTCCATCGTTTAATTGCATTGTGAGCATCTTTTAATCCTTATAAATCCTATATCCTATTAAGCAGCGCAAAGTTTATAACTATTTAAGCTTCGACAAAGATTTCACAAAAATATTTAAGGGTGACAGATGTAGGATTTTTTTATAGGGAACTTCATTTTTTATTACTAAAGAGAGTATATAAACTTAAGCCGCCACTTACTGCCACTTTTAACTCTACACTGATTTTGAAAAATGGTCGCATGAAGTATTCTAGTGTTCCGAACGTATTCGTTGCAGCCACTTGACAGGCATTCCCGATATGGGAAAAACGAGAATTCGGATAGCCAACTACGTGCAGGAAAATTAAACTACTGAAAGTATCTATATGATCACCGATGCTTAAATGGACGAAAAACGTTGTGGAAAATGTATGTTTAAAATTTTTTTAATGCAATTGGATCGATCGGCATAATAAGAGTCATGTAAATGTTTAAATAGCTATAAAAATTTACGCAATGGAATTTTTGTCCTAGAAAAAATGAAGGTAAAATTCTACTGCCGGCATTAACATATATTCGGACACTCTTTAAAAACAGAATAACTTTTTAAAAATTGGACCAAACTGTTCGTTTTTTTTTTCTTTTTTTTTTGGAAGTTAGAAGGATTAGCTTACTAGATGACGTGCAAAAATGTTTTGGAAAAATTGCAATTGGTCGGAATCGCGAAGAAAAAAAGGTCAGTTTTTGTAACTTTTTAATCCAGGTCTTAATCGAAATTTAAATTAAACAATACGGTTTGAAGATTTATGACGGTTATGTACATGTTGAAAATTTTATCGAAAGCGCTTAGTATTATTGTAATCATAAATAATTTATGATTTTTAGGAAATCGTATCGGATAGTCGCATGCGTCGTTTAAAGAACACAACGATTCCATCAGTCAACCTCCCAAGCTCTTCAATTAATACAAAGCCTAGTATATAAGCACATCAACAGCTATACAAACCTTTGAACGAAGGAAAATAGAATATTTGTCAAAGAAAATTTTTTCAATTAAAAAGATTTTAAAACTTAAAAGTTACTGAGTATTTGGAATGCAAATAAATCAACTGACTGGAATAAATGAACAGAAAAGCCAAAGGACCTACTTTCAGTAGTTTGTCATTTTATCACCAGAGAATTAAAATCTAACTCACGCTAAGTTCAATAAGTTATCCAAATGTTCTCGTTTTATAAACCTTATTCATTATCTAAGTTGTCAGCCTTGGAGCATTAATACATAAATTAAAATTTAGTTTTCCCTGTAAGAGAGAAATTAGTTACATCAGATTATGTGCTTCACGAAACCAATCAAATTTGATCCGATGTATTTATTTCTATCATCGAAAGAAAGCGAGATATTCAGGTGACTTGTTTCAAATGCTTCGTCCTATATATCGTCCAATATTATAATTGCTATAGCAATTACATTTCTATAATTTTTAATTATATCGTAGATATATGTTTTAGTAGTAATGTTTTCAGCCTAATCACAACGATGACATTCAAAATCTACCTCTTCGTCCTTTTTTCTATAGAACAACATTTGTTACTATAAATAAAACTACATGCTACTACAGAGAAATATAATCGAATTTTATGCTGAAAGATACAGTTTTATATCAAATAGTCGATATATAAATTTCTATCATTTCAGCGATAGAAACTATTTCTCTCCGTAAAATAACAATACCTTCTTGGAATAAAGTAAAAATCTATACGTTTTGAAAAGTTTGTTACTGTGCATACAATAAATTTGTTTAAAAATATCGATGAAACGCTGTTCTTAATTTTGAGCACGAAATACCGCTCTCCAGACAATTGCGTGGAGGCGAGCAAAGCGACGAACCAACCGACGCAACGGAACTAGATACGCCCTGTTGGTAATCCGAACGGATGATGGATCGCGAAATACACTCACCCTTATTGGTTATACGCAAACATACACGCGTACTATCTGCGCGTCGACAGCATTGCGACGTAATTTTCTGGATTTTCGTGCTCTCTGCTGAGAGACATCGATTACGACGCAATAATGCTATCCTGAACGGTGTGTGACGTTTTCATGAATGAAAAATGCCGATTCGCTCGATGAATCGACGTTGCTCGACTGCGACGTGTAGCGTTTCTTCTCAATGGAACGATGTTTTACGAAAATAACGTCGGCTGTTCAAACATGGAACAGAATCCATTGTGGAGAAACAATCGAGGATCGTCACATGGTGTTTCGGTTGCGTTTAACAAACGCATTGTTCGACAAAATAGCGCTATTTCGCTTTATGTCGGTGGTGTGTGGCAACGAAACGGCTTTCTTGCTTTCAATACCGCGTTATCGTTACCAAACGATTTTCTAATTCTTCCAGTCCATTTACGCGTGATTGCTCGACAGTATGTGCTCCTTGAGAAAGCGGAAGCTACCGTTTCCTTGCCTGTTTCCCACCGAACTTCCGTCCCATTTGTTTTTAAGATATCATTCGACTATCGTTATAAACGATATTTTCATCAAGCATGAAATTTGTACGAAAGAAATTAGATCGAAATGTGTGTGAAGAATTATATTAGGTTGTCCGAAAAGTTTCTTTCGTTTCATAAGGTGATAACGGATGAACAATAATTTCTGTTTTATATTAATTTATTGAATTAGGTATGATCCATTTCGTTCTATTTCTATTATTACGTTTGTGCATAGTTAAATAAACTAATATAAAACAAAAAACATTATGTGTTTATTATTTCCTTATAAAACGAAAGAAACTTTTCGGACAACCTAGTATAACGGAAGAAACCAAAATTTTTACTTTTATATCTAAACTATTTACATCTGTTACGTATGTCTGTGATATCCATTGAATATAAATCAATTACGATGGAATATCGAACGTGGTTTGTCAAAGAATCGATTCATCTTAATCTTCAATTTTATTTGAAGGATAACTAAAATCTTTGAACCGAGAAAGGATATACAGTCGAGAGTGATCGAAATAGTAATTCCTTTTGCGGCTATTAATCTCAAGGGTAAATATGTATCACATGAGAGCGGCGAGGTTTCATCGTGAGTTTATCGAGCGTCGCGCCATTGCGGCGGGGTTGCGCAACGAGATCGTTAGAAACCGATGATTTACATAAGGCACGATATGTGTGTTTGTGTATGTATGTGTGTACTGTATTTCATGCGAATGAATCTCAGGACGATGGCCGTGCGTGTATTGCGAAACAAATCGAAATCGAGAAGCAACGACCCCCAAAAAATTGCCCATCCATTTCATATCTCGAGAGTTGCTCCGCTATATAATTCCAAATTTATCTTGACATATACTGTATCATTAATCTCAAAAGGGTTAGAATATCCTGTTATAAAGATTTATTATTATTTATGCGTAGCTTCTTTCGATTCGATTAAAAATATTTCTTTATTCAAGTAAAATAATCACAAAAATAAAAGATACCTGATAGGGTATTTTAACTAAATAAGTTAAAATAGTAGAAACTCGATTCGAATTGAAATAATAGTAAAAGATCTCTCGTTATTTAGTCGTGAAATTTTACGTCCATATGTTTATTTTACATAATTTAACATTTTTCATACGTTCGACGTAATTACGAAAATAATAGTGAAAAGTCTGACGAGCTACAAGGGCGGACTAAATATCTTCTCGCGTTGCGCGTCGTTACGAAATGTAAATATCATTTACATTCGTCGAAATCCTCCCTAATTCGCTAACGACCCAAACAGAAATAAAACACGTCGTTATTTTAAACTGAAGATTTACTTGATCGCTGGCTCATCCATTCATGTTCGATCCTGTTCGATCCTGTTCGATCGACTAGACCACCAGAGGAAAATTGTTTTTCCACCGACTGTTAGAGTCATTAGTTGAGAACGAATCCCTTCCTCGACGATAATTCCCACTGCTCCCATTTTTCACTGATTCAAGATCGCTGACCACAGTCGAGTGAATTTTATCACCGGCATTATGCATGGATAACTTACACCAGAGGTTCTTAATGATCATTGTGCTCCTCTGCCCGTAGCTTATTTTAATTGCTGGCTCAGGGAAACGACGCATTCATACTGTGAATATTAATTTGCGAAAATAATTTCACCCAAATAGAAGAACATGAAACAAATATATCGTCGGTTTGTTAAAGAATAAATTCTTCAAAAAACCAATCTGACATAGGCAGTTTGAAGTAAATGATCATTGATAATTTAACGATAAAATTATCTTCCTTCTCTCGATATTTAAACGATAGCCTTGGGGTTTTCAGAGTTTCCGATAAAATGTATTATTTATGTATAATAGCGACTATACATAGACGAACGCTTATTCCTAAATTCAACTAATTGTATCATGAAAAGTTTTATTTCTATTTCTCCTTCTACAATATTAGCTTTTTAACGTGAATTTCTTATAATTTGAACCACCATGTACATAGAATATTTCCTCCAAATTTTCCTCCAAAAATTAGGTTGAGTTTGATACAAAAAGATTTCCTCTATTTACATTTAAAAGAACATGTTAAAGCAAATTTTTAATTACGACATTCTTCTTGATAAATAGTATTTAATACTAGTATTTTAATAATAATATAAACGACATAATTTATTTTTATCAAAACAATGATACTCCCACCCTAGAAGATAGTTCACCGTTAAAATTAGGTTTTATTTAGGTTTTAACGTCTGAATGATAATGAGAAGTATGGAGGTCAGGTAGCTGTAATTTCGTAAATACCTGATGCCGAATATGAGTTTGCGTAGCTATCGAAAATGGAACATCTACAGCACAGCTAAACAGGTAAACAGCTCTTGGAAATCCAAGCCTATGAGATTGCATAGTCTCGGTTTTCCAGCGAAAAGAGAGACAGGCTATGCTTTCCAAACCTTTAATCGTCCAACACGTTTGTGTACTTCTCTCTGTGGAAAGACAGGCTGCTTAAATAGCTGAGAGAAGTTTCAGGTAGTTTTTTAATACCCCGAACAAAACGTACCTCGAGCAACAGTTCTCGTACCGTGCGGATCGAGCGAGCGGAAACTTCGAGGAAATAGCAACTTTTTAAATACATTTGGAAGCGTTCAACCCGTTGGAAAGAAGCCCGGAAGAACGTAGATCGGATTTATATGCAACGAGGACGCTGTTTGTAGAAGAGGAGATGCTTGGTCCATGATTACAGACAATGATGAACTTTCTGAATAAGATACTGTTTATTTTTATGGTTACAATTACTTTCAAATTGTCGTTCTTTCCGCTCAAGAAAAGAAAAGAAGGAAAAGAAAGAGGGAAGACGATATGATATAGCATTTAAAGAGTATGGTTAGGCAAAAGTTCACCGCAGCGTATCGCGTGCAATTAAAAATTTAATAAGTGGAATTAAACGTTTTACTACGATAATGTTACAACAGAATTCGCATGTTGTGAAATTTCAGCCGTAATATGCTGAGGATAAAGTCGTAAGAAGATAAATCCAAAATCAGCCGCAGGATAAAGCTTTAAAAAAATATACCGAAGTCAAAATTGTGAAAAGTCACTAAACTACGTAATTATGGGGGGGGGGGAAGAGGAGGAAAGAAGAAAGATATCATTTAAAAGCGGGGTAACAGGGAGGCACATGATTCAGAGGGTGGTTATCTCGCGCGCGGTTCCCTCGACGTTGGAACTTCGAACCCGTACGGGTCGTTGAGCTTACCGTGAATCGCGTGTTTCCACTGAGACCTAGATCGATAAACCTGTGTGTACGAACATGCACAGGACCGTAATGGATAGGTGACTTTCGTGAACACGTTGAATGAGAGACGACGTGTGTATGTCGGATCAAAAATAATTGGACTTCGTCGCGTTAATAAGAATAAGACGAATTTTCGGCGGACAAATTGGTACATCATTTTTGAGAACGATGATCGATAAGTTCTTCTCGAGATTTCCACATTACGCGAAATGTATGCATACGTGTTCGCGTGTGTGTGCAGGTATTTTTCATAGCTATCCCTCGAGGTTGTAGCACTATTATCCTGTATGTTTCATATACGAGAATTTTGTGGCAGTAAATTCTCCGCACACGAAATGAGCCACGAAGACGCGATATTACGTATGGGGTCGTTTTTTACTCGGTTCGCAACATTTCGCGGTCAGAGCACCCTCGGTGCCTCTAGAAAGTCTTCCGGTCACTAATTTTTCCTGTGACTCGGCGAGCCGTCGCCGGCAACAATTTAAACAAGTTAATCCCATACTTTTTTGACATCTTAATTAGTAAATAGTACCTGTTCATTCATAGTCACATAGGCGCTCTTAAATGTAAACGAACCACAGAAAGACGACGTACACGGCTTTTTCTAATTTCAACCGACTTCTAGTTCAAACTATTTTACGATATTACACTATTGAAGTAACTACTTCAAGAAAAACTCTACATCTTTATTTATGTATATCCGTGACCTGGAGACTGCTATTACGCAGAGATATTCTAAATAAGGGGCGGTGCATATTATTGTATCCTTGAGTAAACATTATGTTTTGGGTTGCAAGGTCTGGGAACGAAAGAACTGATAAACAGATTTCTATTTATGTTCCCTATAGTCTCTAGGCAAAGTTATAAGCTTAACTTTTTTGGTAATGTTCTTTGTAAGGATGTGAATTAGCATAAACTTATACATTATACTTATACGTTTAATTATTTCAATATACTTTTCTATTACAAATTCATCCACTCGTTCTTCAATCAATCAACCTCAACCTCAACAATGACTATTACTGTTAATATTTTTTAAATAATAAATTCAAATACATGTAGCTAGGTGACAAGCGCGCGTATCTAGCTTTTAAATTAAAAAAATAATCTTTTCCAGTAATATGAAATTAGTCGCCAGGGTATTGAGTTTTGAAATTGTTCTCCTACAGAAGATAGAGGAAGTATCTAATTCTTCCCCTGTGTGTCTTCAAGTTTAACAAGTTTCGTTACTGAAACATTTACTGATTGGAACATCTCAACACGAATTTGAGAAAATTGTGTGTGATACGATATTAAAGCGTGAACGTGTAGTACGAGCATCAAGAATGCATGGTTAATTGATTAATGGCAACGCGTCATCGAAGTTGCGAAATCTGCCACTTAATCGACGATCAGAAGTAGGACGGAACTGCAGATTGGCGTATGCAGTAACTGAGCCTACGTGTTTTGCACCTGTTGCACATCCTGTACTTGGGCAAGGTACCGTTTCACGGAAACTGTGCTCGCGTGTACGTTGACGTTGCTTCTGGGAAACGTCACAGGGTTGAAAAGTCTTTATCTCGTATCAAGCACGAGTGTTCAACCGACCGTCTCGAGTCTTCCTCTTTATCAGAAAATCTACTTTTGTACAACACCACTGGTTTCCAGTTAAATCTTTTATCGCTATCAACCTATGTATGAATCGCTCAGAAGCCACATTGATGGTTTTAACAACACCAGGAATCGAGAAACGAATGGAGAAACGTAACGATTAAAAACATAATTTTTTAAAATTTACTTTGAGATCTGTCATTGTTTACGCTCTCCTTTTACAATTATTAAGTTTATACGTTACTAATGGAACATTGTAAATTCATGGGACTCTATAATATGTCAACATAGAACTATCTACCAGTGAATGTTACAGATCCACTTTGTGTCTAATATTATTTTCGCTTTTGCACTTGAGAAAATAAAAGAAGTTGCAACAAACTGTTTGTGTATTCTACGCGCAACAAATATTTGGCCTCCCTGGAATCTACGATTCGCTGCGTGCAACTTTGTATATTCAGAAAATTTATTAAATAGAAAATATAGTGCTATTTTTGTTTCACATTTTGATTTTAAGATAAAATCATAAAAATAAAACATTACTTGGTCAACTTATTATCAAATGTATGTTATCACATTCTAGCGTTGAAGGGATTAAGCGAATCTCTGGAATTTTACCTAGAATCTTAGGAAATTTTCGATCTGATCGATACAAAGGAATCTTCTTTTTAGAAAAACGAAAACTCAATAATGATTTCACTTTATTAATAATTTTCTCACTACCAAGAAACCGCACTTCCTCGTTCGTTTCTTATATTAGGTTGTCCGAAAAGTGTCTTTCTTTCACGGACACGTCTTTCACAACGATGCATCTTTATACAAACATGAAACCTAATCTGTCGAACGTTGTGATCTTTATCTTGATAGAAGAAAATGGATCATACGTAATTCGATAATAAATTCGTAATAAAAAAAACGAAAAATGCTGTGCATCCATTATTTGCTTATAAAACGAAAGAAACTTTTCGGACGACCTAATATTATAATACGATAGATCGTAATGGGTGAAAATTGAGAGACTCAGCCGTCTGCGATATTAGTCTTAGAATTCGACGAATTATGCGATAATTCTTGGTAGATGCGCTCGCACGCGAGTTCGTAAACGATAAAATTGGCGTTACAAGGGTCTTTTGCTAGCCGCTGAACGATCGAGCATATCCATTCGTGTGTGATTCCACGGGCGAATTCGTTTGTAATTAGCCGATCGTGTGCGTGTCTGGCTGCATAGAGAAAATGAAGCAGCGTGAGTGCACGCGAACGAATACTCTGCACGAAAGCGATGGAGTAATCGGGCGAACCGTAAGGGTGTTGCTAATTATGCCTCGCTAATAGCTGCCAATTTCGTGCATCGCGTTGCTTCGTGTCATAATCGCTAGTTACCGCTGCGAAGTGCACAAAATTGAACCGCGTTTGAATCTTTTTCGGTGTTACGCTTCGAAATTCACGCGCGCTAAATTGGAACGATTAAAATTGTTATCATATTATTAGTACAGAAATACGAGGAGAGAATTTTAGCTTCGTTACATATATATATATACGATTTAGGAGTTACAAGTAACGATAGTATGTACATCGTATTAGAGGAAAGAAAATTGTAGAGCAAAGCAAAATGGTTCGGAGTTCTCACAGAAGAGAATAATGGAAATGCAGAAAGTTTAGGAGAGCGATGAGTTTGAAACTTTGAAGCGAAGTCAAAGAACAACTATGTGCTTAGTTGTATCTGCCTTACGTTCAGTAATGTACGGAAGCATTTGAATATTTATTATACAATCTTTCTTTAGCTATGTGTGACACATACCTGTGTGCGAGATATACCGAAATTTCGACTATAGTATTCTCTCTATATCGATATCGAAAATTTTGATAAAACTAACGTACTTAACTAGCTTGCTTGTCTTAGCATCCTCTCTCTCTCTCTCTCTCCATTTATCATTTCTATATCGATCTCACTGAGTTTACTGTGTCAAAGCGTCGGAAACAAGTTCTGAAAGTTCATAAACTCATCTTGGTTTCAAACAATGCTGAAGCTCGGACGGGAAAAAATAATTCGGAATTTCTTTCTTTGGATCTTCCGCAGTCTCTGATCTTTAAGCAGTCGTAAACATCTGGTGTATCCAGCGGATCGCTCGCATCACGGAACCGACAACAGAATAATGGTTTTACCCCCAAAGGCAGTCTACGGAACGACGAGTTGTGTAGTTAACATCGACTGTTCCGTTTTACGGTCCCCTTGAAGCGAAATCCGACGTTCGCGCCGTAAACCAAAGTTATTCGCGTAAATCAGCATCCGTCAGTTAAGCGAGACACGTTTCCACAGTCAAAGTCATCGCATGAGCCATCGTAATGAGGCAGTGCAGCGATTCAAAGAACGTCGGAATATAAATGAAGCTGCGAGATTTATCGAGCTATCGTTTTTGTGTTTACCAAAAGACTTCCGACGGTATGTTTCAGTGGAATGTCGGCCGAAGAAAAAGCTGAAAGATGAGGAACTTGGTAAAAGAAGCGTCTACGAGGTACAGTTATTACTTTGCTAAAGGAAATTACGTGAGAAGGGGCGTAAACCGAGTGCACGGTCTTCTCGAGTCGAGCTAACTATAGTTACGACGTTTATACAACTTCTTTCGAAACGTCATTCCGACTGAATAAAATACGCTTAATAAATTCTCCTGAGTTATGTTCCAACTTTTCTTTCTTCCTTTAAATCTGGTTAATCGGTAAATCGTCGCAAGAATTAACACAGAATTTCAGTATTACACAGACTGGACAATTTACTATTTATCAACAAAACTTTGTCAATTTGTCAGCTATTCCTAAAAGATTTAAATCTATATCAAAGCCCTACAGATTTTCAATTATGTCATCTCCAGTTTAATCAAATATGCAAATAAAAGACCATAGATTCAGAAAGATATATTCATCGTATTTTTCACCTATAGCTTTCATAATGTTATAATTTGCAATTAGTTTAGTAATTCTCAGATAACGATTTAAAGTTTTGGACGTTAAAGTGTCAGAGTGGCGGGTTAAAAACAAGTTGATCGATGAATAGTTGGTTTGTGTATGAAACTACGTTCTACCCATTGAATTATACAGGCAATCGATGGTTTCGCGCTGTTAATTCCATAGAATTTCCAGAATTGAGATTAGTTCGTGATAACGAGCATCGATAAAATAAACGCAATGCATTTGGACAGAACCGACGTTAGCTCGTAGCCAAAGAAATAGACGCGACGCTTTATTATCACTGTGATAAAGGAGAATATTTAATTCCCGTGAAATCTGCATGGAAATGAAATTCCCGGAAAACGGAAGACTGCACGCGCGTTCAAATGTCCGGAATTTTTTTGTCGTTCCGTGGGAAAATAAAATGGTCGCGCGTCATGCAAAAAATCATTAATGCGAATTATCCTCTGGCTCTCGACGATTTTTGCGAAGCGCTCGCGTGTACCAAGGTGCACGCACGCGTACGTGCGCTGTGTTATTTGAATACGAATTGCTGTTGACGGATTACGGTCCGCGAACGTCAACTGGACGCTCTTCTCCGACGTGTATAAGCCGATGATATATCGTAATGAAATCCTGATCCTGCGGAGACGCTCGAAATTATACATAAATAATACGCGGAAAATCCTCGGTCTACGTTGGACGATTCGGAAATCCAGGCTTTTCGCGGCCTTTTCGTTTCATTCTTTTTCCGGCTTAACTCCTACATTGGCAATCAAAATATTCACGCTCGTCTGGTAACCGAAATACCTAGACGCTTTTGATGTCCTTTTTTCATAGATTACACGTAGAACGATTGTTCCAATTTTATCATTTTTTTTTTCTTTTACAGACACGTCTTTTACAACGATGCATCTGTATACAAACATGAAATCTAATCTGTCAAACGTTTTGATCTTTATCTTGATAGAAGAAAATGGATCATACGTAATTCGATAAAATAATATGAAACGAAAAATGTTGTGCATCCATTATTTCCTTATAAAGCGAAAGAAACTTTACGGACGACCTAATAGATAGTAATAGCGTTTTTATACAGAATTATAAGGGAAATTTTAGTACTCTTCGTATTAATTTCTTCGCTCTTTTGATTGTTTTTTATCTCGTAGGTACACTTGTTGGAAAGGTGCAGAAGTGAAAAGTTTTAAGTACCTTGGTCTCTAATTATCTAGTAATTATTGACCCCACAAATCATCGAAAAATGCTCGTTCGAGCGAAGATGCTCCTTTAAAAAACGAAAATGATCGGTTTTTTGAAACGTGACACGTTGAAGAATCCGTATTGAATCTCTATGAAGTCTTCTTCAATGAAAGGAAATTTTTTGGAACTCCAACAGCAAGTAAATCGTTTGATTTCAAAATTTCCTAGCAGCACGATATAATATAATCGTGACTTACGTGTGACAAATATTATACAGTTTTCCGCATGGAGATGGCACGAACACGATATATATTTCATCGTTTCTCCCATTGTCACGAGCGTGGGATCGCCAAATTTGAGGCGCGCGTTCGCGCTCGTCACTAGTCAATAAATGTCCGCCCAGAATTGAAATTCTGCCAGCTTCGAACCTTTGGGACGATGTACTTTTCTTTTCTCTTTTTATTCACTGCTGCGCCCTCGTTTCGTCCGTTCGTCCCGAACGAGCTAAGCATATTAGCCAAAATCTCTTTTTTTTTCCTAAAATCCCTCGCGTGAATCCTTTTTACAGCTGGCATTACAGTCGAGAAATTTTATCGGTTTAACGAGCTCCAATTTATTTTCTATTTCCTTTGTCTCTCATCCGTAAGGAGTGCAGAGGAGAGAACGAAACTCGTGTAAATCCACAGATGTAATAAGAAACGTTGAGGAGGAAAAATGCGAAGCAGCAAAATGGCTCATTTGAGAGGCAAATGTAGAA
Source organism: Bombus bifarius (assembly GCF_011952205.1). Classification (NCBI taxonomy): domain Eukaryota; kingdom Metazoa; phylum Arthropoda; class Insecta; order Hymenoptera; family Apidae; genus Bombus; species Bombus bifarius. The sequence continues at coordinate 5,872,949 of NW_022884386.1, forward strand.
TCGATGGCTCGCGGATAAATCATATTTGGGAAGCGGCGCGTGTGTCGACGAACGAGTAAATTGATTTTACTTGACATAAAAACGGAGAAATGTCGATATCGTATGTTTCAAAAGCGGCACAGTGCATTAGGCCGGTTCTCTGATCGCATAAAAATTATGGTTTTGATAATTGTCTATCGTCTAAAAAAATTTTTATTTTTCTTAAGTCTAAATTCTTAAGGAAAATTAATTGGAATGTTATTTACCTACATAAAAAATGTTTATGTATAAGTGGCGCGTATGATATGTTTTTTTTTATTTAATATTTCACATTCACAATTTGTCCAATTTGAACATTTGGTAGAATTTTTTAGTTGTTCGATTATCATGTGGGTGGCTACCCCCAGCGGGGTACCATCTTCGTGTTTGTTAGGTTATATCCTTTATGAGTATGATATGTTTAAATACTACACAGACATTTTAATGCACGCGTGTATCGCCAGAAAAGAAAGAGAACGAGACATTGAAAACCATCTCCTGGTGAAAGAGAAATTCTACAAGCAGTTAGCTAAAGATACGCTAAGCGGATTAGCAGGAATAAAAGACACAGGAAACCTAATTGTACCGATAGGAAAGCTGTGAATAATCCAATCTTTTCCAAACGTTGATTTGGCCAATCGTGCGATTAACTTATCGATATCAAATATACTTTTTACTTTCATGGATCAATTAACCGGAACAAATTCTTTCGAGCTCGTTCACCGGTATTTATCTTGCGTATCGTGTTCGCTACAGTGCTGAAACGTATTCGATTTACATCGCAGCGCCGTTGCGACTTTGTGTATCCGCGGTATTGTAGAAAATCACCGTTTCGAAATTCCGCGCGTTGAAAAGCACGCGACCGTGAAAGTTCAGAAACTGTTCGTCAGCCGGAATATCGTCGACCCATTGTGTGTCACCGCTAAAACGGCCAAGTTATCGCGGGAGAAGCTCCATTTCGCGGAACTTCCGGTACATGGAACGGCTTGTGATTCATGTGACTTTTATCTTAAACAATTTTTTTTCTCCGGCGGACCACGATGTTCCACCTAGTTTGCCCAAATGTAACTAGAACCTCGTCGAAAGATAAATCTCGCTTCTTTACAGCGTAGATTATTGCACAGCGCATCGATGGAAACTCGACGTGTCCGCGTATTGATACCACGCATTCATTTCTTGTCAGTTTCTTCGTTTCCCATTTTGTGTCCTCCGAAAAAATGTCCTTTCCCACGCAACAAGATATAACCACCGAATTTTGTCTTTTTCCTTCTTCATTTTTTTTGCAACCTTTTAGCCGTAAATTGCATTTTAATCGGACGCCCGTTGTAGGATATCAAAGGGAACAGCGTAATTGCTTTGTGTTTTTACCGAGCACTGCTAGAACACACTATCGTCAGGTTTGGAAGTTAATTTAATTTCGTTACAGATTCAGCGTAGTTTTTGCTTCACTTTTTGCTGTTGGTTGGTCACCTACCTTGTTCCCATTGATGTCGAAAAATGGGTCACAGTTCGACGGAAACATGATGGGTACGTAATCGACGAAAAGCTGACCGATTATCCCCGTGTGAACGAATTTCAAATCATCGCCGCATGTCAAATATCGATGTCCCGCTAAACGTCAGGAGCACGAGCATCTAATTTTTAAAAGACCTCCGCGGAAGCTCCGATTGGCTTTCGTTTTAATTCTTTTTTACCCTCGTTTCTTTTCTTTTTTACAGCTGGTTGCGCTCCAATCAGGATACAATTTCTATTGGCTTGTACCGCAGATAAATTTCACTTAGTCTCTAATAATTCTCGCGAGACAGAGAACTACTACGCGTCTCTCTTTCTCTCCGTATCGGTTCATTGGTCCTTCGACCGCAAACCCATTACGCTACGTATCACGTTATTGTCACGGTGAATTTCGATTTACGGGAAGGAACAGCTTCGCGAGACAGTTCTTCGACTATTTCCTTCCACCGATTCTTCGCATCTTCCAATATCCAGTCTCATTGGCGAGAAAGAACGCGAACAAAAACGATCGCTTCGATAAAAAATCCCGAAGCTTTATATATTCGATTCGACAGCTTCATCCATCTGTTTGCTTTTTTAACCCGCTTAAGCGTCAGGGGAAATACAAGGTGTTCTCGTGTACGTATATTACGAACATACGCATGTCGTGTATGTGTAGACTATTAAATTGTAACATAGGAGGCGTTCGTTTTCTTTGGTTATAATAAATATATCATGCTCTTCATTAGGGCGAGTTTATTATTATATTGTTGGAATCCATACACTCTTGACATCGAGATACGCTCTTTCTCAATACTATTTTTACTATTTTACTTCTCTCTTTTTTTCGTTACTATCTCGATATCTAGTATTTTTTCAGGAAATATCGTTGCTCTGGATTTTACATAATCTTCCGAAGGCCTGCTCTCTTCTTCTTCTTTAAAGCTGGTATTGTTGGGAGAAAATTAAAAAAATCAACGACGAACGAGACGCTCATTAGTAGACTGCTGATCTTTATGTACATGTAATATAAAAAAAAAAGGGGGTATACGCTTGGTCTATCATATATTTAAGTTCGAGTTGTCTCGGGATAGTATAAGTTATAAATTTAAGGTATAAACTAAGAATCACTAAGAATAAACTAAGTGAAAGAGTCATTATTATATATAGAAGGTGAAACGAAACAGTACACTCAATCCTTTTATAATACGATATTCCGAAAACACGGTTTCGAAAATTGCAGCACGGTACTATAAAAACACGGTGGAAAAATTGTTACACGTTTCCATATACCACGACATTCATAGACTCGGATAACCCTCATACAGCATGAACGTTTGCATCACGTTGTTTCGCTTTCGCTTGATACGATGTCGATACAACGCGGAACGAATTAACTGTGTCATAGAAGGATTCACTGTGCCTATATGCGTCATACTTAAACATTAAAAAAATTAAATTTAAGCATATCACTGTCGATTTTTCTAGTCAAATTATTCTGCGACGTACATACGTTGTCGCTTGAAATTCGATCGATCTATATCGTTCGTGAATCTTCGTTATTCTTCGTTATCAATTATTAAGCTTATTATCAATGTTTCATTTTCCGCGCCATGCATTCGACGAGTAATTCGTGAAATTAAAACGTACACAGGTCAGCTCGACGAAAGAAAGAACAGATCATACGCTTCTTCTGTTCCATCGCTGAAAATTAATTTCACGTCTGAAGCTGGAATTCCCCAGCTGCAAAGCCTCGAAAGGATTAGTGTGAACCACCGGACGGTTCTTTATCTCGCAAAACTCCAAGAGCACGGTGTCCTCGACCAAGGAAAATGAGAAACGAGGAGAAAAGGGATGGAACTATGACAAAATTTCCTGGCTATTAATCCACGCGTGCAATTGTGTTTTTGCATGCTACCGAATCTTTGCCAGACAACCGTCTGGAAAAGTCTACGAAAGAGTGTTCGTTTCGCGTTATACAAATGCACCGTTTCGAATATTTTGCACTCACATACCATAAATTACAGCGGTTACAGAAATTATTTTCATTATCGTACTTATTATGAAATTTACATATCAATTGCTTAAGTTCAAGTATATTAAAATTCACGCTATTTTACGGCGGTATTTCCTATGACTGCAAAAATTTCCGTAGAAATGAAACGTAGAATCTGATGAAACGACTAAATTATGTTTGTACTCACCGTATATATTGCTTACTATGTAACTGCATAAGAATTTGCTCCACTAGCCATGGAAATTGTAATACAACACATAATATCGCTCTTTGGATTTGACAAGATGTAAATAGCCCCTGATACTTTGAAGATCTTGGCCGAGTATAGAAGAAAAATTGTAATTGTTCCGATATTTGAAAAATAGAGAGTTCACTGTATAAATTCAATACGTGTCCAATTATTACTGAAGTAGTGAAGACAAAGGGCAGCAAGAAAATAGATGATCAGAAGAGACGATAATGTTTTTGCGTTGCGTTTGCATTATTTCTTTGACAGTAAGCCTGTGTATGTATATCGGAGCACAGCTCGTAATAGATGAAATAAAATGTTCATTCGTAAATAAAGAACATAAAGAACGCGTCGTCAAAAGAACGATCTCTTCCGCCGTATGGATTTACTAGAAAATCTGGAACGTTAAAAGCTGTCGTTCTCGAGATAGTATACGTAACATTAACCGTGGTTCCGTGTTCGGGAACGTTTCAAGAGCGTCTCAATATTTGGCTCGAGCAATAGTGGTCTTTTCACTTTCTGAAAGCTTTCGCCACTCGTAAGATGATCTTATCCGGTGGGAAATGGATCGATCATCCGCGATCCTATTCTTTTTCCCTTGAGAATCGTAGCGTTGATTGCCACGTGGAAAACGCTAGTTGGTTGGAAAACACGGCTCATTCTCGTGAATGTTGTACAATTGCGCATGTAATTAGGCATTTCTTTGAGAAGCATGCAGCCGTGTTATTTATAAGTTATGTGATGTGTTCTGCGCTTTGAGGCGTTTCGGTTCTTTGTGAAACGTTAAGAAGTAGAAACGACTAGTTGGGTGTACACGTCCTGGAATTGGAAACGAATTCTTTGCATCTGACAATTGGTACATCAAGACCGGTTAATTAATGATCGTTTAAGTAAAGTAAGATGTTACAGTTCGAGACAGATATAGCTAAAGCGCGAGTTTAATTTGATTAACCTGTTAACTGGAGAAGATGAGCCATCTCGTTATGCAGATCGCCAACTTCTTGAGAGCAATACATTTTTTATTCATAGTTATTCTGTTCCTTTGCGAGTCTTTTCACTACCGTTAAATTCCATCTGTCATATCTATTTAATTTGAAATAATTAATCGCTTGAACTACTTTAAGATGAAATTAATTTAATTAAATTAGATGGAAATATCAAAAGCAGCAAGTATTAAAACCAGTATTAAATTATCAAGAAATATCAAAATATAATGAATTTTCAAATCGAGCAACAAATAATTTAGATTTTAATATTAACCTCAACTTTAACTACCGTATTTTCCGTACGTTTCAATCGTAATCAATGTAGCCAAATTAATTTTGCATTCTAACGGTATTTCCTCTCAAAAGTATTTTAACTTCGGTTATTCTCGAATGAAGCATGTGCGAGCTGTGCTGTGAGGAAATTTGTATGCCTGACGCATTTGATAAAGTTGACATAATAGAATTATTTCAGGAAACATTTATTCAAATGCGGAATGTCAAATAAAATAAGGAATTATCTGATTTCACAGCCAAATAGAATAAATCAAAGAAATTTATTTACTCGAATTAATTAACCTGTAATAAGAGAGAATAATTAGAAGTAACGATTGTAAATATCATTTAGATGATTATTTTCCAGATATTTTACTCGAATATTGCCAAGATCTGAATCTAACTGAAATATAGTCGTCTTTATAAACTTTTAATTCCATGATTATAGAAACTCTCGATTAAGAATCGATCCGATTAACAGGCTAAGAACATCTTGATAAGAACGAACAAAGTTAGGACGAACACTTTTACGCAACTGATTAATTTCATCAGACTCTATCGTTCTTAAGCGAAGTAAACTTACGAAAGTTGCAAATTAATCTGACGGATATTTATAAAATTTTCCTAAAAAACGTTTCTAAGTAGAAATATTACAAAATCTGTCGTCAAAGAACTGTACGTTTAATCGCATCGATCCAGAGGGTATTGTTATTGCGAAAAGGCCTCGTTATTACTTTCGAGGAGCATTTCACCTCGTACTTCTTGAAACAAGGCGCTGATTGCGAGATTCTTTTACGTGCTCGTGGAAAATTCATTCAGGCGTTCGCGTTCGCCCGTTTCGATTCCACGTGGTCAAGTTAATTAATTAGAGGGAACGTCCTCTGGAAGCGGAATCGTTTTCAGTTAGTCAACGACCAATTAAAATTTCGGAACGCGTGGCAAGCTTCTCGAAATTCGTTGACTTGTTACCAGAAGAATCATTCTGAAACACGGAACGCATGGATGACTGGGCGCTGATAGAGGCCTGAAATACGAGCTGCACCAGCTGCCTCCATTATCTTCGAGAAACTTCGCCAATTCCTACGCCAGCCTGCTAGAGAGATGCCAGCTTAATCCTCTTTCATCTGGAAATTGATATAAACTCGCGGAACCCACGAAACCAGATTTTGAACCCATCAATTTCTCTAAGTATCTAGAGGTATCATCCTTTTTTAATTTCATAAAAATAACAATCAAATCCATACTTCCAAAATACGCCAAAAGATTCCAATCAAGGTGCGATATTGTTACATCGTTGAAATAAACAGTTTTCGAAAGTAAAGGTTTGCGAAGCGCGATATCGTAAAAGTTGTTAAGAGGAGAATTTTAGCAACATTATATTGCAATCTGTGTAATATGTTATATTCGTAGTTCGCCAGGACTTTTTTTTTCGTCTATTCTTCAGGTATTTTCATCCACTTTTTAATTATTTTTAGCAACTTTCGTCAGAAAATGTGTTTCATGTTGTTTAGCCCTTCTGCTATCTAAACGACGATGTACCGTAATAGTTGTGTTATAAAACTTAAAAAATTTCGTTTTATATGGATTTTGCGTATTCTTCATTTACCTTTTGCACAATATGTGTTCTCCGTGTGATTTCGAAACGAAGAATAGATAACAGCTGCAACGATTACAAGTCTTAACAATTTATACTTGTCGACGACGAAACAGTTAATTAGGTTTCCTGTTGATAAGACGATAAGAGAAACGTAGATATAACTCGCATTACGAGTTTATGTCATTATATAAGATCTACGTAAAATCGATCGTATAATTTAATAATAATTGTCTGGTACTGAAATTTTTATACGTATGAAAACCTGGTGGCAAAGATGGCACCTATTGATATTATAATCCTATCGCGTTACTATTTCACCTCGTTCAATTTTTTATCCTATTCAGAGCTATACTTTTGGATAATGAGATATGGCAAAAAGCTTTTTGTTTTTAACGAAACTAGAAACAAAGTTGTACGCGTATTCGAAGATAAACTGTCTGAAGCTAGGTATTGTTTCATGGCAATAAAGACAGGAATCAACAAAACTTTCACCGTAATGCGAGGTACGTGGAAATTACAAATTTAATCCAGCGTGCGTTTTCGCGAAGCAATTGTTATAAAGTGTCGTTACACGGAACATAACAACCGAATTTACTACTGCCTAGCAACGTAAAGCAAAATCTCATTTTGGATTCTTCTTTAACGAACATTATTGTCGTCAGATTAATTGGATTCCTTTTAACGGCGTTTAATCTCTCACGTTGCATCGTTTGCGCCGAGATAAGCAGAAAATTCATTGACTCTGGAGGTTGATATTCCCCGACTTATCATGTTACCGTAGATTATAGTGTCCAATAGTTCCACAGGGCATCGGCCGTTTATATCCGTGGATACAGAGATCTGATTTAAAATGGTAAACAGTGGTCGATAACAGATGACAGAGGATACCAACCGGAAAAGTAATTTTTTCGGTTTTACCCGGCTGCCACTTGCAGAAACCGAGATCAACGGGATTGCGGCAGAGTCGAAGCGATGTTTGATTCCAGGTAGTTGAGAGCGACGAGCGAAATACGACCAGTTGCTAAAGTTACGCATGCCAATGTAGAACCGCGTTTCTCAGTCGATGATGATTCACGTCCGGAGCTATAAATTTCGCTCGAATCGAGTCGACGAGAAAATTTGTTCTATCCTGAATGAGATGCAGCCACCGAGGTTAGGAAACCGAATGTTCGGCTCTTCTCGTACAATGAAAATCAGCTACGAAGTATACATAATATCATCGTTTCGTTTCATTCGCTGTGTCGTGAAACGAGTGTAAATATTGGGGAAGGAAGAAGGGAAGAATTGGGATTGAAAATCCCAACGCGTACAAATCCCTCGTTTCCACGCGGTTCGTTAACGGATCGTCTGGAACGCTTGAAATTTTTATATCGTCGTAGAGGGAAGAAAGCTTCTCCTCTTTTGTCTGGTTCTTACTTCCAGTAAAGAGGTGATCGTTCACGCGTTTTCAACAACGCCAAACAATTAAATCAACAAACTGAAAGAGTTTGAACTGAAAGAGTTCTGTATCCTCTTTCTTTGCTTTCCTTCTTTCATTTTCTTTGTTTTCGAGTACAAACAAAGCGAAATACAGCGCTATACTTCGCTCGTAGCAAATTAACTTCTCCCTGCTGCCGGCAGCGGAGTGCCACGAAAATCTTGTCGGCCGACGTGATTCGACATCCGCGTGACGTAAGCCTAATTGCAAGGGAGGTAAGCCTAATTGCACTATTTCGTATCCCCTTAACTAAAGACGATCAACTGATTGACCCAGATTCACCGGGCATTACCATAGCCAGCCTCGTCTTACCAAGTGTTACCGTTTCTCCCTCTAATGATCGGATCCTGTGTTCGAATTAATGTCTATCCATTCACGAACCATTCTGCTTCGTTCTTAGTTAGCTTAGTACGTGACCTATCCAGCATCAGATCCCAGCCAAGGATCTTCACTCGATTCCTGTAGCCAGCTTCATTTCGAAAATTAGCAACCTGAACAGAGGACAGATTTAAAGGGGAACTCTGTTCTGCGTCCCACTGCGTGTTACGCTTGTAAACATACATATATACATATACTCACACAGAAACCACTATAATTTTCCAGACCGGACACGAATAAGACGTGACTTGGGGAAACCGCTTATCATACGGGCTGACGCTCCAAGCCGTGTACACCTTTCGGATAAACGCGGATGGACGCGATAAAAGACTCGGAATGTACACTAATTGGATTAGAACACGGTGGTTTGCGTACATAGTCAAGGCTTGTGAAAAGAGGGGCAATTTTTCGACCGAGTTAATATACGTTTGTCTATGAGTTCTGGGTTACCGTGAAAATAAATTTCCTCGCCAAATTTAAAGTTGGACCATGTTTAAGCTTGCTGCGTAGCTTCTATATACATTTGCAGATAGCCGTTAAATTTTATCGATACAACCATGACAGCCGTGTTTCACTACAGTACCGATGAAAATTTAAATTGTTTTACATGTTGATAAGTTTCCTACGATCAGATAATGTACACGATTTCTTGTCTCGATAGCATATTGTTTTTTGTTGAAACAGCGACGAAATTTGGACATACAAATTCGGAAACCGTGGCGGTGTTAAACTCCGAAACTCTATTTCGATCGGCAACGCTTTCGTAACTTCGTACGATGACAAAGGACAGATAGACGTTTTCCTGATTCAGGGAAATCCTTCATTTGATGCTTCACAGGCAATATCAGTCTCAAAGGTAATCGATGAATCGTATATTAAGCTTGAATAGCGTATAGTGGCGGAAATTTCGGGGCTACTTATCATCGAGACGATTGATGCGGAGACACGTTTGAAACGCGCGTAGGTTTGGCCTGTACGAGCACGTTATCACAACCGGTGACCTAGGAAATGCCCTCGCATCGATTAGTCCCCTGCATCCTGTCGCATCGCAATTCCCTTCCTTCCTAGTGTCCAGTTGTACTGATTCAGTAGCTCAGCAGAGTTTACGCTTTGCCCCGTTCTATTTTTAATATATGCACTCAACGAATATCGGAGAAAAAGTATATACACGTCATCGAAGCACTTTGCTTGGTAGCATTGGTGGCATGTTGGTGACCGTAGATGCACGATTATGCCCTGGCAAAGAGCCAATGCCGTGAAACGCCCTTTGTAACCTGCTCCGTCGACACGCAAAAGGTATTCATCAAGTTTAACACAGTAGGGCGTTATTTGGTCTGACCCCGGTTATCCCCGGAGACACAGTCTTCGCTGTTTAATCTCTGGCTCTCATTCTCGCAAAAGGAAAGATTATAAGCAGCTTTCGTACTTTCGAGAAAAAGGACAAAGATCGTTGCAGGAAAATCTGATCGATTCGAATAGGAAAGTTTATTCCGAGAAAAGCGAGAGGAATGTAACGATTGAATCTTTATGCCTTTGAATACGCTTTTTCGCCGTGCGTTTCGATATTTTGCGTTAATGCTTGGAAGCTCGTCTGACTACAAGCTATTCGTTTCTACTGCGCGCTGTTATTCTTCAACGAAGCTGCTTTCACACGGTTTCTCTTCCCCACGAACAGTTTGTTTAACGTTCATTTACAAGCAGCCCCGGTGCGCCAGCAACGAAACAACCGTTCACGTAGAGAAGAAACAAACTTTTAGGAATTCGATAACTTCCCTTCTGTTTGTCTCGTTCGGTTTCCACGTCTGACGCGTCACCGTCCGTTTCCACTTGACCGCGTCTCGTCGCCAACCTTTGTGTTACACGGTCCTTCCATTAATCGTCGTCTGCGTTACGAAATTATTCGTTCAATTAGCGGTTCGGTGCACGATTCCCATCGACGGAGTATGTGGAATCGTTCGTTCATCTCGTATATTCAGTCCTCAAATGGAAAATGCATTACGTGGGCTACGTACATTCACGAAGTAACATCTCGTGTAATGGACGAATCGTGCTTACCTAATTCTACCGAACATTAATTCCAAGCTATCAAAACTATCGCGTTACCGTCATATATTATCCGGCGAAGATAACGCAACTGATGAATTACCTTCTGGTAAATATCTTTACTTAAATATCTATCTAAATATTTAGGATTGTTAGTTTCACCGGTGCTAAATGGAATTCGATCGATTATTTGGATGACTGTGGGGAGCAGGTTAAACGAGACAATCCACCGTCAAAAGGCGTAATGAGTTTGAAAATTAATGACCACGCGAAAATCGCTCTATTCGGTTGCAAAAGCACGCAGTCCGGTTTACGTTATAATTATAACGTCATAAATGCCAGCATTGCTAAAGAGAATAGCGTGATCTGGTAACTGTTTGGCCACCAGTCCACCCCTGTCACGTTTCTACAATTAAAACCCGATTCACCACATGCCGAATTTCTAACAAGCGGCGATCATTTGTCCATCGTAAAATTCAATCAGAACAATCAGAATTTTCGAAAATTAAGCGAATATTTGGAAATTCCGTGTGAGAGTGTACAGAATAAAACCATAATCATACGCATCTGCATAATTAGTTTAAAAATACCAACAACTATCCGACGACTATTTTCTGTTATAAAACACGCGCAAGTGTTCCGACCTTATTTTCGACGGTTCTCAAAAGTGAAGTTTCCAATTCTATTTCAATTACTTTCTGTTCATTATGAAGGTACTTAACAAATACAATTTTGATTACACAGTTTGTTTCGTAAACTAAACAGTTATAGACCTACAAGCTCAAGTTTCTCACGGGTTTCCTATAGCAATTACCTCGAGAAAGAAATTTTCCAACTAATCGAATCAACGATCGTCTAACAAGTTGATGGCATCGTCGAAAATTTAATAGAACGCCGACTATTCTTACCGATCTCTAAAGTCGATCGTGTTTTACAATTCTCGCCAACCTGGATTTTTAATCGCTTTTATGATCCTCTCTGGTTGGTCTCTCGCAACCAGGCTAAACTTTTCTAATTAAACGTGCGAGAGCGCGACCCTGGCAATAGAACGGTCAATTATCATCGCGTTTGCTTCGATTCGCCTGGTTCCTCTCCCGTTTTGCGTTTAATTTACGGTTCAATCTATCAGGTGGCTTATCGATTCGAAGCGAAAAGCGAACGGAGGAAAAACGTTTTTACCCATATCTTTGATCTGTATGTATCTGTTTTTCCACTTCGGTGTGGTTGTCACGTCCGAAGGATAGAGAAAATAAAACGAACGTGGCTCGTGTCCCGACTGTCTTCCCACTTGTTCTCTGTGTTCGTATATAAAAATAACAGAATTTCTCAACGCTCCTTTCTTCGATTATCGTGATTTTAAGATTCACAGATTTTTAACTACTGTTGCTACTATGTTGATCATGTAACAAGTAAATCAATATATAAGAAATATTGTTGTTAGAATTTTTACTAGAATTTAAAAAGATACCAAGATTAAAGATATTACAAATTTCCTATGGACACAAGGAATGCTATAAGATTACTAGAAAGATTATCGAAAATTAAATCTCGGTGCACAATTAAAAGATGAACGATCAACTGTTGACACGATGTTACGTAAATTTAAGCTGCAACTGTAATCTTGCGGTCGTGTTCACACTTTGTTCAATCAATATTTTTACAAAATGCCATATGTTGTTCCAATAATAAATATGTCGTATTGCGCGTGTAATACGTTTAAGGAAACATCACAGATTATTGTAAACGAGTTATATCTGGAGGAAAACCAATACTCGTAAAGAGCTTCAAACGCAAAATCATATTTTTCAATGGTGGATCATTTTTTACCAGCAGCAAAATTAATTTTATGCAATCAGTTTATCCTACGTTAATAATGAAGTTTCTTTAGTATTGATTTTATGGATTATATCTGTCGTATCGTTATTAGAGATATTACACTGTATCGATACTATCGATTTACGTGAAAGTGAACAGCAAAGCCATTCAAGAATATAAGACTAAAAAATTCGCGTATCCATCAACATCACGAAAATAAAGATTTAATCCAATCCCTCCTGTCGATTTTAAAAAGCGTCGTTCGATGTTTGATAAAAATTTATAGAGTAGCGCGGCAGATTTTTCCGTTGTGAACATTTCCCAGAACTCAATTTAATGTAACGGAATTTCAGCTACTTCTTTCGCTGTTAAAGCGACGAGTTAAACCGAATTTCAACTCAAACCGCACCACGAATTTTCCGCTGTCGGTCGTTCTCAGTTGCTGCGATGTTTCGCACGGCGTAATAATTGCAGACGTTCCCGAAGCATAATTCCCTCGGGATATATATTCCACGTCAACGAAGCGGAGACCTTCGTGCTCGCATATTTCACCTGCCTGGAGAACGACCCCGATTAATCGTTATTATTTCCGATTTGGCACGAGCAAGCGCGACGAAATCGTTCGACGTCGCGTCAAGATGTCCACCACGTTGTATGTTATTACTCCAAATTCAAAGTCACTCGACATTAATTCAATAATTTGCATATTACATTACAGTACATTATATTACAATATATCATATCACACGAAATGGATATACTACCGCTCGAAACTACCGGGGTATTTGATTATTTCTGACAAAATCGACTTCGATTGCATAATCACGAATAAATCGAAATGCAACGATTTATTTAGAATGATGAAAATTATTTAGAATGATTTCTGTTATATGGTTATAAAATATTATTGTTATGTATATATTATAATATCGATGTTCATTTATAGTGTCAGTTTGCTATTGTTACGCTAAGGAATAAGTTAAATTATATATCGGTTTATTATTATTATATTAGGTGGTAATGAAAGAACGAAAGGATAAAAGGCGAGAAGCAAAAGTTTTGTAACTCATCAGGGAATCAACAACGGACTAACTAACTCACTGTTACGAGAAATGGTTATGCGTACATTGTATTATTAGAAATTACAGGCACTTGCTTCAATTACGGAAATTCCTAAGAGCTTTGGTTGTAGATCGCGTGTAGCTCGGTGCTGTTTGCTCAGAAACTACAGAGAAACAAGAACTTTTACGTATCTCTTCATCTTCCAACGCGGCCAAAAATGGACTAGAGAAAAATAAAGTAAACGATATATCGCGATGGCGACCGCAGAGATCCCTTTTTGAAATTCGAGCTTACCTTTGTGTAAAAGAAAAATCGCGACGACAACGATGTTATAAACCGATTGTGTTTGCGAAACGTTTTCCACCATTAGTAACCATCATTAGCGTATTTGTCTTTTGCGTGGATTATATACGTTCATAAATCATACACAATCGTTCATAGCGATAACAAGAATTGATGATTTCTAGTCACAATCATATCAGTATTCACTGTTGTAACGAAGAATCGTATGTGCCAACAATAAGGAAAATTCCTTATTTAATTTGTAAATCGTCAAATTTAGTTATAAATTATTTTTATCTGGAAAAACAAAAGACATAAAACTCGGAAAGGCTATTTGTCTTGTTACTGCAGTGCTAAGCAATAAAATACATTGTGTACATTGACAGGTAAACAAGCACAGTTTTGTATGAGAATATGATTTATACTCATGAAGTTAATTTGCAGCTACTATCGGTATTTTTTGAAATTATCGGAATTCGATATCGTACGTATATGTATTTGCGAAAGTCATTTTGGTATTTACTTTATTTATTTTTTATCATTTATTTTTATATCATAATTCTCTTCTCGCTGTGCATTTTTTTGTTTCTGATATCTTTTCCTCTTGGATCTAAAGTACACGATCTTTCTTCATTTCTTCGTTATTTTATTGTAGGTTAATGGTGTTTTATCATCTACACCTTCAATAAATAAAACGTGTATCTTTCGAATAATTATGAATAGAATACTATATACAGATAAAACTGTACAACTCGTCATTGCCCAACTAAATTGATGTTTGCCATTTAAAAATCTTAAACTGTTTCTTAATCACGCGCAAACAGTCGCACAGTTTGCAATTTAATTTCACGAAAAACCGATCTTTTCGTGGAAAAAGTTACCGCTTGGACGATGTCCGGGTATTTAAAGAGGTCATAGGACAAAACGATTTAAAAACTGACTACGAAAACTTCGAATTAAAATACGAACTTCGAAGTTTTCCGGGTGCGACGTCACGTTTCCGGATGCTCCAACACGATCGTGTTCTGGTACACGAGGATGAGTAAAAGAAACAGTGATTTTTTACGCGACTTCTTGCTAACGAAGGTCCGTAAAGTGGTTTTAATTACATTTACATAGCCGCGTCTCTTTCTCGCTTTGACGATAGAACCGGTGATTTTCCTCGGTAGATATTAAGCTTCTGCTTGTTGTGATTGATCACAATTTGATGATTGAGTAACACGCGCCACACAATGTTGGCTATAGGACTGAAATAATTAACGCGTCTCGTTCTCGCTTTGACGTAAACCTATGACTTTCGTCGACAAGTATTAAGCTTTCATTTCCCAATATTGATCGAATCGCTTTGCGAATTCGAAACTCACTGACAATTCACGCATACGCGTCTCGCAACGTTGCTAGAAGTAAAGTAACTGGCAGGATTCCAACCACTTAAGTTGAAAGTTTAATTAGATGCTGCGGTGAATTTGGTTAACCGAGTCGTCACGTTTCGCGACGCATCGCTAAAAATCTGCACACTCTCCGCCTAGATGCGACGGTAGACGAGAATACCAGGACCAGCAATGTGGCGGGTAGAAAAAAAGGAACTCTCTCTCTCTCTCTCTTTCTTTCTCTCTCTCTCTTTTAGTCGAAGATGTATAATTCGTTGGAACAGTGTTTTCACCGAACGCGCGACTCGCTTCGCGTGCAATTAAAACCTTGGGATTATTTCACGAGAAGGCAAGAGAAATGTGGTCAGACTATCCCACGCAAGCTGTTACCGTTAATTAGGATTAATCGAGCGGCAACGCCATTACGTGGCTCGCGAAGTGATAATCATTCGGCAATTAACTAATAAGCCTATGGGTAGGTTTGCAGCTGTTGTGCGACTTACGATTACCAATTTCATTATCTGTGTATTGTACCAGACTACTCAGATGATCTATCGCGGTGATCAGTCATGTCATCGCGTTTTTTATCCAATTTCGTTCGTTTCAATATTTTCCAACGAGATAATGAAGTAATCGACAGCAGTACATTTAGATACGTTAGCAATTACGGTTTATTTCCCTCGAAACGGTAGTTTAACAAAATCGATGGCGTCCGTTAGCAGCAAATTAGGCTGCACGCTAGCCCACTGTTCCGTTTCACTGATATTCTCGTATATATATGTATTTCGCGAGCCATTAATTTACCAAATCAACCGCCGAGTATACAATGGTTCGCCAAGATATTATATTTGCACGCGCATCATAGAAAAATTTCATTTTTTCATATAAATATAATTGCGCGTGTCGTGTCTATATTATAAAAGGTTTCTACAAGTGTTCGAGATATTTTTGCGAGCATCGGAAACATATAGCGACGATTTATGGGAAGTTCCAACTAAATATACAGGAATTCTTATCCGCTTTAACTCTCAATTTATTTATCCAAAGAATGCTTCGCGATCTTATCGTATTTCGAAAGGCAGCTGCGTTGGGAATTTCGAATTCCGTTTGTTGAGATCGATCCGTCGTGCTACAGCGTTCGTCCGCGCGTTACGTTTGCCTGATATATTCTTCGGTACGTCTACACAATTTCGTTTATCGTAAGGCTGTTCGCGAAAGTTTGTCCAAGCGAACTGCTGGAACTGCGAGCATGGAATTCGAAATACAACCATGAGCTAAAAATCGATTATCGAGTAATCGACTGACTAAAACCCTCTACTACGTTTTCTAATTGATCGCAGCCGTCAAATTCCGGGATACGTGTTTTCTGATTCCAAAGTTGCGACTTGCGAAACCGTGCCGGGTTTCGCACGTATTTTTATAGCTCACAGCGATTTGGTCTTCAAATTAGAACGATTACTACGAATATTCGAAATTTTATCCCGACTTGTTTCTTCTGAATAAAATATTTTCAGAATTCATTCGTATACTTAATTTGTCCACCGAAAAAGTCGCGGAATAATTTTGTTTAAACGGTATCCTACATTATTAGATATATTATCATTTGCTCCCATTTTTTCTGCAATTAATTCTTGATGCAAAAAGAATTTAATTGTGTTTGTAAAAAAAATATTCGAATAACATCCTGTTCACGATTGTTACTGAATTTTCATTCTTGGTAATCAAACGCTTGTTCCTTGATAATGTTACGTATTTTTTCTGCGATGACCCTCGCGCTATTAGCATTCCGAATTGTTCACGACACTATATGCTAAGTATGCTGTTTCCATTTCAGTTACACAAAAACGTATACCAATAGATACTCCATCTATAATCACTGATTGTTCTCGTCAGACTGTGAAACGCTGCAAAAAAATAAGGTAAGCACACGGTGACAGTCAGAGTCGTAAGTTATTCTAAATCCCCAAAAAACGTATGACCTACTCAACAAAGTATCTGTCAATATAACACCTATTTTTATATATTCGCAAACTTTCACACGTCTACGTTGACATACTTCTATTGAGTTAAGTAGCAATATGAAAGAACATGTTTTGTACTTTAGACAGGAACAGAATCCTACAAAGCAAAAAGCCGAAATTCTTTGAAAACAACCGTCGACTGTCTACCAAACGATTATTCCTATCGAGCGGCAAGCTCGCAAGAGACGAATGCATAAATAAACAAGTTACGCAATGCTTTTCCATGAATCTGTATCCTCTGCGCTGTAGGTGACCCAACCGTGTCTTCGAGCAACACTGTTTTCAAACCCAGCGCCCCAATGTTCTTCGTTTTTGTATATTTTCTAGAGTTCAACACCCTTAAACGTCTTCCGCCGTTCGTAACGCTAACCAGCCCTCGGTGATCGAAGTCTCCGAGGAAGTAGCTCGGTATTGGCTACTAACAGGCCAACGAAATTCCCCGGAAACCAACTAGATTATATTCTTCTTTTTTTCCCGTTGCATTTCAGTTTCCGACGTTCTGCTGCGACCAAATTAAATCACCGACGAAACTTCGCGTTCAGGATGCTCTTCTTCGTGCTTTGTCATCGTTGAACCTTCTTCCTTTGTCCCCGTTTCTTTTTTCAGTTACCGTCCCTGGTAAAGTTTCGGACTGCCCGAAGTAACATCGAACGTCCCAACTATAGATACACCGGCTCACGAAAGCATTTGGACACTTATTATAGAATACGTTTATGTGTACATAGTTCGTGCTATTGTGGCATTTTGTTAACATTGTAACGAGGCTGTCGTGATTATGTTGATAAGAATCTGGAAATTCGTTTTATCAGGAAATAAAAGACATTTTTCGGACAACCTAATATATGAAGATTAAAGGGAGAGAAGATAATGAGTCGTATTTACAGGTTTCGGTATATCGAATAATATTACATTACTGAAATTGTTTTTATATTTGGTTTAAAAGCTTGACATGAGTTTCATTGAAACAAAATTTTCCAAATACTGCTTTTAATGATATTACGTTCGTGATGTTAAATTCGTGAAAATATCGTTTGTCTCGACGAGCATATCTCTATTTTTCACAAAACTTGCATAAGAATTCGTTTGAAACCTTACCAATACGATCGTGACAATCGAGTCTCCTATAGCACAGATAATATATTCGTAAAAGGCGTCTACAACCGAGTCACTGTATATCCCTCACGTTCTGCTTTTTCTTTTATATGGCGACGTTGGGAAAATCATATCGACGCTCGGAGCTACGCGCAGATAGAAAACAAATGACGCGAGAATAGCGAGGGCGTGGCGAGGGATAAAGCGATTGTCGTTAAATTCTGCGGCAAACAATTAAAACGTTGTTTCGTTGACGTAAAATGGTTTGCATCCTCTAATAAATAACGTTTAATAATAGATGAAAACCGCGGTCGGTTCGTTTAAAAAGAATATGCACGATTATTTTCACAGACAGAAGAATCATCACGTCGAAATATTTCCTGGGCAAGCATTCTTTAAACCGGGCGCAAGATCGACCATTCCATATGTTGTATGCTGTGCCGTAAATATTATCGTAAGACGTTGCGACCATTTCTCTTGTCGAAACGATCGTTCATTCTGATCAACGGCGTGTATCAAATACACACGGCGTGACTGTGCCGGCCGCGCCGTGCCAACCTATCGATCTACCCCGTCTCTAATCGAATATGCAATGTTTTTCACTGTTGAAAATTCATACGATGCCGTGCTCCGCGAATTCTCGCACAAACTTCCAAATATTCATGTCTCTTCCGACGTGGTTCCAGCCTCGATGTTCTCCTCGAGTCTCTCTAATCTTTGCCCCCGATACATAGTCACACACTACGTTCAGAGTCTTCAGAGGTGCGTTGAAATTGTATTTAAACGCAACGCTGATAGAGAGAGAGAGAGAAAGAGAGAAAGAGAGAGAAGGACGAAACGGCAGGTTAGGTAAATAGTAGAGGGATATTCCAAACATTTAAGCGATTCTCATCAGCTTCGCTTGTACTGCATAAGTAAGAGAATTCAAAATGGAATATAGTGGAAGATTCTATTGTTAATTTCTATGACTGTTTTACGAGAGAACTAGATTTCGGTTAAAAAGTGTTGGTTGCTCCACGCTCGCTCGAAGATTTACCTCGAGCGTCCTGAGTAAATGAATAGGTTCGTACGATAACAGGACGAAATTGCCAGAGTACGCGATTCGTCGGTCGAAAATTCGAAAGCTGCGTGACCTCAGGCAATGACCTGGCTTCCGGAGATAAGGGCTAGTTCGTGGAAGGCTTTCGAATCGTTGCAACGTTGCATCTGAAAGGCTGGTTTTCATTAATCATTTTTCCCGCTCTTCGCCACGTCGGCGTCCAAGTCGATCGAGATTACCCGTCGGAGGAAACTGAATCGGCGAAACAGCACCGGTCGAAATATTCTGATAATATTTTCAGACGATCGTTCGTGCCGACAGGTAATTCGCGTCGACTTCTTAGCGCCCTCGTTCCCCTACCCAATTTCCAACGATAATTTGGCCAAATGGTGGGAACCGTACAACGGGTCTCAGATGCAAATGTAAATGCAACACGAGAGGATGAACGTGCCACGATTTTTTACCTCGGTCCTCCGTCGATCGTTGTAATTTATGGACACACGAATACAATCGAGCCAACGCTCCAGGAGACTCGTCTATGTATATACGCGCGTGTTCGAACTCCTTCGGACGATAAAACGTTTGCACGGTCGACATCACAGTGCAGCCTCGCGCTAGTGGGCGTTCCCCGAGTGCATCGTGCGAATTTACTAGGGATCGCTGAGGGTGTACGAACTAAGGGAAAAATCAATGCAACGCGGCCACCAAACACGCAACGTGAAACAAAGTCCACGAGGAAACCACCGTGCCCGGTGCTGTCGAGAGGTCGAGAAGTGTTGCAGTAAGGGTACGTATGCGAAAGACCCAGATAAGCGTAATATGGCGTCGTATAAGACGATGGAAAAATTCATACTCCGATCGGCGTATAATGCGATTTAAGAATTACCTAAACGGCCTCTATACAGAAGCATATTGTTGCGAGATAAACAAACAAGAGCGGTATTGTAGATTTTACATCTTGATGATAATTAGGCGACGCGTTTGTCATTTCTCGGATGTGAATCGTGTTACTAGTGCGTTACGTTTCGTTAAAAATGGGCCATTTCGAGCCTACTCTGAAGAGTAGCGAACGTCGAAACGAAACGCGGTGTACTAATAACACGACTGAAAGCCGAAGAATGCCAAATATGTCAAGAGCGGTATTTGTCACTTTTTGCTGCGTTTGCCTCCAGCACTTTGTCTCGGGCCTCACTCACATTTAACATGCAAACGTATACCCTTCTCAATTGTTTGGAAAATCATAATTTCTAGAGAATACCTGAATTCGGTGTACTTCGTCTTAAGCGTATATTTCCAAACTGAGTGTCGTGTTACATTATAATCGTTTTCTATCGTGGCGTGCTCGTGTTACTCGCTTACGACAGTAACTTACTGTAATTTATGTATTAATCTTTGTACGATATGGAAGACTTCGCATATTCCATGATACTTATTTCCATATGGAATTAATCGTATTACTTCAACAAATAATCCAGTTTATTTTTTCCGTTTTGGGAACCGTATAACGCGAAACGTATATAGAACGTTATAGGGAGGTCCGGTAAACAACAACTAATGCGTGCAACGTATGAAAAGGATCTGATGTACTGTGCGTACTCACCGATCGTCGGTATGTTCCTGTCATGATTTCCCTCGGTGGAAAACTGAAACAGAAAGAACAACGGGGGTTAAACATCGACGATCGTATCAAACGATTCGTGTGAATCGCCACGAGCAAAAACACCTTCCCCATCTCGTTTCTCCGCGATAGAAATCACATCAACGCGTGATTGGCTGCGCAGAAACCTTTTTTTTTTTATATTTCCCTGTTAATGGACTACGTTCGATGGAATATCCTCTCGATGAGAAGGCAAATGGATGGAATAGGGGAAATGCTTTTACCATGCGATAGAATTCTACGAGGAGAAGAAAATTTATCGGTTTCCTAATGGCGGCACCGATTTTCGCCGATAGTCAAATATTTTTCATCATGCTCGATCGTTTTTCTCCTCGTTTTATTACCCCGACCCGACCCGACCTTGTGGGCAAGCCCCGCGGATGTTTATTTTTTACTCAAACTGTTTATCCGATACAATTGTAAATAGATTTATCGTAATCATCGGATTCGCGAACAGAGAAACTAGCAGCGATAAATACGCGTGTAAACGTTTGAAATGTTTGTGACCGTTTCGAGGGCGTAAAATACATCGTTACTTGCTGCAACTGAATCACGCTGCACCTCGTATCTCGTTAACACCGGCAAGAACGTAAAGAGAAGAAAGAAAATTTTCCATCGGGCGGTTCTTGTTCGGCAAACGTTTCTTTCAAACAAAACATATCCCTCGGGTTCTGAAGGTAAACTGAGTTTATTCAGAGCCAGCATCGGTAGGAAATAGAAGCCGGCAGAAAGGAATTTCGAAGTCGTGCACCGCCGTGCGAAATTCCTGACTGGCTCGTGCACAGTGAAGGAGCGCTGTCTCTTGGAAAAAGAAGCTTCCTGTTCTGTGGCCGAAAGAAGCCACCGCCAATCGATACACGGTTTTATCCCTCGCTTTAAAGCTCCGAGTATCGTATCCGGAGCATCGATCAGCTTTGGCTTTCGGCTAAATCGAGCGTGTCAAAGTTCCGAAGGTTCCCAGGAATCCTGATCGACTCGTTAGTTTCGTTTCTTCGTAGAATGAATAAAATGGATATTTTTTTTAAATTAGTACCGTCGTACAAACCATGAAGGTATAACGTGATATATTTGCTTGGTCGTGTGGTTACGACTTTTCAAAGAATCGCAATTTCAAAATTAAAAACACTGTGTAAAAAATGTCTGTGTGCTCTCTATGCAAATATTGCACTCTATTCTAATTAAGTCAAATATTGTTCTTTCTCTGGCTTTGGGTTTTGCGTTTGTATAAATATCCTACATGTCTATAGAGATATCTTTCAGTCATCTTTTAGTTATCGAGCGATGCAGAAAATAGAAAATCGACAAACATAAATTTATCGCGTCTTGTTTTTATTTGTATTTCTTTACCCGTTTTTATGAAAAATAATACGATCCACGGCGAGCGTGTTAATTTGTAAAATAATTTCGTTATCTCGATAGACATTAGTAAATCGTAGATTTAACTATCTTCGAAATTATCTTTGAGGAGAGGATTTCATCGTAGACGACAGAACGCGAATTTATGGAAAACGGAGCAGAATTCTTGCAAATACGTATCTTTCGTAAATAAAATGGGAAACGAAGATGTAAAGCAAAGGAATATCGACACGGCACGTTCCTACGTTGATTCGACGAAATATTTACTTCGCGATCGCGTCTTTGAAATTCCTTTTCCACCTGCAGCTAACTTTTTCATACACGACGGACGCATCTTGAAAAATTCGACGCGTTTCTTTTCACGAATCGACAAAGGAGAAGAGACAGCGATAAAATGTATACAACAAAATTGGCCGCGATAAGGTGGCTGACATGTGCCGATTGTACTGTCTGACACGGACTCGAGGATCGCGAACGACGAATGTCACAGAGGCTGCGAATTGTTGTCATTTAGATGCAAAATATATTATGTTGTTTCGTGGAATCTTAACGCTATGAATTGTGAACGTTTTTGTCTCTTTTTCAAGTACAACAAATAGCCGATAAACTAAGACAAGAAAGATCAATATCGTTCTTTCAATATTCTAGTTTGCAATATTCTAAACACGTTTCCAAAAACTGCTTGCTGCTCAAACGATTAAAAAATTCATTGATAGTACTCTGTCTATAATTTTTCTGTTATTCCTGACAATGAAATAATGGTAATCGAGTATTTTTCGGTGGAAAGTCAACGATTACGTTGAATAGTGCTCCGCCCTGACAGGGTATTATGTGAGAATAATTCCGTAAGGATTTTCCACCGGTTTCGGCAATAAGAAATCGTTTCCATGCCCGTTAACCAAGAGAGTCTCGTCGTTTCCTTGGATTAGGACCGTATCTTCTCGTCTGGTCCTGTACAGCCCTTCGCGAAAATACCGAACAAGCTAATCCACCCAGTAAGCCCGATTTCCACATCGTTTGTCACTTTGCTAGATTTCTCTCGAATCATCGAGACATCGATCTAATTGTTCTGTGTGTGTAATTATATCGTATAAGAACGAGTTAACTCGTTAAGGATCAGTCAGTCAAGTAATGTATAAACGTTATACGTAGATTCTAGATACATGGTTTACATATTATCTTATTAAGCTACAGAAAATACATTAAAATAAAAGATATTGCATAAAAATCCACGAATGGGAAAAAACAGTTTCCCCAAATAAAGGGAAAATATATCATATTGCTGTAAGATGCTTCAGTTCCTTCAAACATCATAAAATCGTATCGTTCAGGTGGAAGAAGAAATAGTGACAGAAGAAAAAAGAGAAAAATGTTAAGCACACCTTTGAGATTCTCATTTATAACTACGATGGTGGAAAGCGTAATTCCGCAACGTAAATTAACCGAAAAAGAAATGATAGATGATATGTCGCATTAACGCCAACGTTGGATGAAAGTATGCGTCTCATTTTCGTTTTCTGTCTTCCAGCGAGTTGAAGTAGCAGCGGATGAGATGGTTTGTATCGGAAGTGAGGGCTATTATGTCGTTTAAAAATTAATCACCGACGACCCTCATTACCGTGATCGTAGATACAGCAGCTGGCTATTATCTGTCTCGGCTGTCTCCGTGATAACTGTGAAAAATTACCCGCGGAACGTCGGTGAAAGCAGCGCTGAGACGATTAAATGAAATATTAAACGCGCGCCAATTATGGATTTAGCGGTGCTTGAACTAATAATTTCTCAGCTAAATCCTCTTGACGAGTATCAGTTATTAAATCTCATTGGATCGATGATTAATTAAACATCAGCATTACACGATGTGTATAACGAAGCTTCTACTTCCAGCCTCCTCTTCACTTGGACCGTGTTCGAACGCGATATACTCGCTAGCGAACAAACTGCAAGCCAGTTCGACGATCGATTATCCTTAATTGCGAGTTACCGATCGTGAAAAGCGGAGAGTAAAGAAGGTCGAATCGTAATGGAGCATCCAGCGCGAAATTGACGATAGCATACGTTGGAGCTTAACGATCGATCGAGCGACAATAACGATTCTTTGTCAGTTTTATCTGCTAAATGTTGTACGTTCGATGGATAACAAGGGGACGAACATTATCTTACTCCGAGGACGACTGTTGACGATTGACAGGATGTGAACTTTTCTCATTAATCATGCACGGTCCGACAACATTTTCAAGAAAATGAACATGCCGATAACGGTGACAGAAAATCGGTACAAAAGCAAGGAACTGATAGGTGAAACATTTAAGGGATTTATTACCTCCGATCTTTCCACTGTTTGAGAACTTACCGAATGTCGGAACATCGAGATTTATAGCGCTACCGAAATCGAATAAATTCCCCTCGAGATTTGTTTCTTGCGATTTCTTACACAGTGACATCCACTAGTTTACATTTAACGGTGAAAATGTCGAACAAGTTAAAGCGACTACTAGCAGAACTTTTCGTTTTCGCAAAATTTGGTAGAAACCTGCAATGCGTGTTTAAATATCTTATACACGATTAGGATAAAAACAACATGACTATTAAATACATCGACTGCTATAAATGTTACGAAGTTTAGAACGATCCAATATTACATTATCGCGTCTATTGTTAAAAAAAAAAAAAAAATAAATAAACTAAAGATCTCACGAAAGAAATAAATAGAGACGATCGAATGTCTCGGAAGATACGAAAGGTATGGGGGAATATTTCAGACGAAAATTGTAGGATATCAGAGGCAACTGATAGTGCTGATATTTATTTCACATCGCGATGGTCATGAGAAACTCGATATACTGGTATATCATTCGCTGCCATACTATTGCCTCTGACTGCAATTTTTTCGCCATTAATTGGGTCATACCGTATATCAAGGTACAATTATTGCTACAGGAAGAGTATGGTCGTCACGTCCTACGCTTCGTTCGATCTTTTGTTCTTCCCAGTAACGTTTGTTATCGGACAGCTTTTCGAACGAGCGTGTCGATAGATCGAATGATAGTGCCGACGAGAACTCGCAGAAATGCGGTTTACTGCGTGTAAAGCTTTTCACCACGGTCCTGAGTGCCGTGAAATCCTGTAGTCGTTATTCGGTCGCAATTAAAATATCCTTCGAATTTCGATAGTCTTAAAATCGAAGAGGGAAGCGTTTACGCTTGAACCACCGCCAGGTTCATTTGCTTCGTCATTACGGTTTCTACCTTTGTTCCATTATATTGTCCTACCCGAGGTACTTACAAAAGTTTTCGCAAAAGAAAGATTTTATCATAGATAATATTCGACATGGTATTGTTCGACTTATAATTTGTATATCGAACATGTTGCTGACGTCGTTTGCATATTTTTTATGCGTATTTGTCACTTTTCGTGCATAAATACCTGTTGCATATTTAACGCGCGTAAACGTCCACAGCTTAATAATTAGTGAAAATTTACAACTCGCAAATTGTAAGTTATCGGTATAATACAATAACAAGCTCGGTAATCAAACGAATAAAATTTCACGCGTGCAATGCGTTTTACAAATTGCGAGCCAACTGATTCTCCCGTTCAACGTAAAATTATAAAACGTATAAATACAATTTGGAACATTGTAAAATAAAAGATTATAGCCTAGAATTTTCGTTTTATCAATTCACCGATATTATCGATCGGCAAGTTATTGTGTAAGAGAGCTTGTGTGTTACAGCTGAATATTTGGCGCTACCGCAACAATTCATCCACTCAAACAGAAATCTACGCGGCTATTATTCTATCGATGATATAAACGATATAACACGTTTACGACATTTTTTCGCAGGAAGATTCACGATAAAGACCATTTCGGCATATTACGATGCCAGACGATTTACAAGCGCCCAGAATATATTCAATAAACGAACGTTTATTGAATATCCCAAGATTCTATCCTTCCAAGCTGAGATTTTCTGTGGCTGCAGTTGACAAAGAACATTTCTCTTTCTTTTCGCGTTGACACATGAAATACGTCCTACCCGAAGAAAATAGTAGCCGAAAATGGACACCGTGAAAGGTATTTCTGAAAGAGACACGAAAACGAAGAGAAACGAGCCAAACCTACCGAACGTCTCTTCACCGGGTCCTCTGGATAAGATCAACCGAATAACAAACGTAACCGGAACGTTAATAACCTCGAATCTTGATTTATCATGTCGCTGCATCTTTGGAATTTTCTTTGTGCCATACTTTGCATCGTATAATCTTTTCCTTCGTTTTATCAAAGTAATGTGCATTCTCTTGAACTTAGTTTAACAGACATTCGCCAAGGTCTGATTTCAGCATCCGCTAACAACCCACAAATCGTCTCAACATCAACTGCCAACTGTTATCGTTGTTAGATCGTAGGTGACTCGTAAAGTTGGAATTAATCGTATTATTTTTAACACTCGCCGTATGTTTAAGACGATCGCCCCTGTTGTATGTTAATTTTTTACAAATACAAATATATATATACGCATATGTATATATATACACGAATATGTTGTAGCTTGTATATACATTTTCAGATTTATTTTGAAATTCTATCGACATAATTATGATAGTCGTGCTTCGTTACATAGTGCAACGCAGAGATTTCAAGATTTATATAACACACACACGCGCAATACATAAATAAAAGTGTTAGTAAATGTCGTCAACGTATTACAATTATAACTAATCGTAATTTCAAAAATAAACTGCATGCCACGTTATTGCGCTCTGTTTATTCTCACCGGGAGCACCAAAGGTTTAAATTAAATGGTTAGACAAATAAATAAGAGTAAACGAAGTTTCCCTTCAATCAGTGTTCTCAGAAAATAAAATCTTTTGTCAGTGAAGAAAAAACGAGGGATAAAAGTAAACGATAGTGGCACGATGAAGAATGGACAGAGACGTAATATAAACTATACAATGGAATCGCAACAATAGGGAAACGCAGCTTCGTGCCGAGATACCGCGCGTACAGCTGGATTCTTTGCCATAAATCAAACATTACCGAGACGATCGTCCGGTTCGTTCGATAAGTGTTGCAGCCAGTGGAACGTACACCTTGGAAAATCGCAGCGATATTTATCGCTTGGAAACGAATTTTTCGCCTATGAACAATTCGATGAATCGACGTATTCGGTGGCTCGAGCGGTCGAGAATTTCCCCGAGGTATAGTTTCCATCTGGACCATCCATCGTCCATCGACTATGTTTATTACTATTCGGACAAATAGACTTCGAATGCGCTTCGAATCATCGATACCAAGTCTATAAGATTGAATTTTCAAGAAACGGTGAGAGTCGTCGAATCGACCATCACGTTTAGCAAATGGAATATTCAGCGTATCGGTGGAAGAGATTGAAAGTTCTTGAGATCGCTTCGAAGGAGGCCACCAACTATATGAACTGTTCTAGTATTTTTAGGTCAAGTTTTGTCAGGATATTTTATGAATAGGAGGAAAGAAATGTTATACGGAATGTTAAACAAAAGCGGGGAAAATTTATAAGATACTATCCTATAGATCGAGATAATAAAGAAGATTTATATACAAAAGTGTCACACGAGAGTTATTCTTCGAGTTATAAATAATTTTATTTTACGCTGAATGTACACTAGCAAGTGTCCCGGGTCAATAAATCATGAAGTTCCCTCATTTGTTTTTATGTTTAGAATCGATCATATAGATATTTTCCAGATATTTCAGGGTATTCTGTATAAATATAGATTGTTTGTGGTTCTATCAAAAAATTGCAAGAGACGTACCAAGTATAAAGGAAATGGTAACGCACTTACGATTATTAACACTATCGGACAAAAATAGATTCGAAATTCAAAACTAAGAGAAGTTAGATTAACATTGAAATAGTCGATGGAATATCATTTTAACTTAGTAGCTTATACGAAAGAGAAGGTAGAATGTGCTGGTACATCAAGAATTTTATTCGGAAATGCATGAAATTTCAAATTTATTATATACGTACATTAAATACTAAAGTTTTGTTACAAACAAAAAATATTTTCAAACTTCCCAGCGGATGTGTAATCATCAGATATTAATAACCAAATTTGTAATTCTTTTAATTCCAAAATGTTCACCTTCCTCTTTTATTTTGATTTTCGCTCATCTTCAAAGTAGAAAATATTTTCTCGTGATATTTTATCTCCCTTGGTCCATATTCTGGTTACATATTAAGGGTCGTAACAAGAGCATTATAGACGATGGGTAAACGATAAGGTCGCAAGCCAGTAGCTTAACAAGGAGGTCGTAATTCTTCAGGATGCAGTGACAGGCTTATTTAGCCGAAGGTCTCGTGAACTCCATCTTAAGCATTCAACATCTTCATCTCGAGTTGCTGGCCGTATTCGCCAGCAGCGGAGGAACCTTTATCGTATGGGATGGAAATTGCACGAACTCGCACGTACAACTATCTATTCGCACGTGTGCGTGGTAGAAACGAAGGAAATTCGAGATGTCAGCAACGCAGGAAGTACTTTTCGCAATTTATTTGTCTACATTTATATGCGAACGCTGAGTTATTCGTATCGGTTAGTCATTTTTTCATCGAAAACACATTTATCTAAAAACTGGAACTGCCGATGCGTGTAATTGTTTTATTGTCGCGTTTACGATCGAAATTTTTATTTTCAAGATAACAAATATATATATATATATATATATATATATATATATATATATATATATATATATATATATATATATGGAAAATGGGCATGGAAAATATCGTTCATTTGAAGTAGGGACTCGTCTATCAATTACGTTATCTAGGTCAAATTCTTTTTTTACACCGCTCTCGAAATGGATTCTACCGTCGCTACTAGGACAATTACAGTTCCAGTGTAATCATCATCAGACACGGCGGCGGAATCGAAACGCGAGAATTAATAACTCCGCAGAGAATTCGGCCGCACCTTTTGCATTCCAGTGGATTTCAGATGGTAGCTAGACGCGGTTAAGCTAAAACCCCGCTCGAATCTAAGGATGGCTAGACCTCGATCTGAATATTAATTTCATGCGAACCGTTTTGGATATTCATATCGAACGACGTGTCTAAGCTTTATGGAAAAACGATAGAACGTAAAACGACCCAGAAGTGGACGTAAGTTAACATTACGAGACTGGACCTGGCAGTAGGTCGATATTAGAGGTGCTCAGGTATAGAACAACAACGATGATATTAGAGTCGCCAATGATAAATTTTGGAAGACTATCCGTGTCGTCGTACGGAACGGTGAAACGAAAGAAATATTTTATTATCGATTTTTGTTGTTACTGAAGTGACACCTATACTTCATCATTTTAGTGGTATACACGTATAGAGCCGTATATACATGTACAATCACAGCCGTGTACATAGGCGAAATACAGCACAAATTGTCTATTATATGATACAGGAAAAATACGGTTACATTTTTCCATTTGCATTAAAATCTCTTCATTTAAGTCAATTCTATTTGAATTATTCTACTGGATAATAATTTTACTGTAGATTGTCAATTTGGAACGGTCTATCTTCAAATGCAATTTTCCAAAACTTGCTTGCTATTGAAAATGTTAACAAAATAATCATAAAATAGTAGATATTACAAAAATATTGTCGCCAGAGACGAAGAGCAAGATAAACTAATATTTCGTTCCTTCGAAATTTTCACGAAACATGGAGGGGTTGTTTGCTCGGTTTTAAAAACGAAAAGTAAAGAACCTGCTGATGCATCCTCCTTGAGAAATCTCTCGAGGAAAATCGTAAAAAACACGAAACTTTGAATACGAGAAACGTTCAACGTTGTTATCCGTAAATTCCATATCCGGTTCGTACCGCCATCAACGAATCCCCAATGCGCTAAACTTGTTTGCGTGCAACAATGTTATCTTTACGTTTTCCTCGTAGACAATGCATGCTCGATATCTTTAAAGAAAGAAACGTCGATTCTCTGGGAAACTCTTGTGAATACGAATTCTATTCATAATATGGATACTACGGCTGATTTGTATTAACGATACGTATGAATGTTACTGAAACATATGAATTAATAGTACGATCTAAAGCAACATTTATTATTTTCTTGTGGAATCAACTGATACATGAAATATATCTTAAATTAAAAATCCAAAGAAATCTTCGATTTTAAAAAATTAAATACGCGAACGCTTCGTTCAGAAGAAACGTCCGAATGATACCAATGCATCGAGTGTCTGATCACGCGAGAAGAATCTACTCCTATGACGATACTATTAACCGTTTGCACTCCGAATTTTATTTCAATTTCGTTACCAGCAGCTCTCAACGCCTTTAAGTGTTTTATTTGAAATTTACTTGAACTAAAAAATAAGCCAATTTAAATAAATAAAGGAAGAAACAAATTTACTTAAATACCAGTTTTATTCACACTATTGTTGTATTTTGTAATTTTTAAGTGTATGATACACCTTGAAACAATTTCCAGGATGCAATCCTGGGTTTCTTTCACACGTTTTATAAAAAAAGGTGGGATTGAAAGAAGGTCGAGTGGGACTCGACAAAGGAACTCCTGAGATATAAACTGATGTCGAGTCACGCTTGACAAAGGATTATTAAAGAATAAAATCGTCCTCGGTTTTTCTATTTGTAATTGTGTAAGTAAATGGCGTTTTATTTGAAAATACGAGCAGACGTCCACATAGTTTTGAGCAGTAGTTATACACACAAATACAGTTACAAGAGAAGTAAAAATATTCAACCGTGTAAATCGAACGAATGAAATGATTTGCTTTCTTGCTGCTCGTAAATCATCCTCTACGATTGATCGTGTCAACCGTGTTAAATTCACGCTACCGAGTATTAATCGAGTGGAACATAAAACCGAGGCGTTTTACGATCTCGTAAGCTTTGTCGAGCAATCGAAAACGCGTTAAATTTCCACGATCTAACGCGTCTTCCTGTTTACTATTATCGTCAGACTTTACGCGTAGTTCATCACGGAACAAATTACTCGCTGCTAATGAGCTTTTCTCAGACGGATTCTGTAAAAGACAAACACGACCGAACCAAATACATAGATGTGAAATACATAAATGTACTTACGTCACGTCACGTTTTCACGTGTACCTCTACAGGGACAATAAATCCATCGTCAAATAAAAGCGGCGCACTGACCTATCGACGATGCAATCATTTTCAAAAGCAAAATGCGATAACGTTGCAATAATGTTATCTACAGTGGCTAACGAAAGTGTTTGGATTTCTATCAGAGAAAACTTTTATTCGCATTATGAATTATCCATATTTTATACGTGTTGTGTGTTACTATGGGGAACAACGAGTAACTTCAACATAGAAATTCTTCAACGATTCCAATTAAAAACTCCAAGATCCTTAATAGATACACCTTGGTATGAAACCAACGAAACAATCCTGACCTTAAGATACCTACGGTTAAAGAAGAAATATCCAAATTCAGTAATAGATATAACATAAGAATTAACAACTAGAAAAATCCACTAGTTGCTCAATTACTTAACACAACGGATCAGATCCGCAGGTTAAAAAGACATTACTCTCCAGATTTAAACATTAGATTCAGCTAAAATCAAACATACGATAATCACTTATTACTCACGTTATAGTACCACGCCAGAATAATTTACTCATAATTCTCAATGAGAATTGATTGTAAGCTACCTCCAAATAAAAAAAAATGTTGTGTGTCGTATATAAAATTTATTTTATTTTAAAATCTCGTGTAACACGTATAATATATGCAACATTTCTACAGGTGCATGGATATCTTTAAATTTCTTGTCGATCTTAATGATTCCAGTTTCAAGGATGCTTCATTTCATAAAACCTTTTCCATCTTCTACGGGGCAACGCACCTAAACTGAAAAGTTACGAGCCAGACTGGCGAGACATTCAGACTACGTTAACGAAACGTCGTAAAGCACAAGACGATGACTCTGGAGGGCGTATCGTCGGTCGATTTTCTACGAACAGGCCGATCGTAAAACGCGACGCGGCTGAAATATAATTAAATTCGATGGTCGCGGTATGATTTCCATATAATTGGTATTAAACCGACTCTCGGTGTAAAAGAAATAGGTTTGGAGTGAGCTTGGCACGTCGCCAATGATTTATCGTTCATCTCTTCGTATTTTCTTATGTATCGTGATCTTGTTATGGAAACGTTCTACGTGAAAGAATCGAAGTAAAGAATTAACAAATATTACGTTTTATCTTTCTCTTTCTCGATATAGATAGATGGAATTGCTTCGAAATTTCCGAAAATCTTCGAGTCACGTTTAAACGATTCTTTCAACGACAAAGTAAAAGTACAACGACGCAGATTGCATCGGATTGCGCGGTTCATGCAATGTCACAGTCATCCTATAATTATTCCAGCCTGGCGACGCCTACTTTATAAATTACAGCCAGAACTGTCACCCACAAACTATCGATTCATCGTTAGACGTTTAGGTAACTACGAACGAGGTGCAGCATAGATAACCAACACTTTATGGAACTTCCTCTTAAACAAACTGGAATACTAGATTTGGATGAAAAAATGGCAGGTTTCACGATGCCCTTCGCAGTTTCGTTTGACGAAGAAATTACATTTACAACGAGCTTGACAAAGTTATCGGATACAAAAAAAGATTTCTTCGTACAACGAAATAAATATATCGCCAGATGAATTAAAGGCAATGATAAGTAACAACGAATATCGTATTCAATATTAAAGTATTATCATATTCGTAATACATATTTCAGATAAAGTTACTTTCTTCTTTTCCACAGAACAGAATCAGAGATCGATCTAATAAACGGGAATAGAAATATCAAAGTTATTGATACTTTGTGGAATTTCTTGTTATTACACGTCGTTAAATTTATCGTCGGTAGTATGCAGAATTTCAGCAAATTTTATCTCATATCGATCCAACATAACACGAGAAATACTCTAAACCGTGTCACGCATGAATATCTTTATTAAGTAATAAAGTTTATTATCTACTACAATATATAAAGGCAGTGGAACGGTGCCAATAACCGTTTTCGTAGTTCGCGATTCACCGCGAACACGAAGAATGTGAAACAAAATCGCGTCTACGATCATCGCTGGATGAGCAGAAATCGCGCGTGATCTTTCACAAAAGTCGCCACCGTATTCGCGGCTGGTAAATGCGCGCAACTTTCTCGTCCAAGTTTCGAGAAACTATCAGGCGAACCATGCTGTTTCCGTATAGCATAAACGAAGAAACTCGGCAAGTTAACATCGCGGAAATCTTCCAGCGACTTTAATAAATCGTGCGCGAGTTCACCCTCTATCCTTCGGCGACAACTTCGAGTTTAACCGCAATACTTTACGAAGCCACACACTCTTGTCCCAATTGGTTTTCCCCTTTTATTTTCAACTTTCACGAAAGGAAATACGTGTTTTTCGACGTACACCGAAAGAAATATGCGGATGGATGAGGAATATCGTTACCAGTGTGACAGGAACAAGGGGCGATAACGGAGTTTGCGTTTCTCTCACAATCTCGTTCCCTCGAACCTTCTTTCTGCGAATCTTTTCAAAGTGCGTTCTTCTTAGTTACAAGATTATTATTTTACTGGCAGAACATTGGCAGATATAAATTCATACGTTTTTAGCAAAATTTTGAAACTTTCTGCAAGCTATTAACGGCTGGTAAATCGCGGTTAATTATACGTTCGTGAGAAATTTGATATTTATAGAAAAATGTGTATACAAAATATGCGAAGTAAAGCTTGTGCTCGTTGTAAAATTTAGAGGGTAAAACAGACATCTATTTAACTGGAATGTCTGTAGTTAAAATAAATAGAAAGTAGAGGAGCAAACGAATCGAGAATCAAGAAAGAAACGAATTTAAATGCTAAATTAACATTAAATTAATAAAGTTCTAATTACATTGCGCGACGCAGTTAACATACTTCGAAAACAGTGAAGCTTGGAAAATGAAAGTTTTACGCATTTTGTACTGGTATTGGAGCAAGAAGAGATGAAATGTTACGAGAATGCACACAAAATAAATATAAATATGTGAATTTTTATATTACATCGTAAAATATTATGCTATGAAAACCTGCCAGTGTTTATACAGTTTACGCTACATTTCTACGACAAGAAATACACGAATACCGTATTTTTTCCTGTTCTATCGAGACCTAACAGAAAGAGAGTTATATAAGTCTGGCTCTCAGCTACAGGATTGCATAAATAGGCGTTTTAAGCAAGATCCGGACAGATTTAGGCTTATGAAATATTTCCGGTGAAAAGAGATGGCTGTTTTTTGCTCGAGTTTGTTCAAGTTTCACCGGCGTTTCCTGCCAAACGAATGGTTACAATAAAACGAGAAGAAAGATTCCGCTGCAGAGCTTCGCTTCACAGTTGCTCGCTCGTCTACGCCGGAAGGCACGCGCTCGTAGCATTTGCCGAAAAATAAACATCAAAACGAAACAAACCTGTCAGTTTCCGATTTGATTTCCTATCGAGCCACGGCAATAACTACCTTTCAGTTAAATAGCGTTCAACAAGATAGAAGGACACGATTCAGGAATACACAATGCCTGCAATCAACAGCGGATTTGTGTTGGTGGCTAGCAGTTGTTTATTCGAGAATCGACTTCGATTTCTCACGGAAACCGTTCGACGAGTGAACTTTGCCCTCTCTCAGCTATTCTTCTCGAACTCTCCGTCAGTTTGACGGGACTATGAGGAGAGACCGCCTGCGACCGAATAATTGAAACCATCAAGAAAATCAGTCCGCGTTATACTTCGCTAATTAATCTTCCCTTCGCGATCGTTTCAAACGACAAGTCTGCAATTTCTGTTCTTATTCGTCCTTATTGCCGCTTGTCTGTTCCTGACTCTGCGCCCTACGTTTAAACATGGTCCTTGCGTAATTAATCGGCTTGTCACGCTTATCACGCTTATTGTTGAGAAAAGGAGGCCTTCTTCCCTTCGAAGATATCGACAACGCTTATGTAAGAAATGTTTCAATTTGTAATTACGAGAGGCTGAGAATTCGTGCGAGATGACTAACGATGGAACGATTTATGCTAGTGTATGATGAGTTATGCTAAAATAAGAAGCGATTGAGAGGATGCACGTGGGGATTTAGTTGCACGTGGGCATTTGGTTGCACGTGGCAAGAATGTGTGTTGTGCGTGTGAAATCTTTGAGATTGCTATACGATTGAAAGTCTTCTGGGGATCGTTGAAGAGTCGAGAGTATCACTGAAAGCTCGAGATCCATCATTATCATATTACCGTTAAAGAAAGATTTTACTACTTTATTTTATATCTAACTCCCTCGATGTCAGCGACTGCGAGACTCTTACAAAGTGGCAAACTTTCGGGTAACAATTTTCAGATAATAGAACAATGACGAGCTCTTTCTCTGTGAATATATTACGCGCCAATCACTTGAAAATACATCTTCTTCGTGATATCGCTTTACCATGCATCGGTCACGTAAAAGTACACCTTACTTTTATCGATATTGATATCGAGTACTGTCTCGGTTGTAGCGATTCTCTTAATAAACGATCTTAAATTGAAATACAAGAACGTTGTGTAAAATGAATGGCCCATTTTTATAAAATTGCCGGTGAAGTGATAATATAGAAAAGATTATATTTTTAATATAATCATATAATTTTTAATATAATATAACCAACACGAAATGCATTAGTATAAGTGAAATGATATTCGAAATACTTCAATAATATTTGAATTCTACACTGTTGAATTAAAAAACGTATCATACGATGCACATAAACGCATAAATCAGACGAGATAGGAAGTTCGTATCGGTACCAAGGGATTAATACGAATGAAAAACTAACGGCAATCCAATATTTTTATCATTGTAGTACTTTTCCTCCTCCACGCTATTGATGGATCGATCACGCGTATCCTTGCATACGAAGAACCCGATTTTCCATTGACGCACGATCATATAGTGCGTTTCGTACGTATCGATCAATGCGGCAGTTCATCGAGGAAGAACGCTCGTTACGCATGCCACTAGAAGACGGGATCACGGACGAGGCTTTCAATTCCAATTAGGTTCGTATTCAGCGGTGAGTTTGAATCGTCGCGTCTTCCGAAAGGTTGGAAGGAAACGCAGGAAGGGAGAAAGCCCATAGCACGTACTACGTTACTGCCACTCAACTTTGTCTAGCGGCGCAGTAAAAGCAGCAGAAACGCTTTCAGCGTGTCGAGTTCAAGATAAGCCACGTACCCCCGTCCTTTCCAGCTTTTTTCGCTTCGTGCTTCTCTTTCTGTTTCATCCAGACCCGTTTCTCCCTGTAACTCCTTCGAGTATCGCGCGTTATACGCCTTTGCTTTTCGCGACGAAAGAAGAAAGAGCCGAGGCAAAAGAATGAAAACAACGAGGAGAACGGAAAACGTGAGACGGAGGGAACACAGGAAGCTGAAGGAAGAAAGGGAGCGTCATAGGTAAAAAGCTTTCTCCGCTACTCTTTTATTTTCTAAGACAATCGAGAAGGTGCGATGGGGAAAGACTCTTTTTTCGACGGCGTTGTAAATGCGACGAAGTGCTCGAGATATGCCAGAAGCTCGAGTCCGTTTAATGTAAACGACAATACGATACGAAAGTTACGGCAACGACCGCAAACTTTCGGTCTTTTAATTTTTCAAAGTACACGCTCGGTCACGGCACCCCGCTACAAGAGCGTGTTTTAGAGATGCCAACCCGAGATATTTCCAACCTGAGGCTGGTGTATTTAAAGAGAGTTTAGAAACGCCTCGGGTCTGAGGCTGCTTCCGCATTAATAAAAAAACAGCCCAAGTGCACTTCTTACGACGTCGTTCGGAAAAAGAGGCATCGAGCCACGCTTTTTACAGAGATTCTCGTCGCCATCCTTATACATATATCGCAAATTAGATTTAAATCCCGCCACCCTCACCCCCATCCCTCTATTTGGTGTTTTACGCTAGAACCGTTCGCAGTGATTTGGGCCAAACGTACCTAGCCTTCTTTCCTTTCGGCTCGCATCTCGTTTTCCCGGAATAATGCAGATAGAACGTTTTTGTTACAGTCTATTTGTTTTTCACCCCGATCGGATTAAAGAAATTGGAAATTCCAACCGATCAAAGAGAACGTGTAGTAACGCATCGTCAAAGGGTTATGAATAAGCCGCATTAAAAACGTTATATTACGGAAATCGATTGAATTTACAAACATTTCGAAAAGCTGCGACGCGATGGAATTAAGGTGAAATATGATTACGATTTGGATCACTTCAAACGACCGCGTTGCTTGATACATATGTATGCACATACATATGTATTTGATCGATTCGATGAACCTGACTTTCGTTCCACTTGGCAAGAGCTACGTGTCATCCGTAATTTGATATTTCTTCCCACTGTCCAATACGTTTCTCACCCCTGTTGTGCAGACCATTGTATTCAAGTAGGAGAGAATAATACTGGCTAGTGCCACTAGTTCGTAAACCAAAACTCGATACGTATGCCTCTGTCGCAATCTCCAATGGAATCTCTTTGAATTCCGCGTCCACCATTCTAACTGTTTCACGATCCGTGAATCTTCGAGGAAATTCCATCAAGATTGACTTGATCTGTCGTGGCCGCGGCAACTCCGACGAATACGATGAATTATGATGCACGGCATCGTGATTGTTTACAAAAACGTTCGGTTCCACGAAGCGAATTCACGTAAAATCTGTTCAACAGGATTTCGATAGAATCGAAAAACTATGAGATCGACGCATAATTGTTAAATGGTTACTACTTTGCTACAATGCTTGGGAATAGCTTTGACAAATTCTTGCTATCGTATTAAATCACAACTTTGCATGGAAATAAAATTTTGATCGATCAATTGGTTTCTTGATAATTTAGATCAGAATATGAAATCAGCACGTGTCCCGACACTTATTAACTGGTGTGTACGTGGCTATGTAAATGTAACGTTGTTGTTAATGTATAATTCGATCCAGTGAATCGCGTAGCGATCGGCTAACGTGCAATAGTAGTACACCCTAATAGTAAGACACCCTGAATAAAAATTTTGAGTCCTCGCGCACGATTATTTTTTACACAGCAACCTACACGCAACATACGGCAGAAGTTTCAGGAAATTTTGTGCCAGCTAAATGGTAAGAGCATTATTATATTATATTATAAAGAATATAAATTTAAAAATCAAGTGTCTCTCGCGTGATAATATATCACCATCAAGGGAGACGAAACGAATGGAAAAGTGACATGTGTTTCGAGAGTGATGCGACCTATATTGCTAGCGTAATTGCATCGACTCTCCAAACTACGACGAAATAGATGCACGAAAGGATATCGATGTAAGAATCTAATATCCAGGAACTGAGTTTAAGCTGTAATCACGATATACAAATTGGCTCGCTACCTCTCCACGAGGAAAGCTGCCTTTCGAAATTATTTCTAGACAATACCTGTGCCAGAGCTGAGCCCCATTCATCGGATCAGCCCTCACGTCCTCGTCTCACCTAGAACAGAGAACGGCGTTTCTGTTAATTAGTACACCGTCCGCGCGAGTAATTAAGGGTATGCAGTCGAGGCGATAGGATACGCAGCGTGCCGCGTGCTGCAGCATATCCAATTTCGAAGTCGACATTATTTCTAGACTCTTTATTTTGAAACCTTTATCCAGCGACGGAATTAAAGTAACCGACACAATAACAGCTTCGCGATTCCGTATTGTACACTCGTTTCGTTCTTTTCTGTTTGCTTTACGTTCCTTTCAAGGATTCGTTATGGCAAAGACAAACGATAAGTAACAGGACGCGAGAAGGAGCACAAAAGTTCCTCTTCGTTCGACCGTTCTTTCAACCACCAGACCCATCTTCGTTGTTCCTTAGCAAATAGAACCTAAATGAAATTTTTACGTTTACCGATACAACGAAGATAAAGCAGCGAATCAAGGAGCGAAGTGCAGGAAAATGGATGCAGCTGCATTTCATTTCTTCTGGTCGATTCTTCGTGATTATATCTTATGCTTTGCTTGGCACTTGGTATAAGCCGAAGGCTTTGAAACTGCTAGCGGGATACCAAAGGAACTTTACGAGCGGCTTGTATTCCCGGATCACGAACTACAGAACTCGGAGGTTCAACCCAACTATTGCCCTATGACCGACCGGATAACCCAAACTATCGAGAACACCATTGAGTTTCCATCTAGCCATACACGAATTCCCTGATCATCGCTTTAACGAGGAATAATAATCGGCAAAACATCGCACTTAAGCGAAACAATTCCGCTGGAGTTTCCTCCCTAATTGTTTAAAAGATTAAACGGTGAGAACAAGTGCACCAGTGTATAAAAAGAAACGGGATACTTCGTGTTCCTTAAGTAAACTATTTAATTTTTTCAGCGTTTATTAGCTTAATTTTAGGAAGTGAAAACTAAACTTCTTGTGGCTAAGCTGACTCGCTTTCTACGGTGTGTTTTCAATAATTTTTCAAACTAAACTATTCTTTCGCGCATCACTCGCAATGGATCCGCAGATCAAAATACGTCCGTGTCTTTTATGACGATATATCGGCGTATTCCAATAAACCTTCCTAATTTCTTGAGAAAATAAAAGCAATGGGAAGAAAAGAAGGAACAATGATAATCGATAAAACATCGTAATATAATTAAGGAAAATACTTTGTCTAATTTCTTAACGACGTAAACGGAAGAAAGATACGAAAGAAACGACTGTATATTTTTTTCAAAGAGTCAAATTTGTCCTGCTTTCGAACGTGCTAATCTACGATTACGATAGAAATCGGATCGTGACAAGCTTCACGCGACTTTTCTAGACCAAATTTTTCTACGCCAAACAAAACTCGGTGGAAATAGCGGCATTACACCGCAACAGGAAGTTCCAACGACGAAACGGAGCTCGGTAATTTCGTGCTGAACAATTTCAGCCACCGAGGGCTGAACCAATGTACACGCTGCTGGATGGTCCGCAGCTGTTGTTGAACTCACGAGCGCCCACGTGAAGCTCTCGTGTTTCATTCAACGGTTCTCCTCAACGCCTTCACCAGCTCCCTCAAATCAGCCATTATGTTTCTGCAACGTCTACGAAATTAGCGATGTCGATTCACCAACGTGTCGTGATTTCTTTCTGTTACCGTAAGCTACGAACAAAAATTCTAATTTACAACTACGACTAAGATATTAGATTATTCGTAAGGTCCGTAGTAAAATTGAAGAAAATTTCAGAGATAATGTAGGTATTTTTTAAAATTAGAATTTTATATGAAATAATGCATATACCATTGTTAGAGCGAAAAATATTCTAATTTTCAACGATGAACATTAAAAATATCGGCGATTAAGAAACATTCAGAAACCAAGTATTTTTGTAAAATTACTAGCGTATGACGGAAACAAGCTTCCGTTCGTATATTTTACAAGAAATGATTCAAGCCCCAGGCACTATAGCAACCATCGTAAATTCATAAAAGTGAAAGATTACGATTTATAATTTTAGCTTGGAACAGCACGTTGATATACAACGTACATATAACACTTCGAATAATCTATATTTCACTTTAGTGAAATTCACTGACGAAATCCAAAATTTTGCAAGGTGCACCTATTCACATAAAACAACTTTGTTGGAATAACCAACCCGTTTCTTCGTTTCCAAGAAAATTCAGGTTATAGAGATATATTAATATGAGCACTTAAACGTAAAGCAGAACAAAGGAAAGGTAGAAAGGAAACCGAGCTTAACGCTTGTATATACGTTGCTGCAGGCATTCGAGGTGGAGAAACACTCGAAGAACTGTGCGTCGCTATGAGCTCGTAAGATTCATTATTGAGAGCGTGACGAACTTGAAGAAAAGCTACTCGTCTTAAAAACAGTGTTTCATTGAAGCGTTTGTAATCCGAGATCGTTTAAACAAAGTATCGTCTGAGAGCTAGAACGTTTCAAATATTAACAGAATGGCTACGATAAATAAAGAATTTCTGGATTTCCTTCCAGCCTATTATTTATAGAGATTTCAATGTCGATGTAATTTGTTAAAGCAGAATTATATTGCAGTGGAATGTCAATTATTAGAATATCGAGTACGGAGCGATCGCCTATCCCTAAATCTCGATTAATTAAAAATTTTCCGACGATCTCTTTGAAAAGCAGAATAGAAATTATTACATTTTTATTCTAAGGTGTTCCTTCTCGTTCAATATCAGCATTTCTCAGATAGTTCACGATCAGAGATGTTCAGGATCTCTCACACAAAATACAGTTATTTGATTATACGACTATGTATTGACTATGATTGATTATGTGCCGTGATTAATTTAGATAATCAAGATTCCATTATATTATTACTGCATTATGTATTTCGACGTGTGCTTAACAAAGCAAAGGAAATGTATAATCGAGCAATAATTTATCGGATAAAAAATGTGTATCGAGTTCAGGCGCATTGCGTAGACGAAAAAGGTACTCCACTTACTTTGCCTGACTTTACTCGTCGATGAACATCTTTGCACAAAGATAATATTATTAGAAGATAAATTATTATGTCATGTATCTCATTCTACACGTTATAGAATATGTAAGAAAGAAGTCGATATTGAAATTCCCATAATTAATCCTTTCTTAAATAACCTTCTTTCATTAAACTCTTCATTAAATGAAACAACGTTTATGAAAAACTTTGTCGCATTTTTATCATCTAGAGAAATAATAACGTGTATGTATACATAGAAACTAGATACATGCCGTGTGTATCAAAAGATTCTTATCGTGCATCTGACTCTTGTGTATCCAACAGAGATGAACGAGACTGTTTTGTTAGCGGAGATGGCGCTATGTTGCGATGCCATTCCATTAGAGGATTTTTCCCATAAGTTACCCTTAAGGTCTCGTCGGTTTTGCGAAGAAAATTGGCCGACTGTGTCCGAGAGAAGTTCCACTTCAAGACAAACATTTGTGCTAGCCAATAAAACGCACTGTTGTAACGAGTGTTATTGGAAGGTTACAAGCTTTGTTGATACGTACACAGAAACGCGTGATCCTCGACAATATCTTCAAGTAGATGCTCGAATGAATTTCAGATCGTGTAGGATATAAAATCTACTTGAGATTCGACATAGTTCGGAATAATAAAAGAAGCTATTCTGTATTATCTTGATAATCGATATTTCATAAGATATCGAAAATTTTAGATGAATCTTCGCGGTATCGAAATACCATGAAACAGAATGAACAAGCTAAAGCTTAATTTTCCTCGGTAACCAAGAATTCGAGAAACCGTAATTACTGCGCAAGATCGCGTACAATTGCCATAGAAATAAAGGAGAATTGAGAAAAGAGAGGTAGGTACGTGTGACACGTGGATTTAACGAGTTCTGTGTACCAAGACTCCAATCGTCCTGTATACCCAGGCGACTTGTTTCAAGAAACGTTTAAGTGTATTACTGTTTGCGAAGTATCCAGATAGAAATAGCCGATACAGCCGAGTGAAACGTTGTTCTAATCCCCTGGCTCTCTAGTGCAAAAGGTGACAATCGTAAAAAGCAGACCGCTCGATGTCTTACTGTTAGCCGGCGCCATAGTTTGCTCGAGAAACAGTCAAGTTCTTGCGATTCTCGCGAAGAATAAGAACATCGAGAACCAATCGATCGAGCTCGTTGTTTTTTGCTCGGTGCTAAGAATACGATTGCAATGAAGGAAACGAGCGCGACTAATAAGGCGACGAAAGTTTACAAAATAACGAAGAAAAAGGAACAAGTATCCAATTTCTACGTAGCTTGACATTTAGATGAAACACGCGCACGATTTATCGGAATTATTGCTTTTACAAATGTTTACGAATTCGCGAGGGGCGATCTCATTGAAAAATCGATCCGTCCGGCGCCACGAAATGAATCAAATGGACACGGATGCGACGTATATTCC
Source organism: Bombus bifarius (assembly GCF_011952205.1). NCBI lineage: Eukaryota > Metazoa > Arthropoda > Insecta > Hymenoptera > Apidae > Bombus > Bombus bifarius. The sequence goes on from NW_022884386.1 coordinate 5,916,135, forward strand.
CGTCTTTCGACGCTGACGACTCATTTCCCTGATCGATTCCAGCTCTGCCGATAATTGCGCAATTGCAAGTAGCTGTTTAATTAATTCGTGCAAACGTGACGATACAATGCAACGTCCTATAGTCAACATTTATTCTTACAGTATATCACCGTGGAAAATAGAGATGGGAAAAGAGAGAGAGAGAGAAAGAGTGACTTATCCGAAGAAAGAACTCGTGTGATTCAACGTTAAATATAATATTACACGCGAACGTCCGTTTTATTTATATTGAGTCGAATTTACTGCTTTTCAAACGTCAACGTTAAATCTTCTCGGCAGATATAATAACGTGTAATTAGAACGTCTATCAACGCGATTCTTCTAATAACATTTTAACGATTCTCTCTATTCGACCTCTGTCAATCAAGTGGAACGTTTTGAAACACGAGGAATACTCCGAATTTCTCGATCAAATTTCCGCCGCTGGTTTTATTGCTCATATAAAATTGGTAGGAGGTAAGAGAACAACGAGGAAATTCTCTTTTAATCCGATAGAATCGAGAAAGGCTCCCTATCAATCGACAACACCGTGCCGCAAGATCTTTCATCACGACTCCCAGAAATTAGGTTCTCCCTGGTGGATATTAAATGACTGATTACAATGTCGTCGTAGACAAGAAGGACGCGACAGGAGGTCCCGTACAAGGATTATTACCAGCATGTTTCATAGAGTGTCAGCGGGACTTGAAACTGTGTTTACACGAGCACCGATATTAAATTTTATTTTCATAAAACCAGCAGAGATACAGCGAGAGTGCCTAGATTAAGACGTACACTTGGCTGCTTGATAAAAGAGATGTTTCTAGCAAAAGAGCCGCAGGAAACGTTGTTAAAGGAATTCTTCATTCTGTTCGTCCAAACTTCGTTTAATTAATGGTCGAGATCAGGGCGATCGATAACGAGATAGAAGAATAAACTTGGACAAGACATGCACGAGGTATTTGTATCCTCACCTTGCGAATAAAAAGCGTTCACAATATCACGTATTTCGCTATCCATTTATATGTGATTCTACGCACAAAAATAATCAAAAAACGTAGAATAGCCTTTTCTCACTTAATTAAGGACTACCTTGGTACATGCGTGACTGATAAATTCTCAAATTTAATTTTCTCGGAAACGAAACACCACTACGGAAAACAAAATGTTACTCTATACTTTCAACTTATTTCTGTATGTAGAATCACCATCTATAGTACTACGGGTTAGGTATACGGGACACCCTGTAGACAAACTTTCCACCTAGAACGATTCCAGACGTGATTAAAATCGTACGGTTTGCATTGATTAAACTTCGACTCTTGATCTTCTCATTATCGGAGCCGAAGGTCGGAGGAAAAAGCCGGAATGCGTACTCATTTTCAAACATTCCACGAATAGTTTTCGATACTCTGGGCCGTCCCTGCACGCTCGTTGAATTTTCTATTCACATTACTGATGAGACATGGCAACGGATATTTTCTGGAATTCCGAACAAACAAGATTCCATGTTTCACGAGTATGTTTCACGAGTATGTTTCACGAGTATATTTCACGAAGACGTATTCCGCTTCTTCGAGTCCTTGGTTCCCTTGTTCTACGCTCGTGGGACCCCCTGGTGCTATCCTGGCACATCCATAAATACACGCACGCAATACGTGTGCACATTTATCCGATTCTTCGAGTATACCAGAGACAGAAACTAATGCAGGATTTTCATTTCCTATATCTGTTTGCACGTAGAGATTTTCAAACGAACAATGTAACAAAACTTTGACGAACGCTGAACGAACAATTGAGTATCGTTTTTGTCGGTGTCAAACGGAAACGAAGAAGCGTGTGCGTTTGAGTAAGTTGAAAAATAAAATGGGAAAAGACTTGCTGAAAATCTTCGCATCGCTACAGTCCACTTGGTAACAAACGAGCGACGCATGCAACCGGAAATGGTGCTTTCTGCACTGCTGGCACGAGAATAAGGATAAATCGTGGTTCATATTGGCGCGTGTGAATTTCAGGGAACTTTACAATGGAAGATCAATAAGATATTTAAATATCTCCAGCTGACTTGAAATTGAAAAATATTTGGCAACAAATTACGATATATCGTGTCACGTACATTTATATACATTCTATCGAACTGATGCGAATTTAGGAGAAAAATTGTGAATACAGTAGAATCTTCTTTACCGAAGCAGCCGTTATCTGGACGTTTTATTGTCTCAACGGCATACTTCCTATTAGAACACGGTATGCAAATGCAGGAAAGCATTCGAACGTACGTAGAAGGCTTTTATGAATACATTACGTGTACTATAGGAAACATTTTGAAATTTCCCCAACACTGTTACGAGACTCGACTATTAAAATCATACTTAGTAGTAAAGCAAAACAAATTTAAAAATGAATAAGCTATGAGATACCTATTTATTTCATTTCATTTTGCCATAAATATTAGATTAATCCAAGTGCTAAATGCTTGTTGTTATATCATATTATTATGAAAAATTCTCTTATCCAAACAGTATTGTCGCCCAATTATCATTATACAATTCGTATCACGGTGGTTCTACCATGTACGAATTTCTCATTTTAATATGGTACAACCGATAGGAAAATCGATCGCTGCGTAAACCTTGACCCCGAGAAATTCGAGAAGCGATTTATTTTTCGTTCGTCAGTGACAGCTTCACCTTTTCCGAAGATCGGTGGACCGTGTTTCCGGGACGGTTGCGCGGTCGTTTAAATTCCGAGAGCTCGTGGATCGCGGTGAAATCATCGATCGTCGCGTTCAAAGTGTATTCGGTTCGGCCTGTCCGCGGCGGAACGCGTGATCGATTGAAAGAGTAATTGCGGTTGTCTGGCTGGACTGATTCCAGAGCAACAAGTTTTGTTGCGTGCCACTGAATTGCAGTCGATGGCGATGTCTCGAAAAAACATGGGGAAAAGATATTCATGAATCAGCTAGGAATCAACACGGTGCGTCGTCGTTGATTTCACGGAAATTTCAAACGCTCGTCACCTGTCGGATTAAATACTTTAAGCTCTAAATCGCTTTGAATTCGGTTGTCCGGAATTCCGACCGAGATTATCCCGGTTCACGCGACCGAACATTGGTCGATCCCACGCTGAATCGGTAATTCAGTGACGAAGTTCGAGATGAAGCTCGCAGAATGAATAACTGCTACTAGGAAGTCGAGCTTTATAGTCAGCGTGAGAAACCGACTGCTTTAATGTTCGCTGCTGATTCTCGTTTACAGAATCGATATCGCTGCTAATGCGTCGCGATGGCCATTTATCTTTAATTATTAGATAAGTGTGATACGCGTCGCATACACTTCACACTCAGCGACAACGGTGCGAAAAACGAAGACCGATAATTGCAACGAACGTTATATTATTTGCGTCTCTGGTAACAACCGATAGATAGGATTAGTCCTTTAACGAGAGAAAACTATTTAATTACAGCATTCTATTTCGAGTGGTCGACGTACCGCTCTTTAACGAAATGTTTCGTAAGAGCTTGTATTGTCTTCCTCGTAAAGTTCACTCGTTTGTTTCAATGTATTTATATAACTATAATTAATATAACTATACTTGGTTCTATACGAAGATCACAAGAGAAAAAAATAAGTTTGACTTTTCGTATTTTATTGAGGCACGACTTATTATTTAACGAAGTCTCGTTCTCATATATACGAAACTCGAATTAAATTTCTCGAAATGAAACGGGAACTCTTTTCGTCTTTGCCGATACTACATTTCCAGTTCAGGTTTGCATACAATTTCCCTTTGCCAATGCAATGCAATTATGCCTGCATCGCTGTCTGTAACAGACCTCGTTATTTGGTAGAGTCAAAGGTAATTACGGTCACCCGAATATCGCCGGCCTTTTATTTTACAAATATCCCGCTCGTAACTCCGCCCGTTCGTTTATTATTCATCGCCTTGACAATTCTCGAAGTCTTCCTTCTGACAGAAGACCGCGATGTCAATGAAAATGTTCCTTTCGAAATTTCGTCAGCACGCGGTAACGCGTGACCAGAATCGGAGAACGAACCTCGATATAACGACAAATGCAAATTGGATGATTCACCAGAGACTGATTTTAAAGTAACGCGACCAATAGAACGAGGGATGATAATAGTCTTTTATTTTCTTTCTTCTTTTTTCGATTCGATCCTACGATTCATCCACGACAAAATTCGAATCGTTCGGTCTGCTCGGCTTTAATTCAGAATCATCTCTCTGCCTCATCTCTCTCATCCATGCGTACGCGGTTTGATCGTCGACTTTAAATTTCCACGGGGGAACGCGGACTTAAACGGAGGACAGAATTTCATGAAAATTGAGAAAGTTCGGCCAAACAGCCGGAAAAGTTCCCCGACCCATCGATCCAATTCAAAACGCATTACAGCGATGTTAAGGGATTCCCGCGGCTGACGAAGGAGCAGGTCGCGGGCAACGAAGCCAGTTAAGGACACGAGCTGAAGGAAGAGCGGCGAGAGGGCTGTGAAATGGTTGGAGTGGAATCAATGAGGATGGCGTCGCTCTGGGGCGTCGACGTTTAGCTACTCGCCGGCGCTGCCGACTCCTCGCGAGATTCATCCGCATCCTCAAACATTCGACACGGAGAAGGTAAACAGAAAGGGAATTCGTTCGATTACAGCGATTACCTTATTACCCTTTCGTTGAATGGGTCGTTGATCGAGTTGGATATCGAACCGTCGTAATTCAGCCTCGACTAAAATCGAGACATTTCAAAGAAACTTTCTATTCGAGCGAATTTCATTATTTCGAGTAAAAATAACTTGGGCTCTTTTCCGAAACTCGTCCTACGGTTCGCTAACTGATAAAGTTTAGGGTACGATGGCAAACGATAGGACAGAAAGGATTCGCGATGTTGTTTAGATCGTTGCAACATTTAACTTGGTCCAAGTTCTTCCTTCAAACTCGTGCATATCCAAAGTGAAGTTGAGGAAGTTTGTTTGTAACGTGGGACAATTCTGCGTTACTAACTCGTTAAATTCATTGAAACTGTCGTTGCTGCACTGTTATTGTGTAACTAATTAGGAGAATACGAACTGTTTCTGGTAATTGGTGCTAAACATCAGGAGCACCGAGTATTCATCGAAACAAGCAAGAAGGTCTCAACGAACGTGGGTTAAATATCGTTAGTTTTGGAGTTACAAGACGCTCGAGTATGAATACAGATACCTAAGTTTATTAAAGCTTTTTGTTTGCTTATTTATCATTTCTTGCAACTTTCTGCAACACTCTGTAGATACCGGAACAGGCGGCACGGTTCTTTGAACTTGCAAATGACTAATATCGCAGTTAAATATGAATCAAGAGTTCGAGGGGGGACGAACACGCGCGACAACCTTAATAAAATGAAATAGACGAGATCGCGGTTACTCTTAGGGTTGCTCCGCGCGCAAACGTAATTGCATCTTTCGCCGCGTTAATGGATTCCATAGAAAGTTTCGCATTACTCGTGACAAGATCGGAAGGCGTCACGCGTCGCGTTACATCGTACAGATCATTCTTAACGACGCATACGATTTTATCCAGAATCGTTCTTATTAAGATATGTTTAATTTTGTGTGCTAGACTAGATTGGTCGCGTAGTAGTGACACACGTATGTGAATATGAATGCGTGGAAGTATGTGTGTGCGCGGTGTCTCAAAAAACAGGTGAATGTAATTGTTCCGTTGGCGATTTGGTATGGAAAATGGTGAGACAAAGTGCTGAGACGCGTGCAAATGTATATCGGCGAAGATCCTGGGAATCGTTTATTAAATAAATCTAAAACTATTCTAATATGAATTCTAAGTGTAACCTTAGTGTTCCTTTACTTTTATTTCGGCAATTAAGATGCACAATTCTCAACAGTTCTATAATACAATAGGATGTCCAGTACGCAAACCTTCCCCCAACCGAACGTTCTATCAACTAAACGATATTTCTTACTCGTGTCGTCCTACGATCTCGTATCTTGCCTGTTCTGTTATGATATTATGTTAAATTGAGAAATAAGTATATCTGGACTCTGTATAGCTATGGTTTATGTTGATAAATTAAAAGTAAAAGAATATCAATATTTAGCCACGTATGGCTCAGAAAGATTGGAAAGAAATTATATAATAATGCGCAATAAATTATCACTTTTTATAAAAAAAGATAGTGTCATAATTTCAGCCGTTCAATTATCCGAGAAATACGACTGTCCAATTTTAATTCGGTTAATCGAGACTCTGTAATTAGGACATTGGAAATTTTACTTCTATTGTGTACAGTCGTCAACGCCGAAACAGCGGATGAATAATTTTTGTTGTCGCAAAATCGTCGATTCCAGTCTGACTGCATTCAGAAATTTATGTAACGACATAATGTAATTTGCGATCGCATGGTTTCAGAGGTCTCGACCATCTCGCTGTACGAGCGACGAATAAAATAAAATTTATAACGACGACGTGCGACGCTCGATACGATTTCCGACTGATGATCACGCGAAATTGCTACCACAAAATTAATTCATACGTGACAGCTTGTTATCGAAACATATCGTTGACCGATTATCGAGTACACGTGTATTTTCCAACACCGTGTAAAACATCGCGAAAGCGGCAGAAGTTCGCTTCAGCGGTTCAATTACCCCGTGGTTCACCGTTCACTTGCGATTTTACGCCACGCAATGATGATATTTCCCAGACCTTCCACCCAGAAAATTTAAATTTCCGTTGTAACAAACTACCCTGGCTGCTAATTTGCATACGCATCGACTGCTACCTGTAAATTGCACGCATGCAAATACATAGCTATGCGATAGATGCACGTGCGAGCACCATGACATTGAACGTACAAGTGTATCGAAGCTTCGTGTCGATATAACAGATACCACACGCATAAGTACGTGTACCTATCCGTGTTTTACATTGTGTACACACTACTACGTACATGCGTGCGTGCTTATACGATCCGTGAGCATCTATTACGGGCATGTTGAAGCGCCGGAATTATTTCGCACTAATCGTCATCTCTGGATCATGTGACTCGTAATTTCGTAGGGCTGCAAATAAGCGGTATATGCCGCACCGTGTCAAGGACGAAGCAATCATCTTCCTGTAACCTGTATGTGGCATTTAATTTCCGGGTGCAATGGTAGACGGCGTTTTGCCATTCTGAAACGACCCCGCTGGTAGCCAGCTGTGCTCGAGAGATCGGTCAAGTGAGTTCGATCGAACTGTAACTTTCTTAAATTTCGCTTGGAAGAAAGAACGAGTAGGTACGATGGGGAAAAGTCGAGCGCGACAAAAATGTGTGCTTCGAAAACGGGAATATCGCCGTGTGCACATGCAATATACACGAGACGATTCACCGGAAGCTTTTATAGGATACGAGCACGAGAAAAATGAAAGGAAAATTGTGCCTCGTGAATACGTGTTGCTGCAATTCTAAGCAACAAATCATTTTGCTCGTTAAATTTCTTTGGGGCGACGCGTGTCGCGGTAATTTTAGAAAAGTTTGAAGGGTACCATTTCTTTATCTATCGGCGCAAGGTCTTTCGACGTTAGAGAGCGAAGCGTACCGTCGCGCGGTTAAATTATATCCCGCAGGTTTTAACCTACACGTAATAAACGATACGGTGTTCCATGGCTCAATCCTCTATCCTACGCGAAATATAGTTATTTTCGGCAACTAATCAATTATATTGCGTTTCTTCCCCTTGTGAAATCAGCCATAATATATCGCACGATAATCATTCGGTCGTATTAAACATCTATTTCCATACATCTCTACGATATTTATTACTAACGAGTTCAAGACACGTTCTCGTTAATTATATCTTCCCTGCAAATAGATAGAAAAAAATTTTAAGGATCGTTCGAAAAATTCGTAACACTGTTTAATATTAAATAATTAATTCGGAAATTCTTCCTAGGTAAATATGCTCCGGCATCGTTTTATCACAGAAACGTTACCTATTTCTATCAAAATATTCGGCGCACGACGGAATATGCTCGATGCTAGTGGAAAACGGTAGTCTAGAATGACCCAAATAATTGAGCGCTCCGATAACCTCGATTCAACCGATGAAGAAGAATGAGAATAGGATAGTAAGAGTCCGGCCGAGGAATAAGGTAAGAAGATAGCAGACGAAGAAAAGGTGCTACGGTTAAAGTTCCTCTGAGTGTCCTCCCCCTCTTCTCTTTCCTCGTCTCGTCATTTCGTCATGGTATTTTAACGAGCACTTTTGTGCACGACGTTGAAAGGGAAGTCCGAAGTTGTGCCTGCTCGTTCTGTAGTCTAAAAAATTATAGTATAGCCAAATTACAGCAAATAATCGGGTATCAAAAGACAAGACGTAGGCCGAAACTGACGAAAGAAGAGATTTTATTTCAATTCGAGTACTACGTTTCAACTTTTGAATTTTACTTCAATTATTTCACAAGTATGTTCACCATGGAGGCATTTAAAAAATACAATTTTACACAATTTGTTTCACGAATTAAAGTGTTATAGATTTAGGAGCTTAAGTATACAGTTCTACATGGGTTTCTCATAATCGGCAATGTCACGAACCAAGCGATATATTGTTTTAAATTCCTACTATTTTATGCAAATGCTCTTTCCATATGGAGAATAATGTCAAAGAGAGAGACAGAGAAAGAGAGAGAGAGCAAGAAACAACGAGCCGTTCGTTTCACGATTAACTAAGCTTACATAGAATTAAACGTTGTGGATGTTGAGTTGAAAGGAAACGAGTTTCGCAAACGTAACAGCTCGACGGAGATACAGAAGAACGTAACGTGGTCAGACGACCTGGGGATATGTCGGATAAATTCGTGTAAACATGTCGTAGTCGATCAGAGCGAACGCATATCTCGAGATTGAAGTTTGTATATAAATGGACAGGCGTGTGGTCAAATAAAATATCAAAAGTTCAACTTACGCCGTAATGCTTCAAACAAACTAAAACCGGGAAAACCGAGATAAAATACATTGGGAACGTAGGGTTTCGATAAACTGGTTCGTCGTTATCGACACGATGACGGTGAAATTATCGACGAGTGCGGCTAAGGGAACGTCTTACGATTTTCTTCACAGAAATTACTTCGCAAACTTACGTCTATCGAAACCTTAAATTCCCCTCTGATGGAATTAGGCCATTGAAAACTCTATAATACGTACTTTCATAAAATTTGACTCTGGCTAGAGAAAAGTATTTGCTGGAGAAAAGTATCGGAACGATGGTACCGCAACGCGAGACAGTTCTGCCTGTTTCGTACGGTACAAATGCAAATGGCCACTTTTCCGTAAGATGGATTTGAAGTGCATCTGATTTCGATTCAAGAGTATGTCAGTTTGGGTGCGTCATTCTCTGCGACATTTTCCATTTTCAAAATTCCATTATCGCATTCAACGTGCCTCTCGACTTCTCTTGTGAAAATTTTCAGTGGCAACTTCTCCTTTCATCGATGCTTCGAATTTTAACGAGCTCGAGCTGGTTAAAAATCTACGATAATACCTGACGTCTAAAGAATGAAGAGAGAACTGTCGAAATTAACGTGATTAATTATACCATTTAAGTCTGCCGGGAAACAGAGATATGTAGGTGTACTCGATCTGTTTGTACCGAGCACAGCGAAACAATGACGGTGATTACCAAGATGAATTTATTCATGGCGTGCCGTCTTTGAGGTAGTTCATCAGACAATGGAGAGATCCTTCGGGTTAAACTCGAGATCGTACAGGTCGATTAAGAAATGCACGCGAAGACCAGCGTAACTAGGTTTCAGGTGTTCGAACCTGTGTACTAAAACGAGAACCTTGTACTTCTTAACAAAACGAATATAATCCACGCTTTTTAAAGCATTACCGTCTTCTGCTTTGTCGATTGAGGGTTATTTACATTTACGTTCAAATTACTCTCGGTACGGAAATGTTTTTAGGAAAAAAGGAAGAAAATATCTAAAGCTACTTTATAATTGAATTTGGATGAGATGCTTCTTGTGTTTCGTAGGATTACGAACGGATGAATCCGCGTGGATTACGTAACAATTTGCCACATGGCGCAATACCGGTGCTCGCATTTCTTCCTCTCAACAAAAAATAACTCACAACCGAATGATCTATGAAAGTTGAATACACATAATTCATGTCCGCCCTGTCATACTATGTAAACAAACATTTTTGTAATCAGTACGATGTTGATCGTAATATCGTTTAGAGGCAGTAAAAGTCTGCGAGTAAGCGTTACACCGACCAAGTTCTCGCTGTGGTATTAGAATATTAAAATATTAATCCTTTTACGGTGTAAAAATATTTTTACAGTGAAAAATATTTGGGAAACTTTCACTCCAAACTTGTTTGCTGTTTTGTACAATAACTTAACAATATCTGGGTATTCGCTTTCTCTCCAACCGTTCGATGATATTAAATGTTAATTTTGTTTGAGATACAAGTTTCGAAGAAAAAAACATCGAAGGATCTTTGTTGCCTCGTGCTTAAGATCGAGAGCCACTTCACGTGAACTATCCACAACGTTTCTCCAGTTTAATGCCGGGATTCTCCAGATGGCTGGAGAATTATCGGCAGCCTATACAAAAATTAGTTGCCATTACGACCGATTATTCATGAAATGATCGAACGATCCGCTTAGAGCATTGAATGAAGATTCGAGTGTCTCTATCGAACGCGTTCCTTCTGCTTGCTTTTCTCGATGGCAACGTTTACAATGGCCACTTTCAAGTTGGAACTTTTTAACTAAAGAACCACTCCACATCCCACAATTCATCTGAAAGACTTTCCTGCGAGTGACATTTCTTCTTACGATATATCGCTTAATAAATTTCCTCGTTCACGTAACAAATTCGTATAGTCGTCGAAGAAGTTACAAGAATTAATTAATTTTTTCGCACGATAGTAAATCAGCAAGTTTTTTGATAAAATAAATGAAATTTTGCAAGTAAATTTTCTAAATTACGAGTGATCCGATTGTCTTATTTGACTTAGTATGATAAGATTGTAACAGACTAGGATACAAACTATGATTTGTGACATGTTTGTAACTTTTATACTCTGTAACGTTACCGATTGATGCATCACTGTGCAACACAGGCCAAGTTCAGTAAGAAACGCGGTATAACGTGCCCCAATATAAATTCCATTTTGTTCGTTCGATAAATACCAATTCAAATAAACAGTTCGATAAATCCACGTATGTACGACGGAAAAACGCAATCGCGAAAAAAAAATAGAAGGACGGAAATACATCTCGCGAAATGAGTCTCAAACAGAGCGGATAATTTATCGTTTAAAAAATGACCTCATATATTTATTCGAAATAGAGTGAAAGATTTGCGATTTATCGCAATCAGTTTACGAAATGATCACCTAATTCTGCATAATTTGCATTAATTAGTACCTTGATATTCTACAACGTTTGAAATTTGGGCGCCTGTGTAAATGTCGACGTCGAATTAAATTATTATATAATCACGGAGAGCAAGGATTTTCGATTATACCATAACGCGAATAATATTTTTAATCGATCGAGGATAACACGATACTGAATGGAACTTGGGACGGTATTTCATCGGAAACTACGATTTATTTTCGCATGCACGCGGCATAACACGATTCCCTTTCGCTCGTATTTCGATACACTTTCATATAAACAATGACGTATACAGTTGAAGTACAGTTTGAGTAACGAAACTTTCGTCGAATCGTTTTTCGATGCATGGACCGTATTCTTTCGATATCCGTGATTAATCGTTCCACGCTCTATAAACTTCCACGCAGTTACTACGATCCGGACAGCCTTGGCAAGACTTCATTGCTAACCGGTCAAAATTAATTAAAGTTATTCGATCACTTTAGCCCGTCATCCCCCTTACCGTAACAGTTCAATCAACACGATAGACCTTTTTTGTATCTTCCTCGTGTCAAACTTTCGTTCGTAAAATGAACAGGTTTAAAATGAAGAAAAACCGAAGAATGTAGGACGAAAGTATCGATATATTCTCCAGTCATTCTTATCGTCCATTCGATATTTTGTAAATTATTCGAGCGAAATAGAATTCACGGTATCACTTGTCTAAAAATTTTGTTTGTGATCGATGATTTATCGATAACGAGCGGACGCGAGTTCTCGAGGTGAAATGATTCGAAATTACAAAGTGTGTTGTAAAAACCCGCGCAGCTTTTCACTGCAACGTTGCAACAACGATGGATTTTAAACTTTCTCTTCTTTCGGAAAACTTCGTTCTCGTTATAAATCTTGCTTACGAATTTTATACTTTAAAACTTTTGAAACTCGCATCAATTTGTTGCGTATTCTAAATGAAGGGTATCCGCGTTTTCGAAACTTGACATCGGCATGATCCGAAAATGACAAGCAATACCGAGGTTGAGAGGAACGTTCTCACTACCGAATCGCTACGTCTTTCATGCTCTGAATGATAATTTTGTTAAAATTTCCGTACCATGTCGAGTTCCGTCGTATCGTGGAATTCAATTCATTATGGTCTCAACGTTACCATTCGGAGTTGCCTCGTCGTTCCTCGAGTTTCGATAAAAGAGAAAAAAGGAAGAAAAAAAAGAATACAACAACGATAACCTGTCGCTGCGACGGCCAATACACTAAACGTATCATAGACTTTCGATCCAACTACTTTAAAAGTTTCTCAATGTACAATAGGAAGGGCGCGTAAACAAGCGTACAATAACACGATCGAAAATAACGAATGATTCACGAGGCGACTTCCGTTTGGCTCGCGCGAAACCGACTGTTAACGACGAATCGGTAGTATAACGGTGTAAATAAAGCGACCTTGACTTTCTGGCATTTCCGGGCAGCGATGGATCTTGATTGCTTTCTGAGTGCCTCCAGAGGAAACCGCTTTCCGCAGGATGCGTTCCAGCCGACTCCACCACGGCACCACTTCTAACTTACACTGCAGTTCACGTGATCGATGCGAGGGAATCACTGTTCGACGCGGGTAGATCACACGGTCACGCGACGCCTGGATCAACGCGGTTCTAACCGGGGCCACCGGTAGCCGCAATCTTTGAATGAAAATCGACGATAAAGCGCCAACACGTGGCTAAGACGTACAATATCGGAGTACCGAGAGTTAAGATTCATTCGCGAGACAGAGACGGTGATTAAGTGACAATTAAAGACAACGAAAGTCACTGACACGAGATCCGGCGTGAACACGCGAAAGTCACGACGGATGAATCGCTCGCGGCGCGGTCTGGGCGGTGACTGAGCGGACCGAGGCGTCTCGACGCACGGCGTCTCTCCCACCCCTCTCTCCACATCCTGCAAGCCTGACGGATACCACTTTTCGGTTGCTCCGTCGTTCGCCCCTGCCTTTGCCGCGTGACATTCGACGGTGTTGTGTTGTTATTTATTGGTACCGAAGTACATTCGACGCATTCGTCGCGAGACTCGTTCGTGTCTCGATGCGTGTTTCATGGTAGTTTTAAAGCAGACTATCCCTTCGTCTCTTGATGTCCATTTTCAACGAACGTAATAGAAAATGGATAAAAATGATGCGCGTGAGAACCGAACGACCGGCGATAAAGACTATGACTAGCGCTTCACCGCGTTTTTTACGAGGGTACGTACATATATCGATGTTTCTCACTAGCTATTAACCCCTGAGAAGGTATCTTGTTATCACGTAATATTGTTAAATATTTGATTAATAATTTGCATCGAAGTTGTGACAATACGAAGGTGAAATTACGAATCTGAAGTTTTCCGATCTCGTTTCAATAATATGTAACTACGCCAATGATATTGCGAATAAGGTTGATTTTTTAACCGGTTCCCGTTCACGCGTTCAAGCACTTCATTACAACGGTTAATTTGTAAGAATTTAATCTCATTCTTATTCGGACACTTACTGACGGTTTTTCTCGGGTTTTCGCTTCGACTTCTATATCTATCCACGGCCTTATTTATTTCATTGTATCTTTATTGTATAATTTATGTTTTATTTCATTCTTTATTACATTATTGTATTTTATTTTATTCTATTCTATTATTTTTCTATCTTTACTTTGAATGTGTATTTTTCTTAAACCTATGGCCGTTTATTATTACAATATATAAAAATATATAAAACGAAAATTGCAGTAGAAAGTGGAGAATCAAGGGAAAAAGCTTCAGTTCGCTGCACCGCCACGGCGCCGTACGAATCGTGAACAAGTTTCAACTGGAACTTGATAACTATCGAATCTGACGGTAGATAATCCAATCTTCGCTTATCCTGCCGCTCCTTTCTTGGCTCTTTCCTCCTAAAAAAAGGTCGACAGTCGTCGTCGTATTTTCTGAATAAGCTTGTCCTCGTTCGTTCACTCGTTAATTCCACCTGCACTGCTTTTAAGAACGTCCTGTTTCCCGTGTTGGGAATAGAATTTCGCAAAATATTCAGAAGAATCCATGTTACAGAAGTCAGGATATTCGCATGCAAGTATTGACTGGAAATAATGTACTGTCTAACGAATATAAAATGTTCGACGAGGAATCGATTCGACGTGAGTGTTGGCTTCTCGACGTCGAAGCGCCTTCCAATTACTCTCCACTTGATCGAGCCATAATCCAAGAAGCAAACGTTTCTAGAAACAATTACGACTAAAGGAGCAAGCTGTTAATTTCGCCGAGCTGCCTGTTCGTCTTCCTGGTGACTTACGAACGAATTGCTTGTATTTTGACGTCGGAAACGTTTCCTATTTCGCTCATTCGATTTATCACCGTGAACGTCGTCTCGAAACGTAAGCGACTCGAAACGAAGGATAAGCTATTTACTTTGATAAAGTATACAACTAATTTAGAGTGTTTTAACAGCTTGTACAATATACGGTAGATATTCGATAAAAATACTATCTTTTTGAATAAAATTGTACGCTCTATGTACTTCGTACCAAATTATTTTAAGTATACTATTCTTTAATATCTTCAAGTAAAAGAAGCTGTTATTGATCACATAGATACGTTTAGAACTGAAGTTTAAATGTTAATTCATCTGAAGAACTTTTGACAAGGTATATAAGTACATTTGTTGAAAAAGTCCAACTTCTTTTGAGAAGATCACCTACTTTTATCGTGATCTGTTTTTAAAATATCCACTTTCCCATTTTTTAATCAAACGATGCAAATTTTTCGACGCTTCCCCAGTGACGTGTTTTTGTTTAATATTTTCCCCAGACAAATCATCTTTGTGCGCGGGACGTCGGTTGAAAAACATTCCACCCCCTGGCGGCGACTTTAATTTAATCATTCCAATACCAGTGGCGCCCTGTAAATTATGCGCATACATATTAAGCGGACCGATTTTTAAGACCGCTATCCCGATTCTTTCCGCGGCTATTAATTGTTCTTGGGAAAAATGGAAATTCGTCTTCGCAATTTGTTTCTAAGGGGCGCTCGCCGAGCGTCGAGCGCCGCTGAGATGCGGTCGGTAAGTTTCCTCGTTGAAACTTAACTCTGGTGCTCGACGCTGCATCGGTTAAGGACGCGGTGTTACGCGTCGAGACGTTGTTAATCGTCCCCCGTCTACTACGTCTTTCGTTCTCCTTCACCACTTGCTTTCCTTCGATCGTTTTATTGAAACTCGCTTTCTAACATTTCGTATCGCATTTAAGATGCTATTTCTCAATGTCGCGTTTGAGACGTATTAATTGCACCGATGTAAATCGCTTTCCAACAACGATTCATTTTGTTGTACTTTATATCGATGTTATTAATGTCCTAACTTTATATTGATACTAAATGAGTTTATTAAATTACCTTTCTCGTTCCTTATCCCTTTGTTCGATGATGTTTGGAAATATTTTACAGCAGATTACAGATCGATTGTATGAAATATTGCCAATCAGCGATTGTGTTGAATATTGTACATCGTGTTGTATGTCTTCCATCTTGATTAATGAAATTGGCGCCCATTGAAGTTCATATGGCATATCATTATTTAACAATGAGGATTAATTAAATAATACTAAATATTCGTGTCGTCTCATCCTGGTATAAACTAGTGAATGTAATTTAAGTGAGTAATGTTGACAATTTATATGGTTTTACGTTGACTTTCACATGTTTTTAAAACCACGTTTTTAAGACGCGCCGACGTGAAGAAGTTTAGATCGAAACTAATTTCAATTCGAACTACACTTACGCCATGTCGATTACAGTGCCATCTGCTCGTTCTCGTCAATAATTTGAAATAGAAGTTGGTCGGATACGGAACAAATTGTAATAGTATTACGCGTTATTGTTTTATATAACATTTAAAGGATAACTTCTTCGTACTATCATCTTTGCAAACTAAATAATATCACGAAATGGCTACAAGTTTTATGAACAATGGTAAGCATACATCAACTGGTTTTAAGGTTAAGATTTAATTTCGTGCAATTTAAAAAGTTGCACTGTTTTGTGCAAGTTTCAGTCAAGAAGCAATGCCCTTACATGGAAAAATGCTATCGCAAGAATCCAATTCATTTCAACGAGATGTCACATCCACACTGTAAGTTTCATATGTTTCTTGTCAGTCTTATCTTAAGTATTCAACCGTGATCGAAGAAAAACATATGATCTGTTTCAGTGGAAAAAATTGTAGTAAATCAGTTAGAAGGCGAAATACGAGTTCCCGAGGAACTTAATTTTGAGTGTTCTGATCGTTGTCTTTTGAAAGACCAATTAAAGATCTTGCAGATTGTATTAAGAAAAAACAGAAATAGTGATGGAAGCAGTTCTTCAAACATAGCATCAAACTCCAAAATAAATGCTGAGAGTCCAAAAGTCACTAACGGAAAAACAGTTTCTGAAACTTTAAAGGATAAAGTGGAAAAACATAAACAACTAACGATTCAGAGAAGAGAAAATAAGTTGAAAAATATGGATGAAGAAGCAGAGGCACTTTTTATGTCTTCTAATGAAAAAGATAATCAGAGAAAAGTTTCCAAGATGAAAGAAGAATTGGATAATCTGAAGATAACCGAAAAATCTATGCACAAATCTAGCTCGCAAGATAAAAAGAGAGATAGTAGTATCTTTGGTGACAATGATAAGGAAAGGAAGAAATCAAAGTTAAATCATACTAGACAGGTACAAGAGTGCGGTCAAGATACAAATAATAGTTCAGAAAATATGGAAAGTTCTAGTGTTTCGAAAGGCACATCTTTGATAGAAAGATTTGAATTATGCAATTCTATAAAATCTAGGAGCGAAGTCAGAGAGAGAGCAATTAAAATGATGAAACAACAAGGATTTGAAGTATCCGTGGTAGAACCAGGAAATTTTGGTATGAAATATGCCTTATCAGCTCCATATCACTTATTTCTTACAAGAATCCAAAAATCAAAAGAAACATATAATCAACAATTTTCTATAACATTTCCTGAGATCTTAGACATTAGTTTAGGGGAAATTGTAAAAAGTTTGCATATTAATTTTATGGTTGATGTTGGGTGGTTATGTTTGCAATATTTATTGGCTGGACAACGCACAGATATGTCTATTTTATTTGGAACAAGAGTGGATGAAGAAAAGTTAAGCTTGAATATCACTATGATACCTGTGTGGATGCCAACAAAGTTTGGTTGTCATCATACTAAAGTCATGATCCTGAAATACAAAGATGATGGAATACGGGTTGTGGTTTCCACCGCAAATCTATATTCGGATGATTGGGAGAATAGAACACAAGGGTTGGTTAAATAATTTTAGAAGTTATTTTGTGCTTGTTTTAAGAAGAAGAGTTGTTTTAATCGATAAACAGTTGCTTCAATGTTGTTGATCAGAGTTTGGATATCGCCACATCTTCCACTGCTGGCAGAATCTGCAAACCCCAGTGATGGAGAATCACCAACAGGATTCAAGAGGGATTTAGAACGTTACTTGCACAAATACGAACAACCAGCTTTAACAGAATGGATTTCTGCTGTGAAAAGAGCAAATTTTTCTTCAGTAAATGTATTCTTTGTGGCATCTGTTCCTGGGAGACACACAGGTGTGGAATATGATTATTGGGGTTATAGAAAATTAGGTCACGTTCTTTCTAAACATGCAAAACTACCTCCTGATGCACCACAGTGGACATTAGTTGCTCAGAGTTCAAGTATTGGTAGCTTAGGTCCTAATTATGAAAGTTGGATTCAGAAGGAGATAATATCTTCGATGTCAAAGGAAAATCCACCAGGTTTGAAGAGCTGCCCGAACTTTCGGTTCATTTATCCATCTTTAAACAATTATAAACAAAGTTTTGATTGTCAAGTTGGATCTTGTTGTTTGCCATACAGTATTCAAACACATTCTAAACAAGAATGGGTAGAATCCTATATGTAGTAAGTTCTTAATTTTTATTTACATATTTCTATTTATATATGTACATACTGTACATATAAAATATTTCAGCCAGTGGAAAGCTACACGAACCGCTAGAGATAAAGCAATACCTCATATAAAAACATACACAAGAATTTCGCCTAATTTAGAAAAGATTCCTTGGTTCGTTCTTACTAGTGCTAATTTAAGTAAAGCCGCATGGGGAATGGTCAGAAAGGACTCCCATCATATTTTGAATTACGAAGCAGGCGTTATATTTATTCCGCACTTCGTTGTACGTAAACGTATTCTTATTTATATATCCTTTATACACGTTTCAAGTATACATCATCTTTTTACAGACTGGATCAACTACGTTTCCTATCAAAAAAGAAGAAGCTGGTGTTCCAGTTTTCCCTATTCCATACGATCTACCTCTAACTCGGTACGGGAGTGGGGATAAACCATTTGTTACTGAATTTTTTTCTAGCTAGTAATATCTGAAAATCGAAGAATACTATAACATGAAAATTACATGTATTTATTCTTTTCTATATTTTTCGTTAAGCAGGGTATCAAACAGAACATTATTGTACAAATGATTTTTTTTAGAATAAACATGATAATAATTGCTTTGATACACATATATGTTAACTTGGCATTACAAAAGAAGAAGAGAACTACACTTTATTTGCTTCACGAGTTGCTTTTCGTCGTCCCATTGCGAACATAGTTTAGAATGTAATGTAATGGTTCTATAAAGCTTCTGGTAGGCTAATAGAAATTTTACGACGTCTGAAATTCCCACGTCGTACGTGAGATATTTATTGATTAGCTCATGATTCGTGCCGATTTCGTGATTGTTCGTTCGTGGATCACGCGTTTTCCATAAAACATCAGCAGGAAAGCGTTTCCTGACCACCACCTTTTCGACGTAACATCGTATTGCTTGTGCATGCCCCGCCTTCAAACAACGTTTGACGAAGCTTTGCTTGTTCTTTTTCCCGTATCAATTACATATAGTTGGCATACGTTGATTTCGTAAGACGAGGTCACACAAGGTAGAGAAACGAACTCTTTATATTCCTTAAGAAATTTACTAAAAAAAAAAAGAATAGCAGAAAAAGATTTACATATGAAAGATTAAAAATTCTATTTAGGAGTGATCTTTTGACGAAGAAAGTAAATAAAACATAAAATGCTACAAAAGGAAGATTCATGGTGGAAGTCATCGTTTGAATTATCCGTGATTTTAATATGTCATAAATTATAGTATATTCATAATTACATTCGACGGTGACGTCGATACATACTTATGTTGTATACACTTTTGTGCCATATTAATAAACAAATTTTAGGTGAGTTTTTAATTCATAGAAACGAGAAAAAAAGGGAGGAAGATTCATTATTCTAGATAGATCGTGATGATTTAACATTATATTTGTCCCTTAGTGTCCTATAATTATTATACTTTATTAATATAGATATTGGGAAAATTGCGTCGATACGCTTCGTTCTTTTTTTACATAGATATAATCAATATGATTTAGCAATAAATATATCAGAAAACCTCGCTTATCTCCTTAATCAGCGAGTTGTAAGACTGTCAAAGTTCAAGGATATTGTATATTTCAGACAATTTCCTTGTTACTTTGTACCTGTCTTCTACAAAATCCACTATATAGAACCTTATAATTTCTTTTCGCTTTCAAAACTGAAGATTTCAATCTACAACCTTTGAATTAATCGTGAAGAAGAACCGTTTCAAAGAAACCAGTTTACGCTATGATTTTCAAATTTATATTTTACTCCCTGTAAAAGCAGAGGCGTTCAAAATGGCAAGATTAGCGTCATCCTGGCATAACACACACTTGTACTTCGGTTTGCCATTAAGAAAAGCGCCAAGGATTTTGACGTCAACGCGCAACGAGGTGTCGCCTCCCACTAGGAACCAGCATCATGGTTGGAAGTCCTCGGCGCAGATGCGACTTCTGGAAAGGGACGTTCCGGCGCCTGTGACGCCGACGACGACATCGAACCCGGGAACGCGTTGATCAGCAGTTTGTGAGATGTCGTCGACTCGAACGCATACTCCTTAGCTCTGTACTTGTGTACGTGTGTTCCTTGTGTGCGTGCGTGTATAAGTAGACAAGCATGTGCAGATTCGTGTTGCCGTGAATAGTCAGGCACAGGACAGTCATCGGGCGTCCGCGGCGATTCCACCTGACAGACTGCCGCTAGGTAGGTCGAAGCGAGCATCGATACGAAAGCTAGTGAGCGCTTAAACGTCGGAAGCTTAAACACCGATCTGAATAATAAGAATCTTGTGATATAGAAGAACCATCATCAATTGAGAAAACACCTTCGATTTCGGAAGAAGCAATACCGCAATGACGCATTGCGAACCTCGACGGAGAAGACCGACGTTTCGGGACAATATTTTGGAAGAGCGTGGCCAATGAAAACGTGCTTCGCGTGACAATCGTACAACCTCTCGAAGGGGAAAGTATCGAAAGTAGCTTTCGCTGGGAATTTTGAATTGTCTCCACGGTATATTCGTACTACCAGAAATTCTACGTTTAAACGTTACATCGACATGGTGTCGTTGTTGCACGGTTGCGATTCGTCACCGTTCCGTTTATTCATCGGCGTACAACGATCAGCAACGTTGCAAGACGCGCGCGGTTCATCGGATGCCTATTTTTGATGTGCTGCTTATTCGTCAACGATCCCCTGCCACTTGGCAGGAAAGCATCGCGTGATCATACCAAACGCGTATTCCCAATATTTACACTGTTAATTAGTGAGTGCACATTTCGGACATTTTATTACTTTGTTAGTTTACAAAGTGCTTCGCCTGCCGAGTTCTTCCGCAGAGTGATCGTTGTCAAGAAGGAGATAACCAAATCACTGTCTTGTTTTTGTCTCTTATTATTGAACATTTGCATCCTAGCACGACTCGAGTGGAATATTCCATGTGCACGATTACAATGAGAAACGCACTCCATGGAAACATGACACTCGAAACTTTTTGTCTGAGTATTTAAATGGTAATGCTTCTGGCATTTCAGGTCCGAGGTGCTTCGTATATAAAAGAACGCCGGACACGGGCTGCATTATCTCTTGATGCGTTCAATGGTCGTCCGGCATGTACCGATATATTTGGAACTAAGGTTGATCGTCATGGTGCGTCGATCCACCTACGATCCTTTGACATGCTAATCGAGCAACTTGGCTTTTCATCGGCGAGAAGCGAGCCAGGAAACGCAGTCAGAATCGACGACGAATCGATAAAGTGGAGTGTGGCTTCCCGACGGTGGAGGAATTCCAAAGCCTGACCACGCGGGGATCATACTCCTGTTCGAATTTGAGGACGTGCGAATCGCAAACTTAATCATGATGATAACCTGCTGGGTGTTGGCTGGTGTATTTGGAGCTATCGTGCTGCTCTATAACCTAGTAGAAGTTCACTATTTCTTGCGTATGTGCTTGACCGTGTTCCTTGCACGCTTCTGCAAGAAGAAGGTTCATATCCTCGATGAGACCACCGTTTACGGTACGTTGGCTGCTTAACCCTGAATGAGATTAGAAATAACGATGATTAACGATTTGATGTTAAATCGTGTATAATGCTGCCTCGTTCAAGCTAGTATTATCGATAGGACGTAACCGAAACGTTATTTAAGAATATAGAGATTCCATGAAAATGCATTTCATGGATCTTTGTGGCTACGTAAGTCCAGAATCCTTACAATTTACTGACTTATCTTGGGCTCATTCGCGTAAACCTTGACCTACCATGCGCGATCAGTTGGCCGGTCGGTTGCTCGTGTCGCAAATCCGTACGAGTATTGATTGTGCAGTACTGTGCTGCGAAATTCTACAAAGCTGGACCAACAGATCGAAATGTAAACGACGTAAATTTTGCAACGTGTTTTATCAGTATGCGTCTTTTCTGTCAGTAGCGTTCTCATCCTATACACGGTGGTCTGAATTCCAGAAATTACCTACGAAAGAACATACACTTTTATCAGGACTTACATGACACGTGGGACAAACAAAGAATATTAAACTCTCGGGATACTTAATATGCTTATTATATTCCAGCAAATACTGATCTTTTATTTATCTGTCCTTGCAGCAACTCGACTCAAACAACTTTTTCATCATTCTCTGTTCCATATCTTTCATCTTATCTTCTTAAACCTCTAAGTAATTGTTTTTAATCGTATTAGTTAAATCAGAAAAGTATTCTTTTAATCGGAGGCACGATATGCGATTGCGGTTAGTTATTATTCGGCTGAAATCACGCATCTTTAATTCTCTTGACCGTCATGGAAAATCGCAACGTACGTTTCGCAATTGTGTGTCAAATACAATCCATGACACCAACCTTCGAAAATTACTATTTAACTTCAACTTTAACCTTTTGGTCTTTGAAACATACATAATAAAAGAATAATCATCGTTTATCTCATTCTATTTACTCTCGCGGCTGTACTAATTTACTTTTCTAGTTGTATTAGTTTACTTTTCGCAGGTATTTGCACGACAACGGACGTGGACACATTACTTTATCACATGAACAATGCGAGATATCTTCGCGAGATCGATTTCGCCAGGGCGGATTTTTACGAAAGGACCAGCCTCTATCGCGAGATCTGTTCGCAAGGATCGGGTGTCGTACAAGGAGCGTCGACCATTCGTTATCGCCGCTTCCTGAAACCTCTGTCCATCTACAAAATAACTTCTAAGGTATGTGAGTTTGATCACGTAAAATCGTATTACACAGTCACGTTCGTTGTTCTCTGTCTGATCGACTTGAGAAACCATAGAAAATTTTTACGATTCTTCGACACAGAGATCTCGGTATCCGGTCGATTATCAACATTTGTTCTCGGTAACTTCTAGGAAAACCGATAAGACCGAGAAGGAAACGAACTTGTTGACACTTAGTGTGCAAATCGTTGCTGGTACTATTTTAGAGAGTCGAAGCTGTCCAAGTGTTCGCCACTATAGTTTTGTATGCACTCCGATGATCATATGACGCATTGTATCCAAAATGTATTCTCGCTATCACTTTTATCATGGTGCAAGTGGAATATCAAATCAAAACCGGTTACACTTTTCCATTATAAAGGAGAAGAGTTAATTGCGCCCATAAGGTTGTTACAAGTAACTTTGCCTATTTAACTATTCGATGTTTTCGTGGCATGTATCCTTGCAGATAATATATTGGGATGAGAAGTCCGTATTCATGGAACATCGGTTCATCACTCCCAGCGACGGATTCGTCAGGGCCATCGCGATGTGCAGACAAAGGCTTTTGGATTGTAGCGCCGAGGCTGTGATCGGTTCCCTTATGGAACGAGGCGTCAAGCAGAACGGTAACGTGGAGGCGGGTGTAACTCAGGTAAAATTTTCTACACTTTTTAACGAATTTTCAGTTTCTCCTTCATTATAAATAAGAAAACCTAAAATCTCTGAAAGAGTAATTACAATTGATTACATTAATCTAAATAATTTGTCTGGAGTGCAAATATATATATTAATTAACATGCATGTTATAGATACCTCATGTCCGACCGCAGATGCCACCGGAAGTCGCCAGGTGGTTGGAAAGTAACGAAATTTCTTCGGCAATGCTTCGTCAGAGCTCAGCAGCAACGACGAATTGCTGACAAAAGGAGGATACGGCGTCCTCCGCAAATGGCGCCGTGTCCACTTCCGTCTATTCGACTACGACCGTGTAAGGTCGAAGATTCGATCGATGCCAGCTTTCGTTGGTCGTGAACGCATTCATGGAATCTTCCAGTAGTTACTTTCTTGTTCGAACGACGCGCGTGATAACGTCGAATCAATTTTTTTGGTGAACAAATTACGAGTTAAGTTTGAAGCTTTTATCGATTGCATTCCCGATGGTTCGGTTGAGAATTGAGGTGAATGATCGGGCAGCTTAAAAGTTGATGCTTGTCTACCTAAAAATTGGCTCAGCGTTATTTGCAACGTAATTCGGATGCGTAATCGTATATATGTATCCAATGCCAAAGAAAAAAGAAACTCTTTCGGATCGATGAGAAACAGAAATCTACAGTACAAAGGCCAAACAGAGACGCGGAAATTATTTTACTAGGCAATGGTATATACGTGACTATCGGACAAGATGTGTTTAAATTCCTCATGCGTGCGGGGAGGAACTTGCTAACAAACCGTTTGATATGCCAATGAATTCAATGACTTTGAGAATAATTTACCAAAAGTCTTACTAGCAACCGTGGAACGGATTGCTAGAAGGATAAGGTCACAGATTGTAGATCGATTACATCCACTTCAAAGGAGCTTCCGAAATTAAAAAGAGCACCGTTTGTTAAATATTCTCCGTTGAAAGTAATCGCGAGACGCGTGGTGTTATTTACATTTTTTATTATAATATATATTATACATGTATATATATATACGTATGTATATAAATATATATGTATGTATATATAAATATATATGTATGTATATAAAAAAATATATATATATATAAATTAGCGACTGGCGCCGGTAATGATTTCCACGAGAAAACAATGTAGAATTCTCCCGAGGAGCTGCTTTGCTGCAGGATGGTAGAGATAGAACAACAATATATTTACAAGCGCGTTAAGCGGCGAATGTTTATACCTCTATAACGTATTACAGGTGCCTTCACATAAATCATGGTGGATATTCGCGCGCCTGCGATTGTCGAGCACTCAGACTGTGACATTCGCTTATCGATATGGTTACCGTGTTTGCCATACATCAGTTCGTTGTGATTCTATTATAAATTTCACTTGCTTGTTATTATTATGTTTTTAGTAATATATAGAATGCCCGCGAAATTGCGAGTTAGTTGTAAGCGGCTCGCATATGATCGATTTGTTGAAATCCTTATATACAATCCTTATTACCGACGCCATTTGCATGGGTGAATCCATAAAGTATATCCCATTTGAATTTCGAAATAAATTGGTATCCGTAGTATGGTTATTAAGTAGCCGATGACGTAGCGAGTCTTTAACAGCTAAATAGCATTGTGCACGTACTATGCGTGAAAACGTTATTATAATTCTAGATGATAATAATGTCATTTTTGTCACATAATACTATGTTGGATCATGTCGTTGAAAATACCATTACCCAGGAGTAAGAATAAATATTCCTTAGATGGCTAATGTTTCTTCGTTGGAAAGCACATATTATTTTCTTCTTTATTGTTCAGACCGATTTCGATCGAAACGATATAGTAATTGTTGACGATACAAGAATTTGGCAACGGAAGTTGAATCGAAAATTTTGTAATTTAAAAAAGAGGTCACGCAATGCATGCATGTCGCGTTGAATATTTCACGTAAAGTTCACGACTTTGTGTACTTAATTTTCATATAATATATAGTTAAGGCATTCACACGTTCACGGCTAATGCGTCCGAGCAATGATATAATGATATATAAAAAGAATAGCATATATATTTTTAGAAATCGTATCTACTCGGTTTTCTGAATTAAACGCGGCATCATTTTTATGAAGATTATGCTGACTAGTGCAGCCAAAGAATATTCATTTCCATCCACACCAGTTAATTCAGTTTGTATATAGTTTATATAAGAATTGTTGATATATATGCATAGTCTCTTAAATCATATTAATCGTTGATTCATTGACTCACCTATTTATTCATTTGCTACGATCATCAACAATTGATCGATTAAATTCTCACAACGAGCCATCGAGTTGTCATCTGTTCACAATTATAAAATCACTATAATAAAAGAGGACAGAATATCATAATCTTCGAAATATTGGGCGTTCGTTATCGTCTTTGACCGCGTGGAATGCTTCCGTACATGCGACGAGCAAGCACCGTCCCGATTACAACGAAACGTCATAGAATGAGGAACCGGTTACAGTGTAAGAAGCGACCTCGCAGTTTGGAATTTCATGGTAACCGCACGCAGTCTTGCTTGGACTGTGGCTTTGTGAACGTCAAGAGCTGTTTGTTCTCCTTTCACGTCTCGTCTTCCGGAAGCATTATAGAAAAATGGTGTGCGCCTGCCTCGTCACGATCTTACTTGTTCTCTACATGCTCTTTGACGTAAATTATTTCCTCAGGATCTTGTTTACGTTAGGTTCGAGCAGGCTGTTACAGAAGAAAAAGAAGATTTTCGATACTACTACTATCTATGGTAATAATCATAACATCTTTTCCATCGGTTATATATCCTAGTTTCAACAGTTTTATGATGCTACTACGGATTATGATAAATAAGTTATAGGTTATGATAGTATTTTCGCGACTATTTTGTTCTTTATATTTAATTTTTGTATTCGATCTATTTAGAAGTACATCCTTTAGTAATGAGTATTTTTCTTTGGATTATTATTGGTATCGATTTGTGGTGAAATCGATGATATAACAATAAGTGTTTCATTGGCCATTACAATATACAAGATAAGATACGGGATAATATTCATTTGATGAAATACTTGTATTTTGTATGAAAAGTAATGTATCAATAAGCATGGATACACGCGCGTTCGATCACGTGTTCAGTAGGTACAATCATGACGTGTAATAAAAACAATGGAAATTGCGTCAATGACTGATCTTTGGTGAATGTAAAGCGGGACCCCCACCATTTTAAAAGAATTTAAAGGCAAGCATTTTTCAAGTATGACTGATCATACATTTTTCATACTCGAAAATTCAGATATTCTTTATTTCATGCCTATGCAGAATACGTATAAATTATATATATATATATATATATATATATATATATATATATATATATATATAAATTATATATTATATATATATAATTATATATTATATATATAATTATATATATATATTTAATTATATATATATAATTATAATAATATATAATTATATATTATATATATTATTTATATATATATATTTATTATATATATTATTATATATTATATATATATTATTTATATATATATTTATTATATATATATTATATATATATATATATATATATATATATATATATAATTATACTTACACGAAACGCCAAATCCGATTAAATAAACACTGATACGAGTAATTCGTAAAGATTATAATAAAGTAATGATATAATAAATAATGATGTGTAACAAGCATATACATTGTAGTTAGGTAATATGTAAAAATATAAAATTGCATACATATATTCGAATGAATAGATTGACAAGTATGTAAATGGTTTTTTTATCGATAAAAATTAAAAGAGAACAGATTGAATTTTTTCTTCATTTCTCTAGGTATATGTACAACACAAGATGTGGATTTGTTTTTGAAGCACATGAATAATGCCAGATACCTTCGTGAACTGGACTTCGCACGTTTCCACTATTACGATCGCAGTGGAATTTACGCAGCCATTGCAAAAAGAGGCGGAGGTGCAGTGCAAGGAGCTTCGTCGACTCGGTATCGTCGAGCCATTCCCATTTTTACGCCTTATAAAGTTACCACGAAGGTTAGAAAAATATAATACAATATAATATAATATAATTAGCCTTAATTTGTATATTAATATACATATAATTATATGTCATGAAATGAAAAACCTGTTTTAATTTCGCAGCTAATATATTGGGAAGATAAGCACTTCTATCTGGAACACGAGTTCATTAGTTTGACGGACAACTTCGTACGTGCAGTTGTTCTTAGCAGACAAACTGTCACAGGTTTGAAGATTCCAGTTACAGAAATAATCGCTGAAATCGAACCAAACGCGCAACGGCCCGCGTTGACCAAGGATTTAGAATTATGGCTCAGTTCTATGGAAGAGTCTTCTCAGAGATATAAGAAGGATAATTGAAGACGATCTTCTTCGTTTTACACCCTTGTTGCTCAATGTGTACTTTATACGTTTTTGATGTTATTTTGAATTAAGGTGTTTTGAATAAACAAATTTCTCTGTTAACGACATGATAATCGCTAATTCTCATATGCAATTAGACGTTAATCGATCGTTTCATGTCTGTGCAATAGTATTGCCAAGTATCGCTTAGTTGCCAACCTAACATTATTTACAAGCTTATTTTTCTGTTTCTCTCGATTATGCGTAATCGAAGCGTTGTAAATAAGCAACAAATTAAGAAGTAATACGCAAACTGTTTTTGTCATTAGTGGAATGACAGGAATAATTATCAGAACGAAACATAATAATATCACAAAAGTACATTTCTTTATCCACGGGTCATAACCGTGACGCGGCTCTTTCTACCCGGGTAAACTGTTCCCTCACATCGTTCAATTCCTTCGGCTCCCGTCAGATGGCGACTTTCGTTTTGCGATGCCCGATGGAGAACGGATATGCGAGAGTTGTGCGCGTTCCTGACGTGCAGTCGATCCGAGTACTCGAAACCTGTCGCGAACACAAGCCGACCTTTGACTCCACTTTCCATGAACTTTCGTGATTCATTCAGTGTCGAAGAGCTCGTGACAGGTCCTGTCAACAACGCAGTACTGGACCATTCCCACTTTCATCCCACCTGTAAGTGGTATTCTTCGTGTTTCGTATCGCTTTCCGGCCCTCGACACTTCCGTTTTTTTGAACTTCACGCGCAACCCTCTTGAACTTGTTACCGTAATATTTATTCCATTCCGTGCATGAAAATAAATAATAAAACGGGCATTTTTTTCAGGTTTACTGTTATATCGTGGTAAACGTAGTAGTTAACATGTTATCTGTAAGAATCGCGCCGTTTCGCGGGACCGAATGAATGTATCGTTTTACAGAATTTCGCACGACAGGCATAAATTAAAGAAGACGCTGACCGCTGAATAATCGCGATGATCGTAAAGTGTTATTGCCCTGATTCACTTTTTTATTCTACGTTTAACGAGTTCCATTGACTCGTTCAGTCAGAGGTACGCACTTTAAAAAAAAGTCTGCGTCTCCGCATAGAAGGCGCATTTCATTTACGATATCTTTTGCGAGAGACATCATACTCCACACGGATAACATTATGCAATCTAGTCAGGAAAATTCCTACGCTAATACGCTCTCTATTGTTTCTTCTCGTTTAATAAGATATTTTTCATGGAAAATAAAATTTATGACTTCCTTCCCTCCTGTTTCTAGAACGCTGATTCTCAAACTCTCGAGACAACCGGTTCTATATGAAATTCTTCTTGCCTCATTTCGTGCAGAAAATTAGCAGTCCCGTCAAGGCTCTTAGAAATTTTGTCGCGAACTCTACGTTAGGTAAGGAATGCTTCTACACCATCTACAAGCATGGTAGAATTCATTCGTTGGACTTTGATATCTCAATGATGTAAATCGTGGAATCAACTCGTGCAATTTCTATAAAATTTTTATAAAAAAAATTTCTTTTAAGAAACAGTTTGTTAGGGAACAAGCGTTTTTGTGAAAAGGCAAA
The DNA here is from genome assembly GCF_011952205.1 of Bombus bifarius. Lineage (NCBI taxonomy): Eukaryota > Metazoa > Arthropoda > Insecta > Hymenoptera > Apidae > Bombus > Bombus bifarius. Next base: position 5,945,921 of record NW_022884386.1, read on the forward strand.
ACACGCAGTTTCGTGCGTGAAGCTTGTTACGTAAGGCAATCGAGATCATGCATTACATAATAATGATTATAAACGATTCTTATAATCATGCTAATGCGAATTGTCCAATGACACTATTCTCGTCGCACCTCCCCACGTCTCTCCTCCTAAGCGACTATATGAGAAACAATTTTCTCTAACCGAGTAGCGAACTGACACTGCCCCACGGTTATGCAGAAATTGCCACCTGATGTTCATGGCACGCTATCTCAATTTGTTTATAGCCTAATTGCTTGATAATCGTGAGATTATCGCGTTTAAACATAATCTTCTTCGGTAATTGCTGTCTGACATCATTACACTTCTGAAATTTAGTTTCGCAACCATTCTCATGAGATTTGTAAACTACTGTTCTTATTATAGAATGAAAATCATTATGTGAAGCCAATTTAACGATGGTTGTCCCGATGATACACGCGCGCCAGCGTTGTTAACTACACGTTCAAAAGCCTTCGTTGTTATTAATGATCCCCGATTAGAACAAGTTTCTAGATCAAGGACCGTAATCCTCTCCGCACTCGGGGATTAGAAACGTTAATTAAATGTCGCAGCAGACCGTTTCGATAATCCGCGCGATGTAATCGCGCCACCAAGGAAATCGATCGTGCGAACTGGCTGAACGTCGATTTCTCTTCCCATGTTCCTCTTCCCGAAACAATCGTCACTGGATACTTTTCGCTCCTCCGCTGTTATCTTCCGCTTTCTTTCGCGCTCGTGGGAAATCTCTTCTCACTTTAATCGCCAATTAGAAGCTTTCCACTTGTCATTTACCGCGGAAAACAATGGAGAAGGATCACTTCCGATTTCGATCGATTCGTTCGTTCGTTTTCTCATTACATATACGCGAGACATCTTATAAGTGATGTAAATGAAGATTTATATCTCTTAACAAGTTTAAAAATCTAAATACGGAACCCTCGTGGGAACATAAATCTCTTCTCTACTTTACGAGGGAGAAAAGTTTTAATCCTCCCCGTTCATATACATAAACCTACATTCGAGGAACCGATCACGTATTAGGTTGCGGAGGATTAGGGGATGTGAAACGACGATGGCGCTTATACGCGGTCCTTTGTTCGATCCTCCGCCGTATCACGTGGGAGGACAAGCGTGTACGCGGACGCATATCGTTTCGCGATTAACAAGCACATCGTAATAAATTAGGAATTACGACGCTGGTCTCTCAGTTTCTCCTTTCGCCTCCCGTAATTGATGCGCCGCTTTTTTCTTTAACGATCCCCTCGTTTCAAATAATTCGACAACTGCGCTACACCTACTATCTTAATAGCGATTATACACAACGTAAAGTTTCGGTTAAACCATTACACGTTCTCATTGCGGCTTAAACATCTAACAATATATCATAACAGTAGGAAACCTGCGAAATAAACTCATCTGCGAATAAGAAAGCGTGACGTATAGCGAATTGAAACGCCTCGATTTGGAAAAGCACGAATTGCCGTGGTTCGTAGCACGGAAAAACGCGAACCTCGATGCAGCGAGCATAGTGATCGCGATCGACACTAACCTCGTTGCAAAAATTGCACGCACGAACAGAGATAGAGCTGGTGATAGAGCGATGTGTTGGAAACGCAACGCGCTCGTCGTTCCTTTCCTCGGTTACGTCACGTGGGAAGTGAGCCGCGTAGGACGCGTTAATGCGCGGCCGTCGTCGATGGCACGTATCATGTAAAGCGAGAAAGAGCGGCGCACCATGCGAAAAAGGGAACGACAGATAAAGAGTCGTGCCGCGTTAACTTTTACGGTTTAAGCACCGTCCACACCGTTCACGTCGACGGGGCGACGAACGGGGAGGGTCATAGATGATCGCAAATTGTCCGCAATTGACAGGAAGTCGTGGTAAGGGGGACCGTTCCTACGCCCCCTCGCACTCTCTTCGTTGTTCATTAGCCGCGGCGTTTGCGGGTCCATTTCGCTCGTACGAATTGATTTCAAGTACGAGATCAACCCCGCTCTTCGAGAATTATCGTCGAATCTCAACCGAACGCGTTATCTTTGACAAATTTTCACGCTGTGATGTCGGAAGGATGACTTAACGGAACGATTTGTCAGGTTCGTACCTTTAATGACGCGATGCGTATAAACGTGGGATTTTAATATCGAAAATGTCTGTCGAATCTCATGACTATGTTACTGTAACATCGTAATGATGTCTATAGTATTTTCGAACGATTACCCGACAGTCAGAAATTTATAATTTGATCATCTTTCATCGTTTAATCCTTGGTTCCTTTAGATTTTTAAATCTTAAACGACCTTCCAGTAGGATGCTATTTATTTATGAAAATTCTTCAAATATACAAAAGTCACTCTATCGTCACAGATGTGCTTTCTTCTCGTAAACTGATACCTACAGCGAATTCTTTTACGACGTTCGTCGTGAATTTCGTAGAGGAAGATTTCAGATTTACCAACTGTACCTATAATATCGGAAATTTGTAATTCTTCCTGTTTCGAAAAACGAGTTTCGCAACAGTTATTTCGAATACAGGTTACGAAGAATATTAGGATTTATCGCTGCAAACCTCGAACCAGCCCTGAACTCGTTTTTAATTCTCGTTTATTTAACGAGCGCCATTCGCAACAAACGGGACCGTGTATTGCACGACGAGTTCGGTTACGCGATAAGATGAATCAATATTATCCCATGCTGATAACGACATTCAAATCGAGGAGGGAGGAGTGGGGATTTTTCCGTTTTATCGAAACTATGCGAATAACGAAAGGTGGCAGTCGTCCAAGTCGAAACCATTGTAAACGCACAGTCAGGAGACTAAGATGCACATCGCCGGTGACAAGAAGACAAATCGAATCGACGATCGTGAAATTCATTCTCGCTGTGAACATAAATTACGCGTTCCTTCTTCTACGCGCGTGGAACGCTCGGTAAACAATGCATCACAATTCTACACGCGCGAGAATTCCATTTTGCCGCGTCATTTGCGCGATTTGACGCGCAGAACCCGTGAACCGAGGGAAATTAATGTCACACTCGACCATTTGAGATAAGCTGTGTCACGGTCCCCCTTTTTTTCGCGGTTCTTCGACTAACGCCTCACCTGTGCAAAGGAACGCAGTCGAACGCTTGCAGATGAAAAATTCACGTCGCAATGTTCGTACAGTTAAATCGTTTACCGTCACGCGTAGATAAATGCAACGTTTCTTGTGCTAGATTAGAGAGTTCGATAAATCGTCTGTACTATTCTCAACGGTATTAGCGTGTCGCACAATCGCATGAAAATGGCCGGTGAAACTCCGGTAAATCAGTGAAATCGGTCACTGCTAATTAGCAGGGAAATCAGTTTCTCGTTGTCATTAATTAAAACAAAGTGTCGAGAGGAAAATCGCGACGCGGGTCTTTTGTTTAGTGGTCGAGGACGTGCGCTATTCGATCCATTACTTACACGTGCGCACGACGAGCTATGTTTAATGGATGAAAAAAATGCGTCAAACATGCTGCCACTATGGTTCCGAGATCACAAGTTCTGATACCGTGACCCTGTTCAGTGGAATCTTTTATGTGCTTTTACAATTCTAACTTGCCTTTCCAGGGTATCTTTCCAGGGTATGTCGCCATAGAGATTTTTATTTCCATAGTTTTGCAAACGTAATAATCGAACGGCAAGCACCAGGTTTATGGCTTCTAATCGATTTTTAACGACGGTTAATACGTTGAATATTGCGAGAATCGATGGTAATCAACACTGGACACCACGTGGACTATCGACGATTCATAGGAATCCGTCGAATTTGAAATTTGATTTTTTGTCTCCCAGGAACAATATATTCTTTCTATCAGAAATTTTGTCGCGCTTTGTTACGAGTTATTATCTGAATTGAATAACTGGCAAGAATCAATGAGTAACGATGTCGAATATGCAATTACAATTGCGATGTAGTTCCTTTTCCTATTGACAGTGATGAATATTCAGTGAAAATGTAAACACAATTAAAAAGACAACATCATTGTCGACGTAATTTGTGAATTGTCACAACGTATACGTCAATGACAGCGAGAGTGTTAAATAATCTGTTTTCAAATTTCGAATTTTAAATTAGATTACCAGTGATTTCGATTTGATCTGCTTAAAATCTTATGCCAATCAGATTTTGTAAAAACGTTTCGGTATCATTGATGTGAAAATATATCGTTCTGTAAAACACAATTCGCCTAACAGCTAACGTATTAATTTGCGAAAGTAGAAATATCGTTTGATCATTTGCAAGCATTGGTTACGTATATCAATCACGCGACAGGCATCGAAAGGAAAACACGATCGCAGATTTCCGACGACCTTGAGCGTCTCGGTTGCTACTCAGTGGACGTTTGTAGGAAAGTGACGTCTTCGCGTGAGCATACCTTTCCATAGATGTTACCTCCACCACAAAGTGGACCCGCGCGATCGTGATCGGGATTGTGTATAGGTAAGAGGCCTGGCTGTCGGCAGGGTGTCCCGTTAGGGGACCTAGAAGGCCCAGAAGGGGCCACAGCCAATCGTATCAACCTGGTTCCGAACACACCGGAACGGATCCTCGTCCGATGAGGATCGCCTGACAACCGGTCAGGCTGGTCAGTCAACCGGTACGATCTATTAATTGATTCACGTGTGTTTTTCGTGTTGATAATTCATGTAAAATACTCGGGACTAGTATGCCGAAAAGTTGAAATCGTTGTGTGATAAGGATGAGAACTTTGACGGCGAAAGTTGATTGTAAGTTGATATATCCGATAGCGAAGATCTATTTCTCTTTTCCTTTCCTCATATTTAAATCTTTCAAGCTGAAACTGCACGTTATACGAGCGTATCAAAAGGTATAAGGTGTTTAAATTTATAGCTAAACTGCCGATATTTATGCAATTTCATATTTTCATAAACAGAATTAAAGAAGGCCGTAAATAAGAATCTTTCGAGTTGGTGAAATATTATAAAGAGTAACTAATTTTGGATGTGAAATTTAAATGATAGTTACATTCGCATTCCTTATTCACTAAGTATCATTCGATATTTTGAACACTTTGCATATTTTTTTATATTAAACTTCTTACGAGCGTATAAACATCCGCAGTCTATTTATAACTGTTACGATGATACATGGACAATTAACGTATTCTCTGTTTTAAAATCTATCTCATATATTAAACCCGTACGTAAAAATACTACACGTAAAATCCACACCATTCATTCACCGATGATTCACCAATGAAAAAATCCTCGTTTTAATCAACATTGAAAGAATGAATTCATCATACATCGAGTATCAAGTCAGCAATAAACTAACATAAGTAGAACATGGGCATTAACCGTCAGACTTCGCAAGGAATATGTAATCGTCGCCCGTGCTCGTAAAGCTTTATCTTCGCCTGCCATTCCTCTTCTTTTTCTCTTTCTTGTTGCTCGTCTCTGTTTCGTTGGTGGTAAACGCGTTTGCCGGTAATCCAAAACGATGCTCAGTTCCTGGCCGGACTCGAACCTCGTCGTTCGATCTTCCCGCGTCTTTCGTTTGAAACGTTTACCCGGTCACGATCGAGCGTGGTTTGCGAATCGAGATCCCGATCGATCGTGACTCACGCGAGAGTAAGCAGCGAAAGTTTTCTGAGCGCTGTTAACGACCAACAAATACGAATGCTAACGACCCGATCGATGCTAATACGTGCGTAGCCCAATCAAAATTCGCGGCGCGCTAACCAAACGCTCGCATGTTCGATTTCGCGATTGTCTTTGCTGGTTCGTCTCTTTGAATCCTTGAAACAGGTGTCAGCGACGTAAAAGTTGCTTCGGGACAGTTCTCAGGTGAGAATCATCGCATTCCTCGTGTTTCTAGGAAACACTGCCAATCCCTTCGTCGCGAGGACTTTGCGAGGGATCGAAGCATGGGCCGCACAGGATACACGTGCATCAGGCACGTTTTCTGCTCCCTCAACGTTCTCATTTGGGTACGTAACACTTGCTGTCTTTGTTAATCCATCAAGTAGAAATTACTTACATAAGTTGGTGCTTGTAACGTGTTTTCTCAAATAAAACCTGAACATAGTTTCATCAATCCTTCGTGCGTCTAATCAAAGTAATTCACATACGACTCGTTGTATATTTCCACCAAGTAACTAGTGACTATTTGAATTATTACTTTAACTTCGTGTGGATCGTCGGTTCTACGAGTCTAAATATTCTTGGAATGGAATTGTTATAGTTTTCTTTGAAATAACTTATATTACGAAGGTTAAAGAAGTAGTTTGTACTAATAAACCCCGATAATCGATGAGATGTTTCCATTAAAAAACTTGGAAATTTATATGCACCAACCTGATACAAAGTAATAAATACGTAATATTCCATTCATAGCCTGATCGTCATCATCGGGATTTATTCAGATTTCATGGAACTATAATTACCGCATGCAACATCCGATTCTATTCTATCGTCATCGTTCGTCACGTTCATAAAAGCGTTCTCTCTTTTCGTTACATAGTTAAAAATAAATATTGTTCGCGATTCCGCTGACGAGACGGCGCACGAAGCGAAAACAACGCCGTTCAAACACGTCCGTAAGCGTGTCACGTTCGCGAACCCAGAAACACGATCGACCAAGTTAATTTCCATCGCTATTCGTGCCGATGCTGCGCAACGTAGAGCAGAAGACCGCGAACAGAAACAGGAGGAACGGCCCACGCATACGATTAAATCGATGCGCATTGTCATTCTCGGTGCATTCCAACGAACTCTGTCTCTGCTCTCGAATTTATTGTGCCACTTGAAATCGCTCGTCCCCGCCGTACGCTACTCTTAAATAGGACGTTGAACCGTGCTCTATGAGCTATGAACTTACTTACGGTACCCGAGAAGACGCTCGCAGACGCTCGTCCGACGAGGCTTTTCCTTGTAAATCTTTCAACTTGTGCACACCGGTCGCTGTACGTTTCTTCATTACTGTCGAGATACATTTGGATTTACACAGACGTACATCAGATATTTCTACGATAAAGAACGTCGTAAAAATCGTATTACCTTCCCGAAGCCTAATGAACGAGATACTATTAATAAATTGGAGATTTCAATTCGAAAACTTGCGCTCGAAATGAACAGGGAAACTTCGAATAAGGTGGAATGTTTATACTTCTTAAAGTCGATAGATATCTACTGTATGATCTCACTTATCGGACACTAATTTTTGTTAGTTCTTTTAGCATGCTCGTGTTAGTTTGTGAAAAGTTAGGACAATAAAAGATAGACGTACGTATCAATATTTCCGACTGTCGCTTGCAATATTTTGACGTATAGTATTTTATGTATCGTTCTTGATACACATTAATAATTTTATAAAAAAGTTCATAATCTAAGTCAGATAGTGAAATATCATATATATCAGATATCCTAAGACAATTGACAACTGGTTGAAATTAAAGATTAAAGTATTGTTCCTAGTACGCAACATCGAGGCACGTCCCAATTGGCCTATATATCAGGCACACGCTATTTTCCTTAACGTCGTCGTCTCATCTTAAATTCCTGTACCGTCGTGTAGTCGAGAAGTACTAGGTTTCAATGCTCCGCGGGTCTCATTACGTATGTCGTGTCCTTAATTGCACACTCGAACGATTCCAGGCGTCTGCGCTGAAATTGCGTCTGTAATTTCGCGCGGGCACGCAGTCGGTTTGCTAATCAGCAGTCGACGATCGAGACTCTGCACGGTCATTTCATCCACGAGAGATACTTAACGGTACTCGTTTCGTGGACGACGTAAATCGAGGGGAGTTTAATCGTTCGATCGACTGGTCCGTTCGTCCATTGATTCCACGCGGCCACGATCTGTTGGCCGCGATGCTGTTCGCCGACGAACCGTGGCTGGGATATTGGGTCGGTCGAGCATCGGTCGATTTCGTCTCGATCCTGAGCAACGACGCGTAAGTTACTTCGTTCGAACTAATTTAACTATATTGGATAATGCGGCACGTTGTTACCACGCTGATGTTAATTTACGCCGGTTCCATATATCGCAGCGAGGACGAGTATTCTGCCGACAACGTTTCTGTTTAACCAGTTTACCTATCTGGACTCTGGACTTGGCTCGATCTTAGTACACCCCCGTTCATAAGCGCAATAGAGTCTTCCACTTGCGAACTATTGAAGATAAAAATGATCACTTTTGCGATGCCAGGTTTTATTTATTCAAATAGAGATTCAAAAGATCGTTGGTTTGTTTTGGTGCCTGAGGATGACATAAAGAATTCTATGGAGCTCCGTTCTTCTCATATTTGAAACTATCGGAGTCAATTTTGAAATGCCTCGAGTGCTACTTTGTGAGAAGCCACATCTTTGTCATTTTCATTGGCTGTTTAGATCACGATAATATTACTTCTAACAGGAACAGATATCTGCTACTAGCAGACATTCTATTATTGCGTGATACACGTATAGTAGACTGTTCTGTTCGTATATTGGAACGTTTACAATTTGCACTTAAATATAATGCTCTACATGACAAAATACTGTATAGAATGAAAGCTGAACACAGCATTTGAGGGAATACAATTTCGATATCTCTAATCGTTCGAAATAACAATGTCAATCTCAACAAAGACGCAGACTGTGAAAGCGCGAAAACAAGTCTGATTCAGGATGATAGTAGCTTTGAACCGCGTAGTAATAAAGTTGCCGCACCATTCATTCGAGCGGTACAGGCAGGTATAATGGGATAGAGGTTTACAGATAGATATAATGGGATGGAGATTTACAGACGACGAGCTAAAATTGAGGCAGTTGAACAAAGGAACGGTAGAAATCGTAAATGACGGGTGGCCTCACTCGGTACAACGACGGCTTTAATCTCGCCTGGAGGGCAGCATAGGGAGAGTGAATTACTAAACCGTAACAATTTCCCAGGAAAGGTCAATATACCTTCTAATCTCGCTGTCACCGAATACGTCAGCTAGACGTACACTATATGTGTATATAGAAACTATGTTTTACCTGACCAGGATGGCAATTTCCCCTTTGAGACAGTAACCACGAGACGGCCACCGGCACAAGGAAGGAAATACGCGTGTAAATCGAGCTGCGGCGTTTCAATTGCTGTCCACGATACACACCGATGTCTCGTCAGTGAAAAGAAACGTTGTTGGGTCGTCTGGTTGCATTAGAGTTTCATTAACGTTATAATACAAGACGAGCGTGCTTTCTCGTTGCCGACCCACTTTTTACTTGCGATTATGTATACCCGCTGAATAATCGAGATTCTCACCAAGCATGAAAACCACTAACGTCGACATTCCTCCGTCGATCTTCCTTCTCTTCTACATAATTCATCGATTGCCGATTTCGAGAGCGACTACCAAGGTGTCAGAAACGACAGGATCGAAAGTTACACACAGCGGTTTGAGGTCGAACGAGCACGCATAGCTGGAACTTACATTCGACCTCGTGATTTAAGAGGTTTCGCAACAGCGTGCAACGTTCATACGGAAGCACACGCGATCATATCGTCTGCATAATTGCGCGTCGAACCGTCAGGAGGAAGCCGCTCTGTCAACGATATTTTCTTCTTGATTCTCGCTGTGAGACATTTTTTCTGAATTCAGAATGTATGGAGAATAATCGTCTAGAAAATAATTATCTGCATATTCGTAAGATTCGCTGCATTTTTTCTATTGCATATAAAATCAATATAATTGCATAAAAGATCAATTTCGATACTCGTTAATGAAGATAACGACTAGCGATTTTGTAATCTTTGATCTGGATCAAGATGACCTTTACGGTCATATCTTGGTATTTCTAGAGTCATATGTTAATTTGAAATTTATGTAAAAATGTAAAGTCGACGAGGATGATCGACGTAGAAAGATGCGTGTCATGGTCGAGAGCATCCAGGTCAGAATGTCGTTCTGACTCGTTTAACATTTTTTACAGTTATGCGCTTGTGGAATTTTGGGTGCAGGCCTGTGGCTACGATTGGCTTACTCCGGATACACGACCTTGGTGCCGCACTACAGTTTCGCGTCAGCTGACTCGTTGCTGTTAGCCGCTGGATGTGTGACCTTCGTCATCGCCTTCTTCGGGTGCTGTGGTGCATGGTTTCAATCGAGATGCATGTTAATCACGGTTCGTAGACTCTCGTTCCTCGTCCACTTTCCGACGGGTATCACCTTTGCTTTGATATTCATTTTCTAATTTTTCTCTCTTCGTAGTACTTTTTTTTGGTAATACTGATGTTCCTCGGTGAATCCATGTTGGGCACTCTGGCCTTCATCTTTAGAGAACATTTATCGAAGAGCTTGAAGGACGAGCTTCTTTTCGGTATTGAAAAACATTATAATCTGACCAGGGAACCTGGTACTCTTCCTGCTATATGGGACCACATACACACAGAGGTGAGAACAGCCAAGTATGTCTACGTTAACGCTAAAACCATCCACGATTAACGACTCGAGATTGGAACTATTCTAAATATGTATTATTCTCAAAACCACATTTGCAGTGGTTGCAAAAAGTATTGACACATACCAACGAAGCATTTCTTATCAGGTTCTATGCTTCACTTTCGCAGTATCAAATTTTTGTAGTCGCATGAAAGTACTGTTAAATGATATGACATTTGAATGATATTTGAGCTTAATTAATTAATATGTAATATGTATGTACGATAGATATAACAGCGTACCAATATTTATTACGACCGGTGTACGTACCATTATTCAATTTCTCTTTACTGCATCGAATCTCACTAATTTTTCATTGATCTTCTGCCACAATTTTAGTTCCATTGCTGCGGTGTACGAGACTATACCGACTGGTTCCGGATCGACGCATGGCCGACGGAAGACCGCGTACCCGATTCCTGTTGCATACAGAGGGAACGATATTGCGGTCGTCTTGGCCCTGGGGAACGAAACAAGGAACATTGGTACCAAGAAGGTTGCGCAACAGCTATTCAAATGTGGCTAGTTACTAGGCTTCACGTGGTTGGAACCGTTGGTCTTGTTGTGGCTTTCCTTCAGCTATTCGGACAGGTGGCCAGCATGATCTTGTTCTGCACTGTCAGGCACAAGAGATCATCCCACACGTACAAGAGCTACGATACTGCGAACACCTAGAATTTCAGATGGATCTTAGACGAAACCAGTGTCTAAGATCCATCGAATCCAACCAATTATATATTACACGTTACATTCGCGATGATCACGATCTTCTTCGTGAAATGTCTGAAGAAGATTTCGATTGTCGCATGCGCTACTCCTCGAGCGAGATATGGATCCCTGTAAATTTCATTCGTTGCCTTCGATGTTATTCCGTAATGCCAAGAGGCGAAAAAGACTCCTTTTCTAGCGTAGAATTTGAGTAGGACCAGTGATCACTGCGAATCATCACGACTCTCAGTAAGCGTTAAAGATCGTTACGAAGGTCGTGAAATTTCTGCTAATCCGCGACAGAGATAATAGGACGAGTTAATAAACGAGCGCGACTTCAAAGATGCACAAGATACGCCGTTACTTGGCTCGTTACTTTCGATGAATGATTGCTTTTCCTAAAGGATCAGCTTGACGAGTTTCTAACAAAATACCTTCGATTTATAGGAATAACGACGACATACTGTCGAGGACGGTCCGACAAGTGACTACTATCACATCATTTTAATCGACTTTCGATCATTAGAACGTTAGATCGTTAGTATGTGAGAGAATTTTATATCGTAGAATGCGACTGTTTTATGTTACCTTGCATGCGAACCTGTTTATTCACTAGAGATAACACGTTGATCGCACGCAGAAATTACCAAAATTACGTTTCGTACAGCGAGGCTATGTTCGATGATTTTTTTGTCAATATTTTATTACTTTCTATTTGTTAAAAAGCTGCCTGGTTGTGCGAACGTGAGCATTATTTTTACTCGTTATCGTTTAAGATCGAATCGACACACCCGTGGAACCTGCAATTTCTAAGATTTTCCTTTCGCTTAGCTTTAAATCCTCGGGTGTGTTGGTCTCACGTTTTTACCGTATTTGTTCGTATACAACATCATCGCGTAGTTGATAATTTAACAGCACTTGAGGTCTAATATTTGTTTTGAAGAAGCGTGGTTTCGAGTGCAGCTTGTTACGATATTACAAAAGTCGTTCACATTGCATCACGCTACAAGATGTTCGACACGAAGTTCGTTACGTTGTACGTACCTATATCGTTCGAATAATAAATAATATATTTATGCGACAATATGCTTCAGATATCTTTAGTAACCATCTTGCAAATATGTATAGATTTTATGCGAAATTCACAACTGTAAACACGCGCAGAATTCATGAAATAGCTAAAAATATTTGCTAACGTATTTAGTAGGTGAATCATTTTCAAGTCATTACGCGGATTCATAAAAATATGAATTTACATAAATATCTACAGTATAAATATACATATCGCACGTTAACATTATCTAACGTGTTTTTCTAATCAACCGGCGAGAAAATCACTTTGTGTTTCATAAAACGACACAGTAAAAAAACAAACAAGTTTATTCGAATAACAGAAAAACAATTAGAACACCGAATAAGACGATCTTATAAATTATGATATTTACATTACTCTAATCCGACCAGACGAGCTCCTATTTTATTTAAAAAGTCTGTGATTTCCTGGGTACTCGTTTTGACAGTCTTGCGTGGAAACTAAAAATAATTATCGATATATTATTATTCAGAAGAAGTTAACGTTTTCTCTAATTATTACGTTACATGTTCAATCAAACCGTCAAACTTAATACTTTTTATTTCTCATATATCGTTACCCGCAATTATTAATATTTATTCCCCGTAGAAAGTTAAACGTTTTTCTAATTCCACATAAAAAAACGCGAGAAATCTTAATTATTTTCTAAATATATTTCTCCGTCAAAGGGTTAATGTTCTACATTTAAATATACGTACGTCAACGACACCGTTCAGAAAATTGCTAAACTTCTCGAATCCATCGACCAGAGTCCGACCAATGCCGATAAACTTGTCTCCAGAGTTTCCATATTTTTCCTCCTCCTTGATACCATCGACCAATGGTGTAGGATTCAGAAAAGATTCCAAAACGTTCGCGATAGGTTTCGGAATTGGCTTCTCTAGGAAACCTTGCACAGTTTCGTTCTCCAGTCTCACAGTTTCGCGCGCGTTTGGTCGAGTGTTCGTAACTGGCGGATACTGGGTCGTTACCGAGGATATTGGTTCGTAGTTCAAGGCCACCGATTTCTGCACTACCGCTGTCGCCATGGTCTGTGTCTCGCTGGCCAAAGCCTGTTCCATAAAGGATATGACGCGTGTTTATCGTTTGAATATTTTATACTTGCTAGAATACTGTTACGATTTCTCAATCCTTGAGTTTAATGATAGCATGAATGTTAGGCGAACGTTCCAGTGATATTTTCCTATATACTAAGACATATTTCACTGATTACCGCGATTCTCGTGCTAATTAGACGAGTTCTACGCGCGATTCAACCTCGATTTTCCTTCCAGTCAGGTTGATTTGCTATTCGTTATTGCCACATGCGATTAGAAAAAGATAGCCTTACGATAAATGGTGAACCTCTGTTGAGAGATGAATCGATTTATTCGATGTATATGTCTTATGCTTTTCCCTCTTTTCCGAGACACAGTGATAGTTTTATCGATATTTAAACGAATTATTTACTGGCCCAAGTTTTATAAAGATCTAGACGAACCTTTCGTCAGGAGAAATGATCAGAGTACTGAAAATTAGATTGCAACTGGATCGAGGGTGTGTTTCAATAACAATAATTAGAGAGATGAGATAGGCGAAGAGACGATCATAAATGACGATTATAATATCAAATTCAGGGTTATTAATTAAATTTCATGTTGATTGTTTAAGACAAATGAGTTTTTTCTTTTTCGGGTGCCCTCGAACAATCAATAATATCGTCGATATTTATTGACAAATCGCACTTTTAATGAGGACTATTGACAGAAATATCGACAATATTATCGATCGCCTGGTGGCGCAGTTAGAGAACAAACTGATAGAATTTTTATGTCGATGTAGTATTAAAAAAGCCTATTAAGCCATAAAGAATGGGAGACAAATCGATGATATGCGGTATCGAAGTCAGTGCGCCAATTACCTGCGCCCGACTGGCTATGATGTTTCGGGCCAATGTGACGGAATTCACAAATCTGCCTGTGCCGATTCTTATCGCGTCCGCGACACGGCCTAAAATCTCCTACAAAAACCGAAACACAATTTTGACCTAACCGCTATTCTATACCAAATTTTGTAATCTTAATCGAATCTTTGAATATCGCCAGTGTTCTTACTACTATCGCATACTATTTTCGTAGCATTAAAATTATGGTGGATAAATAAATATAGGACAATCTGTGCAATCTGCTACTAATCTGTGCAAGTAGAAATAAGAACAAACAGTAAACGATATAAAATATAGCTTTAAACGCTTCATTATAAAGCTGTAATTAAATTAAACAATACGAAAAATGAATCTTATGCGATATAGATGATATCATACTCATTGGCATGATGCCAACATGCGGCATAATATAATTCGTAGTGATTGATAGATAATATCAATAACAGTGATTGCTTAGAATACTAAAACTTCTGTTTGAAAATATAGCATGAATTATTATAATAAATCTGTATTTCAGTTTGTGTTCAATATTTGCATATAATTTTATAATAAAACGTTTACAGCAAAACTCTATACAACATATCTTCCTCATTTTCACTTGTGTATATATTCTAGACTATAGTTGAGTAATTTATTCAAAGAATGTGAAACTCTCCCTATGTTAAAAATGGTCAGTGACCTTTCTTTGTGAAATTCCTTTAAAAAACTATAAACGCACTTACCTTGCCTGGCGCGTAATTAGACACTAGCCTTGTAGCAACATTTCTCGAATTCGTATCTCCCGTATTTAAGGTGAATCTGGTTGGTTGTTCCACGGGTAATCCCATCGATAAATCGAGCCGACAGACAAGGATCAAAATACAAAATCTCAAGGTTCTTCGTTTTTCAAGACTTCCCCACATCGTTGTCCTGCAAAGAAAATTTCTTCGCCACTAGCAACTCCACTTTCTTAAATGAAAGTGACGATACTTTGTTGCGGAAGTATACTCACGACGCGGTTTTTCTTCTACTTCTTGCCAGAAAATCGTTTTACCGTGTACGAAACGAAGATAATTAGAACAGAACTGAAGATTTATCGCATAGGACGTTCCTTGTATCGCAGTCATCCAGCGACTAACACATTACGTTGTAGTCAGTTATAAAGTTGGTTTACGCTCTTACGACAGACACTTACTTTCTCTTTCGATTTGCTTCACGATCTAGGAACAAGGCACACAAACAGCCGTCGACCGTGTACGTACGTGTTTCTTCGAAAGCTCATTTGCAATCGAATAATTCGATATCAAAAGAAAAATCATTCAACGATCGAAAGCTATCATCGACGAAAATTATATTAATGACGTCATAAGTGAAATTTCTTCGCAATACGTATAGTAGATCACGAAAACACCTATATAGTTATCACTATTTTTACCAAGATTTTTCTGAACACGTTATGTGTATTATAGAAAACTTTGGGAAATTTCATTACTATTGATAAAATTTGATATAGAAGTTACAACTTACTTACTATTTTCGGAATTTTGAGCGCGGAATTTGAGTTCGGGCAGGCCCACTCGCTTCTTTAGGAAATTCCGAATTACATGTCCTCCCCGAGCTGCAAACCTAATGACTCCGAGGTCAGGTAAAAAACTCCGGCAAAAGCCCAGCCGAAAAGGCACGATGGACAGACGAAACACAACGGCTGGTAGGGAGAAGCAGCAACGTAGGAGGACAGTTCATCATCAGACATCGTACCGTGTGAGTGAAATACTTCACTCCCAACAAGATCTTACCACCGCCGTGTTCATAACATCACACTTTAATTTTATACAACAAGTGCAAATACAGTGCTAGATTACTCTAACACTCGATCTATTAAACCTCCTCCACCTTGAGCGTAATATCGACCGATCGGTTTGACCTGACCGGTTGCTCTTTAGTCGAGGATTCGCAACACTTACTGCAAATGTACACTTAGTAAAAAATTAATATACATACTCATACGTAGTAGTTTTAAACATTAGTGTTGAACGTGGCTTTGCCAAAAGCATTGTGACTTATTAGTATTGTACAATAAATAATTATTTGTTCCGAATACTTTGGTGACTTGTGCGAAATGACGTGTGCTTGTGATAAATATCTGGAAGCTTCTGTATATGTATTATTGTCAAATTTTTTTAGGATTTCACTAATATAATCATGATAGATATTATTAAAGTACCAATGAAATTACAAAAAATATATTTATATATATTTTATATATTTATATATATTTATAGAAGGTTTCTATGCCTAAGTGTTCGGACACTTTCGCGTACCACTGTATCGTTTATTATTGAAATTAATGAAACCAAAGCACTTTGTACATATTTTAATATAAAGCCGTTTGTGTTAAAATACGGATAGAAGTAGAAGAAGGTGAAGTTTATATCGCAATCACGATCTGAGCTATAGGAATTAAAGGGTCGATGTTGGATGACTTGTCCTCAAGAAGATATTAGAACGGAAAATGGGTGAGAAAATGTTCATTTTTCATTTTTGAGATAGAATTTTATTTCGCAAAATGCACATTTTATTGTAACACGTATAATATATGAATATGCATATCCAAATTAAATTGTACGAATGCTAATGTATAAGACAATTATCAACCACTCGTGCTTCTCGTTATGTTCAAGAGAACCAACAAGAGCTCGAGTAATAAAGCGACTATACTTGCGACAAGAGTTAGTGGAATCTGAAACATGCAAAAACAAAAATTACGGTTAAGGTGCCTGCTCACTGATGTTTATGAATAATTCGACATCTCATCGTCGTTCGTTTTGCATATTTTTCGTGAACATATTCGTAAGACACATACAGTCATTCGTAAAACTCTTCTTGCATTCGATAAAAAGGCCATTTTTAATGAAATAGAACGCTACAAGATTTCATTGCGAAGTATTTTTTCACCATTTTCTTATTGTTTTATATATGATAATATACAAATATGTATATGCCTACATCCTATATATTTTATTTCAATAAAAATGACCATTTTTGTAAGATGTAAATTGCGAAGACGATTTCATCGACGATTGTAATTGTTCGAAGTTACGAAATACACTGAAGTACATACAGAAAATATTTTGGCAGATTTAATAACAGTTTGTGAACAGTTTGTGTTAGTGTGCAATAAACCCACAAAAGGTTGGCAAACATATTGCAAACACTTGGTGGGCAATGTCGTATTTGTTAACGAATACGCGTGTTTAAGGAAAATACGTCATTTTCGCTTATTAAAATAAGAATGATCAAAGTGAATAACATATTAAAAACGACTATTTAATAAGATTATAAGAAAATTACGAAATATAATATGAAACTTACACGCAATACTTGAGATAGGAGTATTATGAGTGGACCAACTATAGGTAAGCTTTCTAAGAGTTCGATTACAGGACCAAGTAGTATCTGAAGTTGTGAAAGATTTCCATTCAAAATACCTTCAAGTAGGTCACCGATCGACACTTCTTGAAGACCCGTCAAGAGCTTAGTCAGGCTACCGGTGAGGCTGTTTCCTCCTAGATGTAATCATGAAACATTACATTAACATTATATGAACGTATTAGTTGAGAAAACCTTTCCAAGTCTATTATATAACTTCTTTAAAGTTGATTATGAAGAGAAATTGAATTTTATTTTAATATTATCACCCCTTAATAATATTATCGTAAATAGCGTTATTCATATCTACTGCAAATAATAACTTATTTATCTTGTATTTAATATTAAATAATAGTAAAATCCTTAATAGCATTTGTTTGATTTTATTCATATCTAAGGTAAAATAATGTATTCGAGTGAAATTTCATTTATAATAGCATAAACGTATATATAGCTCTTGACGATTAATTATAGTTAGATCATGAATGGCGGATAGCGACGCTTCGATTTACACGTGATAGAAGATAACTTATTATGTTAGAATTTGATTTCATTAGTTTTCCGAAATATTTTGTTAATCGTACTAAAATGTATGAAACAATTTATTGTGTACAGTGGACTAAAATTATTAAGGGGCGAAGATTACGAAAAGCTCGGAATTTCTTTTTAATTTTTATTAGAATTCGATAGTTTATTAGAAGGCTCTATTTAAAGGGCCAGAGATAAAGCTATTACCTCCGGTAGAGTTACCACTCAAAAGAGGTCCAAGGATACTAGTGAGGGCATCGTTGAGAGTCGGGGCTTGGGGTATTAAGTTACCAGTGGTTCCTGCAAAATCGTTTAAAACATTCCTCTTGCTTAATTTATTGCCTATTAATTAAAATGGTAAAATCCAACTATGTCTCTGTTCGAATATCATCGTTCATAACCATTCGGATGCTTTCGCAGTTTGTAATACGCAAAAGCGTATAAATTGGCTGGATGTTTACTTAAATTTACATTTTTACGAATATCATTAAAGGAGTAGTATCTAAATAGTAGCACGTCTCATAACTATTGTGACAGTTTATCTGGATATTCAGTACATTCCCGTATACTATATGCTTCTGTATATTTCTGTACATTTAAATTTTAATATTTAGAAGCATCCGTAATCTTATGATAAATTAATAATCATTCGATTCGATTAACATTCATTGTAAAATACCATAGGTTGTTAGATAGTATCGATCCGTAAAATGCGAACATTTTTGAAAAAACGACGTTTCAGATGCGTCAAGCTAATAAACGTTACATCCAACAATATCAATAAGATACATATATTGCTTTACCTATTGCCTATTGCCTATTTACTAAATAGAGTGGTACCATTACCTTGTGCAGTAGAAAGGACGCCCTGTCTAATCTGAAATATCAATATATCGCAATGACAGTGTTCTTAAGCAGCATTAAATAGAAATAATACACAAATCTCGAAATACAATTTGTAATTGTCTTCGTTATAGTAACTATTTCAAAGAAACCTTACCAGCTGACCATTGCCTATACTGGCCAAGAATCCAAGCAGGAAGCAAGTGAGGAATAAAGACAGTATAACTCTCATATTGACGAGCTGTGTTCTTTCGTATGGCTTTGCGACGAAAATACAGGAAGCGGCTCCTCGAAAGTACTTGCTTTCTGGTTGACTCGTTCATATTTATATAATAGTTATCAGTCGGTCTATATCACATTGTTTGACCATTAATAGTAAATACCTCGTAATAGCTGTCATTGTTCGGAAATTAGCATTGATATCCAAAAACTCGACCTTGGCTTTGTCAAATATCATTATTACTACTATTCGTACGTTTCATGAAATTTCTGAACACTCGCATATCTTGTCTTTTACATAACATAATTGCGATTTTTATCGAATATGAGCGCCTAAAAGTAAGATACCGACAATTTTCGCAATTGGTAACACTTCACTCGGGAACACATCTAGGAAAGAAGCAACAATGTAACAGTATAGGAATTTTATTTCGTATATTTACTTAGAAATGATAGAGCAGAAAATTATAATTATCTAACTAAAACCATTTCCAAAATATGGTCACGTTCGCCTTTCCAAGTACTCGATTTTCCAAAAGGATGACGGACACGTCGATGGGCCCGATGGCCCATGGGGATTTCTCATCCCTTTAGCACTTTTACTTTTATTACCTCCACTGCAGTTCGTACTCTTTGTCTTATCAAATTCATCGAATTTTACACGATTATTTCACGATACTATAATACAATAGGTTTCATGTTTACAGAATAAAATAGATTATTTTCGATTGATTTATTAATGCAGTGTGAATCTGGAGTGATGGGAATAAACAGTGAAAGAGAGTTCAGTTTAGAATAATTTATTAAGAAAATTCTAACAAATTAAACACAACGCATCTATATCTATTTTTAATGGATAGCTATTTCCATTACCACTAAGTCTTACAATGTAAAAAGTGTGTATGGAGATTAGAAAATCGACGCAACACGATGTCGTTACTTATCCGGCATTATTATTCAACAGTTGATTAACAGCGTTCAGCGTTGATATCGGTATCTGTGAAAAGGAAACACTTAAGTGAATGAAGGAAACTTTCGTTATATCATATACTACCCTTCTTTGTAAGTATCCGAACATACTGATGTTGATGAATTAATAATTGGAATTAACAAATTATAAATTCAAATTACATATTAAACAATACAAAAGCAGTACTATTTACCCTATAAATTGATTCTTTATATATCATTTTTTGAATCAACATCCTATCCGTTTGAAAGATATCTTCATAATGTAATTTATAATTTAAAAATGATAGAATCCAAAGATAAAATGTTTACCAAACTGACAGAATAACGTTATAAGACCCGACAGTTATAAATGCCAGTCTTAGTATTACGTATTGGTTCTTAAAAATCAATTTAATCGCGTTATAATATTTTATTATACGGCTATGCTGGTTATATATATAATATCATCGAAGTAATTAAAATTTATCTTGTGTAAGAAACAAACAAGCGTCCGAATACTTTTGGATAGAAAAATAAGGATAATCATATTTTTTACCTGAAATATGTCATCGTAAAAACCAGGACTTTTGGTCCTCATGACAGCTACTTTTTGTGTAGGAGTAGGGTCTGAATAATAAATCGCTTGACGCTTTTGGATGTTTTGAACATTTGAATCGGCATTACCCTGCGGCTCTATTGGAACTGTATGCTCTTGATCAGCCTGTCTCTTCGACTCCCATAACTTTCTTCTACGGTGACGTGGAAGGACTTTCGTTAGTCGAACTAAAAAATAAATCTCAAATGTATAAAAAGTGTCGTATTATGTTGTATTGTGTCGTGTTAATCCATTAAGGGGCAACGTTACGTTGACGCGATATTTTATCAGCGTTCTTTTTTCCATCAACTTTCATTATGGAATTCTATTTTCGTACAACGTGACTGTGAACGAGAATTCTGAAGGTTTTTATCCTAGTTATTTTTTTCACGTAGACTTTACGACCTTATTGATATAATTATAACATTATGATAAACCATTGGTTGATCCTTAATGAGTTAAGATTATTAATTAATTGAAATTTTTCTCACCAACGCGTATATCATTCGTCTCGCTGGACAAAACAGGATTAACCTCGGCGATAGATAGCGGATTAACGTTTAATGCTTCTTGTATCTGACGCAATCGTATTCACAGATTATTAATTCGATCTAAGAGCAACGACCTTCAAATTGATGCCATTAATTCAATTGTGTTTACCTCTTTTTTCGACGAAGAGTCAATTTGCTTAAAAGCCTCTGGAGATTCCGCCGGCACAGCCACTGTCTACAAATTAACCATAATTTTACCCTTCATATCTCAACACTTCATAATTTGTTTGCTAATCGTACATCACAAACCATATTCTTTTTCTTGTACTTTCGTATCATATATTTACTGTCTGAGATTTATTCCTCTTTTTCTTTTTTCTTTCTTTTTAACGAAGCACGTCATTTATATACTGTGGTGTGCAAGACTTCCCGGTCACGTCAATCTCTCATTTTATATTCCTAATGTAAGGTAATGATATTTATCTAATGTATTTGATCATCTAATGATCTCACCTAATGTAATGATATTTGAAAAGTTGTTAACTAATATTAGGTACAGGACAATGACGAATAAAAGAAAGCAATATAATAAATAAATACGACTACACAGTTATATTATATACACTACGAATTAATTATTCCTTTATACGAATATAAAGTAGATTTATTTGCCCAGAAACTTTTGCACACATTTTGCATATATTTCTTTATTTCACACTTTACAATTAAATTTGAATTATTTTTAAAACGTCGCAAATTTGTAACTCTGATAACGAACATCTTAATTACGACTCAATGAACAATTAATACTAATTTAACGCACCTCCAATACTTTTTCTTTCTTATTTCCAGAACGAGCGATTACTTGAATATTCGAACGTCCCCTGGTTGATTGGCCCCTATCGCCTTCATCTTCACCTGGTTTATTATTTCCATCATCTCGTCTGTCGCTTGGTCCTCTGTTAGAAATTCCAGCTGATGTTCCAACCGCGTGAGCTCCCGTGTTGGCGAAGATTCCTCCTCTGAGTCCAGGACCCGACCTTCCACTTCCGTCTATCACTCCGCCTAATCCTGCTGCAGCTTCGTGTCTTCCGTTTCCAAGGCCTGCTCTCGCGAACAGACCTCCTCCTGTTGATCGATTCACCGCATGAACTTTTCATTTCGCCTTCTCATAGGGGAA
This sequence comes from Bombus bifarius, assembly GCF_011952205.1. Lineage (NCBI taxonomy): Eukaryota > Metazoa > Arthropoda > Insecta > Hymenoptera > Apidae > Bombus > Bombus bifarius. The sequence continues at coordinate 5,968,335 of NW_022884386.1, forward strand.
AAAAAAAGAAAAAAAACTGGAAGTCCAGAAGTCAACTTCCAGTATATTTATGATACGATAAATATCTATTTCTGAGAATCTATCAAGACATAAAAAAATCATATCAGTATATAATTGGAGATGATATAATAGCAGCTGATTTCTTAGGATCTATGATTTTTTTGCTGATATTATAGTTCACGTTTACATAAGGAAGAATTGAATTCGCAATGTAAATATCCCTTTTCCATCGTCTGAGGAGAATTGTCTTTTTAGATGGTCGAAGAGAAGACGAGACACGCCAGAATAATGGATCAGTTTTATCGAAAACAAATGGATTTATCGTTTAGTTAATTTAACGTTTATCATTTGGTAACATATTAAAATAAGATGTTACGTGTAAGCAACATCGCGCATAAAGATGTTAGTTATGAAACTGGAAAAATTATAAATCGTAATACAAAATACTTTTAGTAGAAAGTAACGGAACGTAAGAAAATAGGGAATCTGTAAATAAAGGAATTATTATATTCGAGAGATTGGCAATCCGAATGACAATTTGACTCGTTTGCCACTTGACGGATTAATCGAGCGCCAACTAAAGTTTCGTTCAAGTAGATGAAATTCGTATAAACGTCTATGACGACAGATTTCCAAGTTCTACTGGAAAAGAAGAAAGACGTTTCGATGGAATTGTACTAGCCAAGATTTGCATTGTTGCCATCGATTGCGCCACCCAAACCAGCGGACGCATGGCCACCCCAGGGTGTTCCGACGCTAGCGTGAAGTCCATTGCTTCCGCCTAGTAAACCACCCAGTCCAGCTTGGGCATGGTAGCCGCCCAAATTGAATCGGATTCCACCATTTGTAAGTTGAACGAATGGAAGCTGCGAAGAAACAATGGCACGTTTTTTTATTGTTTTGTTATTAGATCGCGAATATTTATGTTACTGTCTATAGTTAAATTATCCTATATCGATCATTTCGAAAGTAATGAAAACTAAAGTGTTTTTTATTTCTCTTCATATTATTTAAGGCATTTAGTTGTTGTTTGAATGAACAATCTGTATAATATACATCAACATAACTTTACTTAATAGATGAAATTTGTACGTCTAAACGTATCTCGAAGTATGGCAAAGTACTAAATAGGATAATTTAACTAAAGGGTGCAATATGTAAATTCATATTTTTATCAACTCAACTAGAGGACCTATGCAGAGATTTGATTTCTTTATTAAATATTATGGCGAATACTGTACTTTGGAAATTGTATACATAGTTTTTTCATATTATGTACAGTGCATTGTATGCATTTTTACTAACTCGCTTAGTTACTAGGGTGCATCAAAATTCGCAATTTACCTAACATTTTTGTATAATTACAGCGATAAGTTTCTCCAAATATTAACATTTTAATAGTTGCTACCTAACTATCTACGTTATATCTATAGTGCCTCATTGTAAAGTTTATAAACGTTGTTACACTACAATTAGACCGATAAACCTTAATGAAGGTTTTCAGGTACGTTATGTATGTATTTAACAAATAGATGGTAGTTAATATGAAACAATTTTCTTAAACAATTACAAACTCAGTACAATTTGCTTCTATACCACCTGTATATCTTCTAAGTTTTTCAGGATTATTTGATATTTATGCAAATATACTAAATTGTCGGCCTGATAACAAACTTCAACTCAGTCCTTGGTTCACTACAATTATTTGCAAATTTAAGCAATATCTTCCAACAATCATATAACCATCGCAAACTTATAACTCGGTTTTATATTTCCGCAATCTTTTCCCTGATCGTGGTTGCGTTTGCTGATTACCTAATATTGTTCCGCCATCAGTGACCCGTACTCTCCCCTTTTCGCTAAATTTTTTTATACATTCTATTCACTGTCATTCATTCGTCATCATTTATGACCGTCCAAACAAAAAGATTCAATGGATGTCGTGGCACGTTATCTAATTATTGTTACGTTATACTTGGAAATATTAGAAAGTTGCTCGCTTAGAGCTATTTGCTCATACTCAGTTTGTAAAACAATTCATTAGGTATACAAATAAGCATTTACAAAGGCTGCAAATATCGCACAGTTTTGATTATCATCTCTAATTATACTCGCTTGTTGAACAACTGAATAATTTTGTTTTCGTATGAGGGGAAATTCTTCATTTTTAATCGTTTTGTAAATATCGATGTCGAATATGAACGGAAACTTTTCAATCAAAATGTGACAATTTTTTTCAATTTCTATTCCTATTTTTTTTTTTTTTCGAAGCTTCGTTTTCTTACAAATTTCCAAACGCGAATTACCAATTACGCGAATCGCCAATTAGAATTCCACTTGTTCGTTCAAAATTCCAAGCAAAGTTACAATGCAAAATTCGATAAATCGCTGTCTCACAATCGGCCGCATCGCAAACGTAAGCGTGAATTGTTCTCAGGCAAATACAATGAAAATTTGTATTATTAATTCAATAAAGTTGAAAACTCACCGAGAATGGACTCTGGGCGCTATTTTCGCTATCTTGAGGCATCCCGGTGATCAATGCAATTAGACTAACTACGAACACTAAAACAACCTTGCCGCACAGCATCTTTCTTTCAACTGAGTCGCACAACTGGCTACCTGACGCGCTTACTACGGACTTCTAAAAAGACCTCGAAGACATCTCTGGCTCACCTTCTCGTCGGGAAGGGATAAAGTCTGACGTAGACTTAAGAAGTAGCCGAGCAACTCGTTTTGCGAATGTGGTTTTATAGCTGATTTATACGACGATTGTCTACCGAATGAACTGTGATTACGCCGGGGTCAAGGACAATATGAATACAATCACCACGCATTCATTTCCTTCTTCAGTCTTGCTGGCATTTGTATAAGTTTCGGTGTGCTGCCTTAATTAACAAGTACATCCCCGAAAAGACAGAGAAGACATTGTACGTTGTTTATTTTTACAAATGGGAGAAGTTCCAATAGGCTTTTAGCGTCTTAATGCACAAATTCTTCCTCGATTTATTAATGAAAATAATTGAATATCTTTTTATAATAAAAGATAGCTAGTTGGTGCGGTACAAAATGTATTGTACCTTTTTAGAAAATAATTCAAATATTTTCGGAAGGTTTTTCGATTTATTGTTTTCACTTTTAGTTTAGCGTTGGAAATTTTCATTGTTTTACGTCGAAAATAAATTACCAATTAACGTGTTCATGGTTAAGGAATTCGTAATTTCTTCACAATTTAATGAAAGGGAATGCTGCAATCGTGAAATAGCTATGCACTTGTGTGATGGAGAAATTTCCGCTAAAATGACTCAACACATAAATGAAGAAGAAGCAAAGGTTTTTATAAATGATTATTTTTTTGACCAGATAGATGGATGACGCTAAAAAGATCTTAATTAAAAATATAACGAGATGCAGGAAAACTAGACATTAATATCGCAGATCAAAGTTGAATCAAACGTAAACATAATTCCTCGAATAAATATCTAAGAACATAAAATTACATGACTAATAGTATTCTAATGTCAGAAGATATTTTAGAATTCTCCTTATTTGTTTGAATAATAAGGTGGTTTATGAAAATCCAAAGTTACGGTTCAAACTTCAAGATTCAATCTTGTAATTCGACGAACTTCCGTTTTCGAAACCAGCATAATCGTTGTCAACGCCAACTTGTAATACTTTTTAGAATGTCAATGATTGGTATTTAATTCACAGTTTAATACAAAAGGCTTAAAAATCTTTCGTATGCTACTTAGAAATACTTTTTCAATTTCTGATACTGATTCCTTCGAATAGATGTGATAAATTACAAACGAAACCGATCAAGTGAATCATTCAACCTTGCCAACGCTGTATTTATACATATGCTAATACATCGATAACTGCGAAACGATTTAACGTTAACGCGTGGACTGATTATTATTTTACATGCATTTATGTGCTTATGACGCCCGAGCCATATAAATAAAAAACCAGACTACCGGTCACGCGATTATTCATTAAATCCGACTATTATCAGATACTGAGATTCATTTTCCTTCGTTTAATATTTATCTTATAACGAGGATCCATGCAGTGGAATATCAATTATGTACAAAATGAAGTTGAATTTTATTCGAATACACAATGGATACACGGGTTGTTTGCTTATCCTCGCATCTTTTCGTTATTCATAGGACGTGTTACATTCGAAATGTTTTCCGTATCGCAGGATTGACTCGTTTAACATTCCATGTAGTAGCCATGGAGTCTTTCGTGGTACATACGTGACTTCGAAATTCGTGGGTGAAACAGCGCAGCTGCCGTGAAAATCTAACGAGTCATTGTCGTTCGTTCGTCAATTATCGTCCCAACGATGAAATTGCAGTTTGCTTTAACGACTCTGGTTTTCTCTAAACAGCGACATTTTGTCATTCGTTATCTACATAAACGATGCAATGTGACTCACATACTTATCGGCCAGCTGTTATCGAGCGTGTGATATATAAAAGTATATATATGTTATACAATACGTCATGAAAATTTAGAAAATCAAATTCATTTCGCCTTGCATTTCATTTACGAGTCAAACGATACTCTGCTGTTCTTCGATGTCACTTCTCTTTACAATGGTAGAACATTTAAAGTAACGTGCACTGCTAAACATACATACGAACATATGTATTAGGTATTAGGACATTTGGTAATCGAATGCATTTCATTGTTGTTATTCTATATTCTACTTATCTTATTATAAATCTGTCATTTCAATTGCGTTACAGGAGCCTTGTAATATAAAATATCAGACAAAGTAAAATTTGCTTTTTCCAATAAATACTACAAGTAGATGTCCTAATTCCTAATACTTATGTACGAGTATAACTGGCAGCGTATGTTACGCGTGATAGAAAACTAAAAGATTGAATTCATTTCACTGTTTGATGAATTTGTTCTATGATTGAAACGATATTCTGCTGCTTTTGGGTGCAATCTTGTTCTGCAGTGGAGGATCATCTTCATAGTCTAGTCCATTTTCTTTATTCGGAGCAATTTTGTTCTGTATTCGAAAATCGTCGTAATACTTGTTTGGTCTTTTATCTTTAGGGGCGACTTTATTTTGTATGGAAATATGCGCGCTAGTTGGTCGAGAGCCAGAAATCGTACCAAACCCAGCGGTGATCCCATGCCAGGAATAATTTGTGTCTTCTTCTACGTTTTCGTGGACTTCGTAACTACCTGTACTACCCTGTCCTCCATGGGTACCTATAAAGATTTCTATATGAACCATCTGTAGTTTTATAGTTGTACTGTTTGATTCAGAAAAAAACGAAGTTTTCAAAACCTATAAACAAATATATAAACGGTAAAAAAAGCGGCACACCATTCTCTGGTTCTATATAATGATTCTCGTTAGAAGCTGCAATAAAATTCCTTTGCAGAATTTTCCACAATATATTCTCTATCAATTCCGTAAAATTTGTACCTTAAGATATTTTAGAAAAGTTTTGGCATACGATTAAAACGAGAAATCCCACATATCAACGTACAATTCACTATTCTTTCTTATTATCTCGATTTTAAGAAATTCGTTAACGACAGAAAAACGCGCCTTTTGTAAAAATCTCCTATTACAATTGTTCGATTAATAGTTGAAGATATCGCACATATACCTTTGTCTTTCCCTTTTTCATTAATTTTTTTCAGGGATTTCGCTTTTGCCTAGTCAAGCAGTACAGATATATACTCGATACCAGTAAATGTGTACCTTGATTTCCATGACCACCATGACCACCATGACCACCATGTCCACCACCATTTCCACTGTACCCGCCAAACGGACCTTGAATACTACCTAAGATACCATGATTACTAACCAGGAAGGAGAGGGTGTTTAAACCAAAGGAATTTTTGTTATTGTTCTTAACGTTTCTCTTCATTTGTTGTTGTTTGAAACGTTGTTGCTGAAGTTGCTCTCTTTGGAATCTCTGTCGTTCCCTTTGAGCTAATATTCTCTCTCTTCTTTCTTGGCGTATTCGTTGTAACTCTTCGGCATTCTGGAGTCTCTGCCCAGACGTTTGTTTTACTAGAGCCCCAACAGCTTCTAAAGTCGAAACAGGGATCTATGAAAAAGAAAGAAAGATTTATATTTCAAAGAAATTGCTAGGATAATATATAGATAACACGATAAAACACAAAAATTTGAACTGTGTCATATCGAGAGCGTGTTACGCGAGAGCAGAATATTATTGTTTGATGAATATCCAAAAGTATGTATGCACACCGAAAGTTCGTTTTGTTTAAAGAAAGTAAAAAAGAAAAAAAGAAAAGAAAAGAATTATATTTTAGGGATTTTTACGAAAACTGTATTTACGAAGAGTACGTGTTATATAAGTCACCGGAATATAAATATACCTTTAAAATACTATCGATGGCCTTAGAATTTTCTGGGCTAAAAGTTTGCACCGCGGCTCCTGTTTCCTTGATCGCCGTAATTGGAATCTGAAGCGTTAAAATCAATTTTTATTGGATCACCGAGAAACTTAAGAGAGATTAAATAATACTCACGTTAAAAATACTGTCTATCACACGGTCACTTTCACTCGGATCATTTTGACGCTTCATTCGTTGAAGGATCGCCTGAAATAACAGATTTAAATTCAATTATCAGGTCTCCATATCATGTTTAGACCATTTTTATTTAAGAAAATAATATATAATGACTATAGAATGACATTTTTATTTGTCAACATATAAAGCGACAATAAAACAACTTTTAATCATCTCAGTATAGGGGGAATTAACTTTCGATGAAATTTTGTAGCATTTTAATTCACTAAAGCTGTTCTTATAATAGTATGTTTTGACACCTGAACTGTGCTGTAAACGGAAGATACGATAAAGTTAATCCCACACGTTATAACGTCGCAAATGCGGGTAGAATTATCCGTACGGGAATGTGCATTGAATTACTTTTAAACAGCTATTATGCCTACATAGTAACTTTCTCTTTTCTACATATAGAGCGTCAAACGATTTTCTGCTCGATAAGTGTTAATGCAAATGCCAACGTGCCTTCTGAACAGGCGTTATTGTTCTTTTGTTGCATTTCTATTTGCGTTAATATCGCATACCGGAAAATTGAAAATTTTACAGATCAATGTTCCTTTCTCATTTGAAAATATCAACGAGTTTAGGTTCAAATTATAGTTGTTATACAGTATCGAAAGTTAAATTCTTTTATTATTACTTTACCTATTAATACGTGAATTCAAATATAAAAAACCATGTGAATAAGAATTCGCGTAGATGACAAATGATTAAGAGTCGACGAATGTTTTGTATTGGTCTTTAAATAATTGGTTTTGTATTAAGAGCGATTCAGAGAATGCACGTGAAGATGTGACTGCACGTGTGAAAAATGTGTATTGTGTGTGTGAGGCCTTTACCAGAAGAATTTTGTAAAATTCGCTGAAGAATCGAGCGTCAAGATCCAATGAGAAAGAGTCTCAAGAGAATTGTTACTTTTTTTTAGTATTATCGAGTAAAACTCTGCTTGCGATTCAATGTTCCTTGAATGATCTGAATTTTATTATCGAAGATCCAAAATATTTGAGATACCAACATTTTTTGTATATATACTCGGATAATGATTAAGCTTCACCACATTCATTGCAATTACGCTATAATGTCATGACAACAGAGATAAGTCTAAGGAAAGCCAATATTGATTTGTGTGAAAAGAATCAGTACGTTTATAATACTAAACACAACGATGTAAAATCCATCATTTGAGCAGATCTGAAAGTTTTAACGTGTTAAAATAATAAGATACAAATTGTTGCAAATAAGCATAGAACTTACTGTCTCCGAAGCTGTCACGTACAAGATAGCGTTGAAAACGCAGATTATCCCAAGCATTGTTGTAACACCTTGATGCGACCGTCAAAGAATCTTCGTGATCTGCAAACTGCAGAACAGGTCGACGATCCTCCAATCTATAAGGATGATTGCAAGATCCCACGCGAGGTATCAACCAATCACGATGTAGGATTCCACGGATCCAATACCTTTTGACCAGTGGTCCTTTCTATTCCACGTAATCTTCTTACACACGATTTAGCCCCTCCTTTTTGTCTTCTTTCACCGAGCTATCGTGTTACGCGCATGCAACAACGTAAGCGGAATTAGTTATTTACATGAAAGTAACAGTAACAGTAACAGTAAACCCATGTATGAACACGAACAGACAGATGCAACAGCTAAATACTCACAGAAGTTCGACGATCAAACGAAAATTACGACCAAAACGCATTAAGGACAGCTGATGAATTATTATTTCTTTTTACGCTGAAAGATAGAATTATGCCAAGCAATTGTAAATGATTCTGAAGAAAGTCAATGAAAGTCTGATGAAAGATCATCATCTTACAATGGCGAATAAAAATTTCTCGTTACGTACATCATATTTTACTTTATACAATTTAAGAAAATGTTATTGTAATGTGTATGAATTTCTCATGTGTGTAATGTATTCACTTTATATTATTTAAACAAATTTTAACCAATATTGTAAAAAAAAGAGAAGCAAGAAGTAAATACTGTTATGTATTTACATAATATTATTTAAAATCTTTAAAGCTGAGTAAAAAGAACTTGTTTGAGTGAGAACTTTTATATACCTCTGTATATTATTTCCAATAAAAGATAATGAGCGATATAAAATCAATATACATATGTATGTATGAAAGCAGACTTTGAATTCTTCCTGTTTTAATTAACCTTTAATGAACCTCGTAACACGTTGTTTTAGTATGCCAACGAAATTATCAGTCGTGAATATGTAAAAATACGTTCAGAGAAACTACGTTCAAAGAAACGTTTCAAGAATATTACTTACAATTAGTGTAAACAGATTTACTGTTCGTGATCCATGGAACAGCACTGATCGTGTAGTTCTTGATCCGTCTGGTTGATTCACATATAAGGGCGAATCCAGTGGTCCCACGCCGCGTGTCAACCAATCGAATTCAGGCAAACGTGCTTTCTACTTACCTCTTCTCGAATTTTCGTCTGATTTTTATACGAGAGAACTGTTAAACCCTGTTTCACTGATTACCTGCGTACAAATACGAGAGCGCGTAGGTCGTGTAGGACCGCGTTACATAAATATCGGACGATGATCTTTGAAAGTGACGTAACTTGAGCCAGCATAAACACCTATGATCTTTTGTGCGTTTTGAAACAGCCTCGTTTGTCCTTGGCTCTTTTACGAGACGCACTATTGGAAATAGTATTGGAGTTGATTTTATGGCAATTTGAAATATCTTCGCTTTCGCTTTCAACTCTTTAATTCGAATTATAAAAAGAAACGGTCTTTTACACGTACTACTAGTCGGTTAAACTTATGTTCGATCTTTGGCTACATGCTTGGAGGATGTACACTATCGAAGGAATTTTATCAAATAAGAAATGTCCTAATGCAATCAGTCGTTTTAAGTGTCCCTTCTGTCACGAAAGAAACTGCCTATTTGGTTTCCTAGATCCCTCTGGAACTCTTTCACGTTTGTTTCCGATTGCTGAAAAATGTACAGACAAAATATGAATAGGTCAAATGGCCGGATAAATCGATCATTAGAATCAGAATCAAATTGGAAGGACTTGAAAGAATCGTCTTACGTTTAATGCGTCTTTCCATTCGATATTAAAGAGTTTAACGAGCCCCAAGACGTTTCGCCTGATTAAACTCTGTAGCGCTTGTCTAGTTAAGACAAAGGGCGTGGTCGTGGGTATTGATGTCGTTGTTTCTGTTCCGTTGACGTTGGTCATGTTCGATGAATCTGCATCCTTTAGGGATTCTTTCATCAGGGTACTAGCAGTAGCCGAATCAGGAGCGATGCTGTTATTGATAATGGTGGCGATCTCCTTGATCGCTGATGTCGTGTCGCTGATTGCCTGCAAGCATTCGGAATTTGTTTTACAATTCAGCTTTTGTTACTAGTAAATATAAAACCTAACTCATTATTTAGCGAATTATCTTTCAGCTTGTTGTTTCGCTGCTTAATGATCCAGATTAGAATTTTTCCGTGCAACGAAACAAACATATATACTTGAGAAGAAAGACAATTCTCCCTTCTAGTAAAAAAATACTGTCAGAATCGGAATATATGGTTTAAAATAACGCATAAACGAATAACGTATAAATGGTAGCGCTGTGAATACAATTCATGGTTTTACAGGTTCAATCCATTGTGCATTGGACTGCTTGCCACCTCTAAACTCTCTCACGCCCAACGATCAAACCTTCGACACTCGACAGTTACGTGACTTCGAGTTACTAGCTATCGTGGTCATCTGCACAATCTCACCCGCACTTTCACTGACCATACGCAGTTAAGTGTACATTATCCTTTTTTCTTCCTTGTAACAGAGGGAGGGGAAAATGCACATCCGCATACCAGGCAACTTGAATGGTCCGGTTATGTGGATTTACCATGATGTCATCGCCGATCTATTAAAATCTCCTTGCGTACGATTTTATCCTGAAGGGAAACTCGGAACTTGTCGTGACCATTGGATGAAGAATACACTCTTACACAAGTATACTTTGTCTATCATAAATCGATCGATACCGGTCAACTTCGTAAATTGAGAAACGAAAGAAAACAACGATGTGTGACATAAATTATCGTTTTTAATTTTCTTTCAGATTTACGATCATTTGTTTTCATTCTCCTGATAAATATACATTTATTCTATTTCTGGACCGTCTACTTTTGAAGAAGTTAAATAGTAATCATACATTTGGATAATACTGTGAAATTAACAAAAAGTGGCGTCGATAAATTTGTCTTCTGAAAAATTCAAATATCCATAGTCTAACCACTATACACTATACATATGTAGACAGAAAATGCCTTACCTCGAACGTGATTTTTGCCAAGGACCAAAACAATCCCGGCTTCTTATTCTTCACTTCTCTGACAACCCTCTTCGATTCTTCCGAGATGATCTTGTCTCCAATTACATTCGTATCAAAATCTTTTTCACCTGAATCCTCAGACAACAGTCGATCTAGAATCCTCATCTTTTCTATAATCGCCTCCTCATCCAAGTCACTCTTTTTATCTTCATCTTCAACGTTTATTCTATCTTCTTTCGCTTTCTCTTCACGATCATCCGATCCAAAATCACTATACCTGTTATATACTCCTGGCTGCACCGTTTCTGTCATTCCTTTAGAGTAACTCAGCAGGAGCAAAGGTTTTTCAAACTGATCTTTTTCTGGAGTGGCCTCGGATGTTTCTCTATACTGTGCCACGCGTGGTAAAAATTTCCCAGTGCTCGAAGAATCGTATCGTTCAGGAAATTGTGCAACACGGTGCACCGGGTCTGATATGTGAAATGCAGGATTGTAGGGCTCATAATTCGTCGAATAGAATCCTTGAGGGTCGCCATGGAGGGGATGCACGAAGCAAAATAGCGATAAGCCGGCTGCCAATAAATTCATCGACGACGCCTGCATCTGCAATTAAACGCTGTTAATCGGTCACAGAATTTACACGTGGAAGATGTCTAAAGGCAAATCTAGATTGCACGCTTTAAATACATATCGTTGATGATTCGTTCACAGCGAAAGAAGTAAAGATCGTTTTCATCTGTATTTCATCCAAAATCGATATCCAAAGCGATCAATGAACGAAGTAGAATCGATCTTTACTTTTGATGAATCGAATGAACGATATCGATACGATTCGTGCTGAAGCGACACTGACGCTACTAATGTCATTCAGTAACAAATACACAGCCGTTCAGGTAACATTGTTTTGCCATGTAATTAACTGTAAAGGGAATGTTAATTCTAACACTTCGAAAACCAGTGAAACGAGTTCAATCAATGAATTAATAAATACTCCATTCACCTTTCATATTCACTGTGAATGATTCATCCGCAACACGTATCCAGGCTATCAAACATGTAAATTTCGTTTTAAGGTACACTCTGTAGACAGACTCGGAACAACTTCTCCGCGAAATTACGCCACGTACTTTCTTCGCGAAGAACTCGTTGGGTGTCACGCGAGGAGAATCGATTCGACGTTTCACTTAAGCCACGAAACTTTCGTGAAGAAGAAAAAGAATCGGAAAAGCGATGAAACCGCGACTGCCAGAACAGGTTGGCTATTTACACGAGCCGTTAAAAACTCGAATCTCCATCGGTCGCGTGATTCTCATCACGTAAGCGTGGCACGAATGGTCGCCAGGAAAATAGCAATAATACGACTAACCAAGCAATTCGTATTCGTGATACGATTGGATTCAATTTAAAAAGTACTATCGATTAACAAACGGGGGATACGTCTTTAAGAAACGCGGGAAATCGTACGCGATGTTTTTACTGAAACGTACGATTATGAGTCACGCATGAACCTCGTTGAGAATTAACGCGTGAAAACGGAATGCGAAGCTTTGTGTCTGAAGTCGGTGGAAAATTTCAGAAATACCGAATGCCCGTGAACCTTCCTCGCACTTTCACTTCTTGCACTTTCCAGTCTTTCTTGCACTCCCGAAGATACCGGTAAATGCGATCGAACAACGGTTATGTGTTTTATTTGATCGATTAAACGAGTGAGATTCGATTCGACGATGAAACGGTTGTAACCTTCGTGCCAGATCGGGCGTGACTGTCCAACGACGATCGGAATTTGACTTTTCGTGACTCCTTGGTTAGATACTTCCCCTTGTGCTCCATTTCGACGCAACCTCGAGTTGACGCGTGCAGGGAATTCACTAGCAGCGATATTTCGACAGTTTCGAAATCAATCGACCAACGAATTTCGAATATGATGCAACAGACATCGTTCTTTGTTGTTCCGCGCCAATGAAAGAACCGTTTAACCAATAGGTATTTCTTGTTTGTTCTTATCATTCCGGTTTATTTCTTCGTTAACATTAGCTCGAGATAGTTGGAGAATGTCTATTTTTGTTGAAATTGAACGCGAGGCCGTCAAGTTTTTTAACGTTTCTCGAACATTCGTTGCTCTCGATCGTTTCTAATCGTTTACACTCTGGACTCTATATTTTGTAACGGGTCGATGCATGGAATGATTAAGGAAGTCTAAAATCAGTTATATAATCATAACATACACCTGGGCTAAGTGAAATCGGAACACTGTTCGTTGATCGAGCGAGTAATTGGTTCGAGATCGTAGTACCTTATGATCGTCGTAATGGTTATGAAGCAACGTCGGTGCATCTAAATTACGCGAGTGATTATACTTATATATGTCGTTCAATTGTAAGTAATAACCTTCCAGTAAGATGGTTGTAATTATCATAACGAAGTGGACAACTTCCTTTCACGGAAATTATGTTTCAACAGGAAGAATATTTTTCGAGTAATTTTTTTGTTTGACTGATTTGCAGACATGTAAATGGCAGCCGAGGACAAATATAGATGGCGAGCATACAAATAGAGACATTCTAATGTAATTTGTATAATTCGTTTCCAAATTAATATCATTATACTGCACTTATATAGAATATATTTAATTATATAGCTGTTTCAACAATGTAACTAAAACGTATAAATAAACATTAATTTCAATTTCATCGAATTGTCAGAAATGTTTGTACTTGCATCGTCGATCAAAAGTATTAGCACACATAATCGTTACATTTATTCGAGCTTATTGACCGTAACATGACGCGAATGACATAACAGATTTTCAATAAAGTAACTGGAAAATAAAAGCACTTGAAAATACTGAATTTATACTAAATATCAACAGATGTCCTAATACGTATAGTCAACAATATATTTCTACACACAACGCTATGGATGGTTGACTGGGTCTCTGACAGTTTCTGAAATTTCTGAAGGTTGCTCCTCGATCTTTTTTCCTTTTTGCCGTGATCACGATTAAGCCGGACGGTCGACTTTCTACAGAAGTTGCACGAGTTATCGCGTTGTCGATTATGCGATCGCGCGAAAGGACTCGGTCGATAAACCGAATCGTTGAAATCAACTTTAGTCGATGTAATCAACTTTAAGGGATTACTCCTCAAATTCTGCCAATATTGACCGAATCCTTTCTTCCTCTGAAATCTTCAATTCCGATTTCAAATTTCCCATATATCGAGGAAATAATGGAACAAAGCAAACACAAAGAATCTCGATGGTGGTTCTATTAGAGTCCACTGTCTCGCGTCCACTTCGATCCTTCGAGTTGGCATTCGTTCAATGATGCTTGATGCCCCTCAATCACACACGTCGAATTATCCGCCACTTTTCGTTCGCGATTACGAAATTTCTTTCACTGGAACGATTGACACGCTGGAGCAGAAACGTGCTGCCCGAGGTTCAGTCGATACGGTACTTGTAGGTTAGCCCCGCTCGAGCATCAGAAGCACGTGGATCACAGATCATGTTTCACTTTCACTCTTGGCCGTCGCGCGACCACGTGTTTCCTTGAACATAAATCGATGGTAAATGCCTCGCTCGACGTGTTACTTCATTTTTATTATGCCCGCGATGCACTTTCTTACCGTCGATAATGGAATCCACGCGGACGTAATTATTTTCGAACATTACCACTGATGAAGTTTCGCGTTTTTACCATTATAGTTGGTTGCACTTTTCAGTGTTTTTTTGAATTATGAGATTCTGACGAGTGATCTATATTTGATTCGGGTTGTGAATTATTTACCGTAAGTTAAGAGTTCGAGTTTTAAAAAAAGAACGCCAGAGTTAACAGACTAGCGGAAGAAAATGTTGGTGGAGGGCGGATACGATGCAATTTCCAGTCAAATTATTCCTTCCACGGTCTAGTTGTCACGCGTCTTTCTTTCACCGTACTAGGAAACGAAACGTTTAGAATGGGAAATAAACTGCGAAATAGTATCGAAATTGCCAAAATTTTGTATATTTCCATACTGGCGGTTATAAATTTTCGGGATATTACAACTTTTCTGCACAATAATTGATAACTAATAATGAAAGTAAGTTACAACAAGTTACAAGGTGTATACCATAAAGTTCTCTTTCGTAACTCTATCATTTTACGTCAAATAGTTCCTTGCGCAAAAGTAAATCGAAATTTTTTCGTATAAAGCTTTGTTTTCAAGATAGATTATCGTTCCAAATTTTATGTAAGCAAGCGTTTTAACGTTTGCTTTAAATCTCTCTTATGTATCCAAGGATCTATATATGTACATGCGTTACGCAACGCGGTTTCCACCTGTTATGAGTCAGCGGTTCTCAGCATGCGTGGAATTGACAAAAATTTGGAGTAAATTAGACTCGGATTTTGAGGTTATATGGAAATTAGTTTTACGATCGCCCGCCATTTTTCGAGCTCGGACGTTTACGATTCGCGGACTAGCAAAGGTACAAATATCGTAACGTATCGGAGAAAAGCGATATTGTTTCGATAATCGTGGAAATAGTGTCAATGAATTATGGAATCACGGAACGTAATTGTGCTTTGTATCTTAATCGATTCGCATAATTACTCAATTATGTTTAGTCAAAATTCAAAGATAAAGCATTCGAGGTATAGTACTCGTTATATTATTTATCGATTGTTTTCTAATCTTTATTTTGTAATTATAATACATTTACTAGTCGAAACAAATGTGTGCTTAGCTTCTAATTCTTTAATCGTGTTTCTAAAAATATCAATTTGCATAAACATCTGTAGTCTAATTACGCCAAAATTCATTCCTATTTTTACTGTATGTAACAAAAACATTTTTTTAGATTGTCCAACCTAATTTTTTAGGAGATTAAGTCGAACGAATTAAATGACAGACAGTCACTGAATTACGCTAGACATCTTTCGCTGCAATCATAGAAAGTAACCCTGAATTCTTAAACTTCATTTTTCAAGAGCGTCGATTCGAAACAACAAGATCAACAAAACTCTCCCTTTTCAAAAGTACAGGAAATACCCCTGTAACTTTTCTTCACTGGTCCAAGTTAACATACCATTGCAGATAAACTATCTACTTACTTTTATTTGCTGCGTACAAATATTTATTGCGCAATCCTGACCGTCTTCGTTCACGAACCCTTATGCAATTCCTTGTTATCCTGTTACGTACCTGGAAGTGTACAGGAAATGGCTAATATAATTTTCTAATCACAATAGGAAAAAACCACGAAACTCGAAGTGAATTACAAGTGTTGCACGTGGTGTTGAAGTTACGGGAATCGAGTTCGATATAGAGAACATTGGGACGCTGGTCACGAACTGAAGTCTGGTGTCTTTTGCAGCAGCCGAATATAGTAACACGAAGGTGCAACGTGAAAAAATAAGTATGCAATTTATCGTGTCACTCATATGTCGGTATATTTGAGTCTCTCAGAAAATTTAATTATATGCGATCAGTTTCTTACTTTCGTAAATTTCTCAGTTTCGTGACACAGGTACACGAAGCAAGTGGATTCTGAATGTTTAGAAATCTATGAGAAATTTGAAGCGAAACGGTGTATAAAACGCACCAAACATATAATCGAAGAGATAAGAATCCAAAGGATAATGTTCGTAATAATATCTAACGTGTAACTCGTAATAGTATCTCCTATTCTTTAATTACGAGTTTCAATATGAATTTGCATATACGTATGCAGTCCACAATTGACTTACTTCTGTAGGTTTATTTATAATTAACATAAATAATACTACAGTGAATTCTGAAACAAATAATACTACTAAATTCTACTAAATATGTAAATAGTGCCTATGAATAATAGTAAATTTTGAGATAAGCATTCAAAGCGTTAAGTAATATGTTCGTAACAACATTGCTTTCCTCCTATTTTTCAATCTATAGAATCGATCAGTGTGGTAAACAAGAGTAATAAATTCTAAGATAAATTTTAAAAACTGATATTTTTAAAAATCACAATTTTCTCTACTTTTTTGATTATGATATAATTTTTGACGTAGACTAACGTAGCTTCTGAGTCGTTTATTGATGCATCTTTTCTTACTAATTGAAGAAACATCGACTGGTTATCAAAACGATTCTTGATTTATAGATATGGGCCAACAACATTATGAAACAACGTGTTTGCCACGAAAAAAGATTTCAGTTCTTCGCATAAATTTTACCCATATGGTATTTCGGCTATCGAGTTGTATAATAAAGCGTGGTCAAATCTATTCTTACATAACGTTCTCGTAATCGCTCACGAAACAGTGATCACAGGTGTTTTGACCTCGATACCTGTCTAGGAATTCGGTATAACTATTTTCTATAATGAATGAAAATGCGAAGGAAACAGGAAAATTGATAAATATCACTTTCATTTACATATTAATACAGTATGTCGATAACAGTGATAGTTCGTTTTAAAAATTAAATGGAAGCGATTTGATAAATAGAAAATCACCAATTATGGCATTGAAAAATACGCTAATATTTGATAAGCAAATACAAAGCGATTACTGAGTGAATAATTTGACAAATTCTGCATTCAATTGCACTAATTATAAGCTCACAGCACTATGAATTTTAGTGAAAATCTGTTAATCCCTTGCACTTCATTAGCACTGCAAAAGCGACATCGTGTGAAAATCGTATCTTATTATAATCGACGAAAAGCAACAAACGGAAGCAAGCTACTGTATAAAAAAATCTACACTCATTTATAATCCTTTTCTTCTCAAATCAAAATCCTTCGTTTCGAAAGATTTCATTATACAGGTGTATCAAAGTCGCTAGTTGAATCGTATTAAAAATTTTTCGAATTAGAAAGAGTTAAATATAACAAGCTGTCAATCTTATCAGGACGAGAATTTTCAAAATTCCGTAATTGTTTCAAGAATAGTAAAATTTAAGAAAATCCTTTATATCGAAACAATTTTCAGTCATTCCTTGACAGTAGTTCTCAAAAGTGGAATGATATTTTACAGTAAGATCAAAAACTAAGAATGGATGAAAGCGTTTAGACATTTGTCAACTTTACCTTGACAATAGTTCTTCAAACTTGTTCAATCAAGCAGAAAGATCCGTATCAGCTTCTGCAATGTAAACCGATGTTCGTGGCACAGCGAAGATATATAACGTGGCGATCGAACGCGTAAGAACAAGTGCATCTTGTCGGACGGCAGACCCGTCACTAACGAGATGAGTCTCTCCTCCTTTCAATATCTCGAATCAGTACCGAAGGTCGTTCACGTTTTTACGAAAGACCTCGCGTGTATCACCGCAACGGAACAGATTTACGAAATTTTAGCGTCCCTCATTCCGTCATCCATTTCTCCAGCAATCTCGCGTTGCGCACGAAGGAAAATTTCTCATGATGACGCACCTAAATATCCCCTGATGACTATGTGCTCTATGGCAAATCCGTTAAACGCGTTTCTCAAAAAATTAGGCAATAAACGATTCTTACGTAAACGCGGGCTAAACTATTAGCAATAATTTTAGTTTTATAAATTTTAATATTAGTACCAGATCTACCGACAGGTGAAATATGAGACTTGTATCAAAGAAACCAAATTCGAGAGGTATACGAAAGAATATACTTTGTCTACGCATATACCAAGTTGTTACATAAGTTTTGTCCGTCAAAGTAAGTCTTCCATAAACTTGGTTTACAACATCCATCCATGTGCTGGCACGATGTGCCTCTTTTGTAAATATCTTCAGATTTATCATTAAAAAAGCATTTATTATATTTATGGCAACGTTGATAGTTTACTCGGATGAACCAAGAAGCGGACGGAATATACACATCAACTTAATATTTTACAAAAAAAGTACTCAAATCTTCAAAAATCCGACGTTGCAAATTTATCAAATTTCTATGAAAAATTATAAATTGATCCTTTTCACCATTCTGATAGTTCTAATTTTAATGAGATAACAAAATTGTTATGAAGGTGGAAAAAAAAGTAGAAAATATTTTAATTACTTTAAATTTAAAATTAGCTTTTTAAGTGACATAAATGGCGTTTAAAGTATCATAATTAGCGCCAGCGTATCTGTAGCTGGCGCCTCGCGCACTGCAAACCGCTTTACTCTCACCATAACGGGAAACCTATCTACAGGCGATCTTAAGTAGTCAACTATCGTAAAATTGTCATCTTCCTATAGCTCTTGAGAAATTTTATTACACCGCAGGTTGACAAAGCGATCATAAATTAACGATTATATTGCGAATTTTTATTTTTCTCATAAATCATCCGCTGCATAAGACGTGATCACAAATAAAAGAAACGCATGATCGGTGACAACCAGGAAAGTACATAACATACACACGAGTGATAATTACTCGCTCATCGATGTCTTAGAATATCTAGAACTAGGACATGAGCTGCATCTCTCCATGTCGGAGTCGACGTCTGGTTGCATAATTACACGCGTTTCTATTGAATCTTCAGCTAAACGATACAAAGTCCGTCCAATTTTTTAACCTACATTCACGAGAGGATGCAATATACATATGTTGGTCCTTGAATCATTTACTTTTTATTATTTATAACTACCGACGAGGAATTCTTAGAATAGTATTGTGTACATAGAATTCTATTGATCTTATACCTCTGTAACTGCAGACCTTAATTACGTCTATTCAAAAAAGAATAAAAACATTCCAAGAAACCAAGCGTTTTCTAGTCTATAGGTCACATATCAATATTTTATATAATTGTACCGAGTATAGTTGCATAATTTTGACAGTTTATCATTAGGAAACTGTGTGTGTGGTAGGAACATGCATGCGTTGTTAGTTGCAATCGCATTCCTAGCCTATTTTTTCGTTTCTCATTCGATAGAGTGTTTGAATAATGCTTTCACCGGACACGGAAGTTTAGACGAATAATTAATAGCTGTTTCCTCGAGTAGCACTTTTTGGTGTCGCGAGATTATTATCTCGGCTGTACGATGTGTGAATTGATTTCATTACGTACAGACACCGATCAAAGATACTTGAGATAAACCTCACCTTTCTCTGCTATTTAATTACACAATTGCAACTTAAGTTACAAGATAACTATTTAAAGATAGTATTATATATTAAAATATGTACATGAAGTTATACTTTTACCTATGATTTCGATTTTCAATTATTCGTCTGAGGGACAAAGATCCCATTTCTCAGCGTTTCGTATTAATCAGCAGACCATTAGTGGTAATTACAGGCATCGCAAAACCTTCTGCATCGAATTTAGTATGATATATAATATATAATAGTATGAAGTATTTAAAATACAATCTAATTTGATATGTAACGGCGTAATTTTCGTCTAATGACCTGTTAAGAATTATTCACCTCTCAACGTTTATTAATTAATTAAACTGTAAGTGTATTTTATTAATTAATTAAACTGTAAGTGTATTTTTCTTAGAAAACTCGTCTTAAATTTTAGTACCATGAGTATCGTGTATTCTTTATAGGAATATAGAAAGATGCCTTTTTATTTACATAGTGATTAGACTGCGGATATTTATATAAAATCATATTTTTATTCGATACAACTTATTATGATTAGCTTTGAATGTTTTATACACCTTTATATGTTACGCGCACTTTTGCAGTTTCAATTTTCCATAACTGCATAAAAACCCGCAATGTATTAATATTTATTAATAATTTATAAGAAAGCAAATCTTTCTATAACCTAAAGAAAAGTCCTGAAAAGATTAACGAAACAATTCTGCACGTGGCATGGCAACTGTACTTACGTCGTTCTCGTATCTAGAAAGTATCCCGGAAATCTTCAATTGAAAACTATTTTCCGATGATAGGTATTTACAAGGAAATGGGAAGTAACGTAACGAATTTTGTTTTACAAAAACGCACACACGTTTATTGGATCGGAAATACAGTTAACAAGTTTGTATTTGTAATAAGTGCTCGCAACACTTCTCCACGATTCTGATATCGCACATTGTTATTTAATTTGTTAAAGCAACAACCGTGTAATATGTAAATTATTGCAGCGTTGTACTTCCTTGACATCGGCACGCGACCATTGAACTATCGGCTTGGCGAACAATAATTTATGGCAACGAATTCGATAGGAACGAAGCGACGAACGATTAACCGCGATCGCAGCCATCGTCGAAATTCCATAAAATCAGCCTTCGTTGATGTTAGCTATAAATTGCGAGTTTAATCTCTGCAGATTCCATGTTTCGTCTACACAACTTTGTTCTTTCATAAGTTACTACATAGTTGAATAACAAATGTATTTGTTCTTGACAAAAATGATCTGGCATTTTAATGGGCTACGTCTTCTCTTCAAAATTATCCGAGGTGACATTTTCATTATTCATATTTAATTAGGAACAATTTTTCCTCAAAGGATAGAAAAGAATTTTGTTTCGATTGAGTTAATCAACGTACAAAAAGGTCGATAAATATAGTTCTTCCCGTAGAAAATAAATTCCTTTGGTAAAATATCTAACAGGCACCTTCAATTTCACCTAAGGTCCTTCCGAGCAGGATTTTCGTAAAAAAAAAAGAAAAAAAAAAGAAACGACGAATATTCCATAATTTGGATTCTATCTTGATAATTCAGACTATTTGCAAGGATCACTGGAGCCCGCCTCTCGATTCGTTCCCGAAGAATGGCGTGTGTCAAACAGGACCCCGTGAAAATGCTTGAAGTAATAATTGAGCTATTTGATTGCCGCCTCCGAAGAGTTCCTTCTAGTGAGTCTTTTCACCAGAGAAAAGGACAGTATTGAATATTGGTTTAAGCAGTTCTACGGTTGATTGTGTTCGACGTGCTGAATTCTACAAATCACAGAAAAAGTCATCTTTCAGTATGGTATTAACGAACATGCATGTTAAAATTTGTTCCGTTCTTTTCTGTATCGTTCTGAACGTTAATTATTAAATAATATAAACGAAGATTGATGATAATGATTTCGGAAAATTTGAAACGAGAATGATAAATAATTGATTTGTTCTTCGAATGCATTTATCGCGTTATCAATTTACCATTAGTTCGTACACTCTGGTAAAATTGATCAAAATATCCGGATACCTACTGTAGATAATTCTAAGCCAATAACTAGCAAATTAATTTAACATGCAATGGATTAGTTATTCACTTTAATTTGCACATATGTAACCGAGAAATGTTCCACTTTAATCTCGCGAATGATACGCATGAAGAACCGCAACGATTTTGTAATAAATCGAGTGAAGGGTGATATGTCTACGTTAATTAGTCAATCCGACGTAAAAGCTATGAAAAAAATCGTTGCATCGCAAATAAACTGGAGTAAAGTGTCGCAAGATAATCTTGACAACGCCCAATAATCGTTTCCATCAGAAAATATCTATTCCTGTCACTTTTGTTCGGTCAGTCTATAAAACATTAAACGTCCAGTCGAGAAAGAAACGATCCGATTAAGTAATTATAGGTTTTGCTACTTACCATTATCATCCTGCTCAGGATTTTGCTGACATTGGTAAGTAAGGTGAAACCAGAACCGAATACAGATGGTGGTACGTCCAAGGACACCCTCATCCTATCGAAAGTGGGGATATCTTCTGTGGTGACCGAAATCGGTTTCTAAACACACGTAAAACCAGTCAATGATAGTTCGCCTTTCACAGTGTATAGGCTACACCGTGCGATCAATATCGTAAATAAATGTACCGATATGATAAAAAAGGAAAACGGGGATAATCGATTTATTTCTTTATATCCTTCTTTTTTTTATTTGTCTTTTTTCTGTCTATAGCATATCCATGGCGTCGTGCTTTCATGCAATAGCAACAACGTGTAGGTAAATTATTCCTCTATGCATCGAGAAAAAAGAAATTGAAATAGGCGTGTCCGATACGTTGGTATTCCAATATAATTATCTAACCTTCCGTTAAACTTCTTGGTGCCTGCTATCGCGTTCAATATGTTCGCAAATATTTGACAAATATCGATAATTAACTATCTCTTCACGATGCTACGATAACATCGTGCAATCCTTCTAATACCGACTTTAAAGATTCTTAGAGATCCTCTTAAAGATCTTCAGAGAAGGATAGGAAAGGATGCAGGACGTCGATGGCGTTCGTAAAAGACTGAAGTACTCGATTCAAAGACAAAGAAAACCTGATCGTGATTTTATTGAAAAAAACAATTATCATCATTATCAACATCTACCATTCATAAACGTACACCGTTAGAGTGTATATTTAAAGAGCGGTTAAATACTCTATTTACAATTGATTTGCACAGCGTTGAGGTACATGGGACGAGACAGTCCCACGGCAACATACACCTAAGGAATTATTTACAGATCGCACAATGGTGAATCAATTTCATGGGTAACTTCTCGGTAACATTAGCCCGGAAGTGGCGAGACAGACGAGATAGGGGAGATCTCTTGCGTGTCATTCTTAATATTAGAACATTACTTGTGTCGCCTGTGTGATCCTGGCATTTTATCGGCCGTGCTAAAAAGAAAAATCCATTGTCGTAGATATATCGTCGTACAGTTACGAAAATTAAAGACGCTCGTTTATATAACGTTCGTACAATCCTCTCGTTATTTTCTCTTTCTTTTTATTGCTTTTATTTATTTGTTCGCGCATTAAGATGAATGTTTAGTTGCGTCATGGATCTTCTCTCAAGCGTGGCTGATCGATGATCCCTTTGGACGTGTCCAAAGGCCAAGGTCCAATGTCCTCGTTTGCACCGCATCCGCTTTTTAAGCCGTATAATACGCCCCTTGCGGTGGATCGTATTCGTACTGTTTATGCACAACAGTTATTTTAATTGGCGATTTTGACCGTAGCCGCTTTTTGAAGCGAATCTTCCAAACGTGCTCCGTAGCGGGTTAATTCAGCACGCGATACTCGACAACTAGCAACGTAGTTATATGTTTTTAATCGTGTGTTTTTGAGCAAGCAAGTTATTTGAAAAACTAAAACTGCCATGAAAAATTCCCTCACGGTATAATAATAAGTAAAGTAAGCACATGCGTAGTTGGACGGGTGCAATGAAATAACGAAAGTTCGACGGATCGTTTTAGTATGCGAGGCTAAACGAAGTCATGCCTCTAATTGTTATCTTTGGCGCGAATGAAACCTAACCGACATGCAAGTTTAACAAACGAGAGAGAAATGAAACTGAAGCTCTCTATTACTCCTAATCCCTTGTTAAATGTCTGCTTTCATGGCGGACGACTCTCCACAGCAAAGAGAGAACAAGCAAACAGAGGATAAAAGAACAGAGACTCGTTACCGAGTGTTGTTACTAATTACGAGAGACGACGAGCATAGAACTCACTTCCATCGGCAACATTCATCAGTTGCGGTATAACAGCCGTGTTGTATAGATAGAAAATATAGAGAAGATAGAGAATAGAGAGAAAAGAGAAAAGGAGAAGAGAAAAAGAAAAACTGTTATGGTATTCCTACCCCGTCGCTAACATGTCCGTACGATCCGTAGCCGGTGCTTCCTTCGCTAAGACCAGAATGTCCGACGTCTTTGTTCTGACTCAACTGACTCAAGCTGCTGATCTTCTTAGACAAAAGGTTCCCAATAAGCGCGAGCCCGTTTGACGAGTCTCCGTTTCCTTCGTCTGAAAATCCCAAATTATATTAAACAAGTTATCGATTAAACAAGATTCTGATGCAAAAAGTGCTTATTTCTTATCTTACCTCCGTTGTGTCCATGCGAATCGGGCGTCGAATGAGAGGACAAGCCACCGGCGAGGGCAGCAAGCGGCTGCAATTTCGAAGCGGTAGCACCAGCCAATCCGTGCTTGAAGCTAGAGACGAAAGTTTGCGCGCTGTTTAGTACCGGTCCGATGCTTCCGCTCGCTGCTTTCAGTTTCGAAGCGACCAGATCACTGATGAACTTGCTGGTTGCCGAATATTTGTTATCAATGCCATACGCAGCGTTCTTTACTTTATTTGCCTCGTCCAACGTACCCAGCGCTTTAGTTTTCGCATCGATGAAGGAATCCAGCTTCTACAAAGAGGTTGTGAATAAAATCTCTTACGGTTTAAATTACAGCATTTTACTTTTCCAAGCAGAGAATGTCAAACACTTACGCCGAAAACGAAATTGATTATTCCATTGGACACGCCCAGCTTGATGACGCCGACTTTCCTCTTATCCCTGTCGGTCCTGTCTCCATCCGCAGCCTGATCATCGTCGGCCTCCACGATGTATATCTAACCGAAACGAATCGCATTAATTTCTTCTGCAGACAGGAAATTCGTCGTGGAAACCGTTTCATCGGGGAAACCACTTTCCCTCTGTGATCGTATTAAACGACGAGTCGAACGATCAAATTAAGCAACCGGGGAAAGGAGAGAAAGGATCAAACGTTTAACGTTTCATCGAAGTATATAACGTCGAGTCAGTGAAACTTCAAAGTGTCTTTAGCCGATCGTTCCAGAAGATTCCACGAGACGGCACCGTTAACGATCAGACTTTGCGTCTATCATCGTCGACCAAGTTCGATTATTATAAAGACAAATAGCGCGAGTTTTACGCACAAGTTTTCCATCAACGAAGAGTGAAAGAGTCAAGAGAGGCTATGTACACTGTGTACGGCCACGTGCGCGCATCAGAATTTCAGTTACGCGCGCGTATCCGGCTTCGCGTGTCTGCGTTCGTCAAGTTAGTCAACCACTTTCACTCTTCGCTCGTTTCTTCGGCCCGCCGTGCTTCTCTCTTTTTCCATTCGGCTTATCGATCCGTCTCTCCGTTCCTCTTTCTTCTGTTTTCCTAATACGTTCTGCGTGATCATAGACACGATACGTGCGTACAACGGAAGAAAGTATGGGGATCGCAAATGAACTCGGTTCACTCGAGCATCTACTTTGAATTCGTGCAAGAGGCGGCAATATAATAAAACCTCGAAATAGGCGCTTTCACTTTCGCGATTCACAGCGGGTCCCCTCTTGCGAGTCACATTTTGATTCCATTTGATATCCGTGGTTTTCGCGTGATTTCATACGCGTGCTGCGTAACGACTGCCTCCCTCCCCTGCCTTCCCATTCTGCTCGTTCGTCGAAAAGAATTGTAATTGGCCTTACCTCGTTCAATGGATTGAGATCCTCGGATTCCGCTTCCCTTTTGACGATAGGGCTCGAGTGTACGTAGGCAACGAGCAACGCGAGGCCAAAGAGCACGTAAGTTATCCTCATTTTGCTTCCTCCTCTTTCGATACTCAGCTTCGTTTGTTCTAGGGAAAATCGTGTGTAGTGAGTAAAGTAAAACCGCTACCGGGTTTTCCTTAAAATAAAACGACACGTCTAACTAGAAATGTCAAGTGAAAGGATGACGGAGAACAAATAACACGGATTAAAAATCTATGAAAATTATATTCGTACGTTTATCGAGCGTATCGTCATACGAAAACTCGTGTTTGTAAAGATTGTAATCATCCGAAACGAATCTATTGTACAGGAATAGGAGCTGACAATCGATCGATTATGTATCAAAGAAAATTACGTCCTATAGATTTGCGAATAAACGCGAACGATTCTAATTAAAGACAGGAAAGAATAACAATATAACACAGAGACAGGAACAGCCAACGATCGATGGATCGATGGATAATTACAAATTTACGAATCATTAAGGACAATCGTAACTACAGGCAAAATATATAATAATAGAGATAAAATGAAGTTTTCACAGAACACTCTCCGAATCGCGAAGGCGAAAATGAAAAATTACAATTAAAATTTGTAACAAGTTTGAACGACCTTTGATAGCTCTAACCGTTCTGTCAACGAAAGATACGAGTAGCGGATCTGTGTACGGAGCGGCAAAGAGGCCACGTGGCGAGCTGTCAGAAATACGAAGATACGCGTCGAGAATGAGTCGAATGTGTGATCAACTTACAGATAGCGTGCGAGCGTGGACGCGAGTGCGTGAGGCGAGATGTGTACCTGGCGGAGCGCGAGGCCCGTTTGAGGACCACGGTGAAGGAGATCCCGATGTCTTAGCAGGCCGAATGGGAACGAAGGCGAGCATGTGTGCCCCTTCGAGAATCGAGAATCGAGCTTCGAGAATCGCAAGCCTCGCCTCCCAGGTGGGGCAGGTTCGATTTGCTCCGCGAATCCCACGCAGCCTCGTTCTCTCGGCTCTCGAAATCACCGGATCTGTCCTGCGAGCTCGTGATGGGGATTCGCGACAACCTATTCGCGACAACCTATTCGCGACAACCTATTCGCGACTTCATACAACCATCTGCATAGGGGAAGATGCCACTAACTAGTACGCGTCTAGACGATCGTCCGGGGAAGTGATTTCAAAATCGTGGAATAAGTGGCGTTTAATGGGACCAGGAATGGTGGGGTGATCATAGAGGTGGGAAACTGGAAAGGTCAGAGCTATTCGGGTGTGAAAGTGGAAAAAAACAAGTGAAACGATGTCATCGAACGACAGAGTGCCTGCGGCGACAATGACAGTGATACAACTAAAGATAATCGCATTATGTAATGTTTCAGGTGGTAGTAAGAAACTCGTAATTGTGTTAGGTTGGTGGGAGAGCCAGTCGGTCTTTTAACGTTGTTTAACGTTTCTTTAACTGAGATGAATACTTTCAAACGATTCACGCCGTTTAGGTACCGTATTTATAAAACAGATAGCTTTCGCTCGAGCTTGTTATTGAAAGATAATCTAAGACCCAGCAATATCCATAAACATGGAGCAGGACAAAATCTGTTTCTGGCCATTAATGTTACATTACACAATTATAAATTTGAAAAATATGTAAACGCGACTATTTGAAATTCTTCCTCGCTCTGCCTATTCTTCGGATACCTTTAGATTTTCACCTTCGTTAACAGAAATCGGTCTCTTCTGATTTTCGAAACGATAGAATGTAACTGAATAAATAGAAGGATTATATGGTCTTGTTACGCAAGTTGATTTACTTTTATACGTATTCATAAAACCTACATTACTGTCGTGGTTTCCTATAGGTAAGTTGCATCCCGCGCGTCCCTCCGTTGGAATTTTTACATAACGATGCAACTAATAAGGAAAGCAAAATTGGTTATACGTCTTTACATAATTAGACGTTTTACACGCGAGACGTTGCGTTTCTAGCGTACCGTTTGCTATACGAAAATGATTGCAGTTGAAAATTATTCGTAGAGCGATCGTGACCAACTGTTGCTTTGATTATCATCCAAGACATTAAGAGCCGAATAGATACATTGCAATTTCTTTTTCAACGGTCTAGGAAGGTACAGTTTGACGTCGCTTTCTCGCAGTATTATCTCATATGATGTCGAAGCGTCGTAATATCGATTACATAACGGCTAGTTTCTCCAAATTGGATCGTTTTCCTTCCTCGTTTTACATATTGTGCTATGACCTGTCAGTCGTGACAAAACGACATCGTGATCTTGTCCTAATTAACACTATGCTTTTAATTTTCTGTATTGTTTTCGTAATTCGGCTCACAGTAGAGTACCGATTTTTAAGTTTCTTCTCTCTGACTTCGAATTGACTTCTTATCGACTTTTTTCCGAATCTTTTGTTAAACCAAATCTCATAACTTGGATATTTTTAACAACGGATTTTTAATCGATGATTAAAGAAATGAAAATGACGTGTATACTGAGTTTTACAAATATAAGTAAGTATATCATGATGAATTTATTAATATACGAGTATTAATAAAATATATGGATTAATGGTAAATTAATGATTAATGGTAGATGTCGTATGAAATTTAAGTCTTATCAATGATGTATTAAAATTAAATACACGATTTTTAATAATTAGTGATATTAATATGTGAATAATCAGGTATTTTTTCCTTTATCAGCTCTTTAGATAGTAGAACTGCTAATAAAAAAGATGATAATTATCGGAGTGGAAATGCATAACACGTTTTATTCATTCATTTTACAAAGAATCGTTAAAATTTAGAAAAATGTACGGTTATAAATTTGTAAAATTTCTTTTCGAAAATTACAAACTGATGATTTTAACCATTGCAGACGATTCTAGTTGCTGTTGTTGCATCGGTTGTTTACAATTATCCGTGGAAACTGGATTGATTTCACTCACGATTACCACCGACTGACTTGTTCGGGGAATTTAATCGGGACGAACTTCACTTTCACCTTGACCATAGACTTGAAGTTATTCGAGATTTTCAGACTTCTCTCAGGTACAAAAAAAAAAGTTGTTTCAAGAGAGACTCCCATAAAACCGCATTATCTTTATCGAACAATCTCATAAATCGCTCTCGTTAATTGCTCTATTCTTCGTAGCTAGAAAGAAGTTAGAAAGGCTCTTATCGTGCCTCGTCAAGGACTCTATCGTCCTCTAAATCGAGCTTCGAAAATCCAATTAATTCGTGGCTGCATCGATGTGACGTTATCGTGAAATTCGAAAGCGCCATTTGAAATGCAGTCCGCGAACGCGTGGATAGAAAGGATCAAGGACGTACTTCCCGACTTGGTGCTCGAGTGCACTTGCTATCGATAGACGACCCTACGTGCACGCGTTATTTTATGCGACATCTTTTTTCTCTTTTTATTCCCATCATTCGAGCGCGTTACAAAATCCTATACTGTTCGTTGGTGAGCTCGGTTCACGGCTAAAGATGTTACGAAAACCTAAACGCGGGCTATTGCCAACGAGAGTACGATCCATTTTAATGTCCAAGGTGATCACTCGAGTTTCGTGGAACGCACGGCCGTCGAAGAAAATACGAGGGAATTATGCAAATAAAAGAGGTTGTTTTTTTTTGACCAAGATTGTGCAACCATAAGTCCTCACTGGCGATCTTCTTAGTTTTTATTAATACTTATCACGTATAGTGGAATACCTTGATTCGCGAACGTATTACGAAAACACCTGTTTGCGGTCGAAAAATGCCGCTTTGCTTTCATTCCCTTGGATCAAGATAAATCTCACAGTCG
The DNA here is from genome assembly GCF_011952205.1 of Bombus bifarius. Lineage (NCBI taxonomy): Eukaryota > Metazoa > Arthropoda > Insecta > Hymenoptera > Apidae > Bombus > Bombus bifarius. The sequence goes on from NW_022884386.1 coordinate 5,998,192, forward strand.
CTGCACGAGAACAGGATGGAATTGTCGGTCATAAGTGTAATCGAAACAACTTTGACACCTCCGTCATTCCCTGTTGCATCAGAATTTCAAAAGCTAAAAATTAATCGTCCTTTCACGATGGAGAAGGTTCCCATTTAAAGACACGTCTTCTGCCCATTCAACGTTTTATGCTATATAATAATTGCGTTTTGATCGGTAACGCTTGGAGATAAGCATCGGCATCCCGATAAGGAGAACGATGTCTAGAAAGGAAACAGCGTTTCATCATTGGCAGACCTCGTTCCGCGAATGAAACGTGAAAGATAAAACGGGAATACGTTATCCTAGCGATTCGTCACGAGATGCAAGTCGTCCTCGGATGAGAAAGAGGCTACGATCTAAAGTCGTTTTGACAACGGCGGGTAAAGGTTTTAGTTAGTTAAGTAGTACGAGCCGTTATGTGGTCAGACGGTCGTTCATCTTCGTTTCTCGTCGCGTGGTGCCACACAGCGCCTGGATGCGTAAACGCATGAGGTATTTTAAACGCGGCTAGACTTGGTAACTTTCCAAACAGCTAGCGAGAGAGGGAGAACAGAGCGGAGAAAGGATTAAAGAGAAACAAAGTGTCAATGAGTGCTAGAAAAGAGGCCCTTGGTGTGGTCGAGCGTGAAAACCGGTCAAATGTTAGAGTTGACAGGTTCGAATGATCGAAGTATGTAATTTGCGATCTTCTTGGAACGAGAGGATTTGGAATGTCGTTCACAGGCGTAAGATGTATTATTTACGTAAACTGTAACTCAGAGCAATTTCCTTTGCGGTGTAATTTAAAAAAATAAATCGTTAAGTAATTCACCGGCGAGTTATAAAACTAGAGCTTTTAGGATAAATAAGTTAGAAATGAATCGCAACTAGATTGTGAACGTTTATGCATTTACGAGGAATTTAATGATGCAGGGATACACGAAACGTAGATCACGCAAAAATATATAAGTACAGTGAAAGAGAATCGTTATCGTATTCACTCGGTTGTATTGTAAAATATTATTTTTAAATTCATTGTCGAATTACTAACGACGATGGACATCGATTTCTAAAAAACTGACCAATGTGTATTCATAATATGGCTAAGTAATTACGACTAGGTTAACGAATAGATTCTAATTAACATTTTACTTTACAATTTTGCTATATCACTTTCATCTACGATATAAAAAAAAATTTCCGAAAGGGGAAGGAAGACAACGAGAATAAAGCCCATTGAAAAAATCGGAAGGTATGCACTTGGGTAAAGCATTTGGGACGTATCGTTTGACCAATAACGAAAGTCGATAGTCTTGACGAAAGTAACGGATCGCGCACCTTCCGAGAACAAGCAAGACGTTTTTTTAGCCGGTTCCGAAGAAAGGTAACCCGAGACAGGGCGAAGTGCTCATCTGGTCCCGGAGATAGCGGTTCTTGCGCAACGACTGGACCTCGAAAAGAAAGCGGATGCTCCGGCACCTCTCATTCCACGTCAGTTACTTGACCACGACAGATTCGTGTTTGCATTCGATGGCTCTTCTTGTGCAACATACTTTAAGAGACAGGAACAATAAACTCCTTTGAAACGCTAAATTTGTTTCGTTCTCTAGTATCGTATAAATTCATCTACAACACGTACTTACTTAAGTGATTTTCGTGACGAGAAAAGTGGTAAGCAACTTTCTAGTTGAAGAGCTGCAAACGCTAGAACTTTTTCCATCTAATGTAACGCATTCATCTAACGTTCGTTATAAAACCACTCGATCGATTACTTACGTATCTGGATCACCTCGAACGCGGGTTTAACGATCGTCAGAGTTCACTGAGTATATCGTAACGGTTCAAGCAGGCGATTTCGATGATTTTCACATTATATGATGGATATATCGTTCGATCGATCAATTATCAGGATCCGGAGTAACTGGTTTCGCGAATGGCGACAAAGTTGCACTCACTGTCGAGTAAACGGTCTCTAAAAAACCCACAAAAAATCGAAAAGTGTAAATATCATTTGGCGACTAGATCGGTCGAAACTTTCGATAACTGGCTGGTAGTTTCAGACGAAGAAAAACGATTTTTAACAACAACTATGGTATAACTAGGTTCCGTCGCACGTGCCTTCTTCAGCGATGTTCTGTAATGGTTCTCAACTTTCTCTGTCAATATTCACCACAAAATTCACTACGATGGCATACACTATTTCTTCTCTATCTTCGCTCTTTTCTCATAATCAGTATTTCAAACGGTAGCCGCGGGAAAACTCGATGTTTTTGAATACCTGCGTATCGCGAGACGTTTCATTCGCGGCGCCACAGAGCGGGCCCAGTATCGATACGTCGAAGCTCGATACGCGACGCCTCCGATGCCGGGATAGAGGCGAAGAGCCAGCCGCCACGAAGGAAAGTTGTAACGGGGAAATTGGTCGAATGAAACGCCCGCTACTCTATCGCTGGCAACGAAGGTGGGCGAAATTTATGGCGTAATTCTAGCACCGCGTGACTTAATTCGTTCGAATCGTTTTTTCATCCGCTACCGGCATTTCTCCATAACGATTGACGTACTTTGCTATTAAAGAAACCTACGTCATATCATGGGTTGTCATGATACATTTAAAAATGCAAAAGTCCAGAGAGTAAATAATATACAAAAATAGACATATAAAATGTCCAAAGTGGAGTACTCGTCCTAAGTTTTAATAGGCGAAACAAATTGCCATGTAAATTCCATTTGTTTATTTCTTTCTCCCCCACCCAAAAAAAAAAATATATAAAATTACATACAAATCCACAGTCTGCCCAGTGTATTTCACCGATGATCTCATTTACAGAAGAGACATAATTGACAGTATCATTGATTAGCTCGTCACTGGTCTGTGAAAATTATACCGCGGATGTTTATGCATTTATACGAAATTCAAGAATGCGTAAACATATAGAAAATATCCAAAGCAAATTACCTCTTATAAAATATCTATTTGAAGCCCTATTTCATTAGTGTCGACAAAAATGTAAATTTGCATAAACGTCCGCAGTCTGGTGATGATACAGGGGAAAGAGAAGAATTCTGATTGCATTATGAGTCATGAGGATTTTCTATTGTTCGAGAACACACGGACGAATATTTACGAATATTTCCTACGGGAAATCATGAGCCTCTTAATGGGCTATCTTACAATGCAAGGTAACGAACCGACCATGTAATGATTTGATTAATTGCATGATGTACTCTAACCCACTTTCTCGTATTTCGGACGAAAGTTGCTGTTTCCCCGCATTATCGAAACTCTACCGCAAATATTTTCGAACGTGTTGAATAAGACCTAGGTCGGATGATTTACTATCAATCAGGATCTTCCGGCAGGATGATCGAGCTGCCGATCGGGTCGAAAGTGTGCGATGCTTTCGCTGTCGAGAATTCGCACGGTCACGACAGAGACCGCGACGTGGTCCATCCTAGAAAAGCGAGTTTCTTCCTCGCTAACCAGGCTGAATTGCATTTATGTAACGTTACCTGTGTCTGCGTATGTTACATGTATTACCTTTTACCAACCTCAGTTCGTCTATAATGGTTTTACGTGACCATGTGCGTGTTTGTATTTGCAGCGATGGGTCATAGGAACGTTCGAAGTTCCTATAGAAAATCTCGGGTCATTGTGTTTCACCGTATAGAGTTATGTCAGGTATATTTTACCTTCTGCGCTCTAGTGGCGCAATTAGAAATGCAATGACATGACAATTTTTATTTGCTTTTATTCTTATAGATAAGAAATGAGAAAAGGAAGAAGGTCGCTATATAAATAAATTCGTATGTTTTCATTCGCACGGGATTAGATGATTTTGAGAGAAGCTGCGGAGCTACCTAATTTCATAAAATTTCCAAACACATTTCTACAGTGGAATTTCATTTATTTGAATGGAATTTTAACGTGTGCTTGATTTATACTTAGCGATGGAATCTAGTCTCTAATATATTTTTATTAGTGATTTATTTATTCATATTAACAACGAAATAAGTAAATCTGCAGCTCCTAAATAGACTTTATACGCTTCTATACGCATATATACGCATTTATAGATAGCTAATGAACAGCGAGAAATTCAAGTACAAGCCTGCTATATATTGCTAAACATATTGCATAAGGTTGTGCTTAGATCTGTTCTATATTTTTAAATTTAATACACAAAACTAAGCTTCTAACACTTTCTACCAATTAAGGACTATGTTTTCCGTGTTAGAAAAAGAATTACTTTCTTTTGCTTCTTGCTCTCTGTTTTCACTTGGTTATGTTAACGACGCAGAATTGTATATCATTACAATTACAAAACACATATTACATATCCGACAAATAGTTGTGCGGTTAGATTGAAAACAATATGAGGATCAGAAGGTTAGACGAATCCATTTATTTCAGCGTGAACTCCTTTTATTACGTGAATGAAAAATTATAGTCAAAGGATCAACGAATCCTCGTTATGCAATCCAACATTTTTTCATTTTCATCGTCAATATCCACTGGATGATTCTAGTAAGGCGCGTATAATTTACAACCATTTAAAATTACAAAATTTAATATTTTATATTGATAAACTCAAGAAGATCTTCTTTATTTTTCAAAAATAAATTAAATTTTCCAGCCTCTTTTAATCTTCACGTAAGAGCTGATTTTTTTAAAACCATAGTTGAACAGCAGTTTTGTTTCCACATTCGTGTTTGAGATAAAACACTACAAAGATTATCTAACGGATGTTGCAGATCAGAAGAAAAGGATTAATTTATCAGACAGGGCTGCACGAACTGTGTGATTTTCTGATGTTCCTTTCGCATAAACGAACTTTTGCTGTATTCAAAAATGTGGATCAAGAAATTTATAGCGCCTTGTAGCGATCGTTAAGCATATGCGTATCAGTCCGCAACATGAATAAATACATATACCGTCTCTACTTTCTCCGCTCGGCCACGGAACTTCCTACATCGGTGCTATATTCAACAAGTCAACCATACGTTCATAAACACCACTCCAGCCATAATATCGGTTTACGCGAATTACATCGATTCCATAATTTACTTTTGCAAAACAATAAAGCGTTACGATATTGGTACGAGTTCCTTCCCGACCAGAGAAAGTTCTTAATTTTCTTCGTCCCTCTGACAACTCAATCCTATCGAACGGTAAGAAGGAACCAGCGTTACCTGTTGAAAGTATATTTATATCGCGGCTTTCATAATGATAAAACGCGTGGCATAAGTGCGAATTATTCACGAGAAAAGCGTAACGTTGATCGAGATCGTGTTATGCAGGTGTCTTTTCTAACAAACAAAATATCACAACACTGCAATGCAGTCATAGAAATGTACGTCTGTATGTATGTACATATTTATATATTCGCGTATTAAGTTCGTCAGAACGTGAATTCGTCCGAGTACGTATCCACGTAACCATGGTCTAAAACGTCGTATCATTTTACTTCCAAAGAGAGTCTAGAAGAAAAACCGATCTTTTTGCATCGATTGCCAAAGAATTTCTCCATCAATAAAATTCCACGTGTCGAGATTGCGTGCGATTACACGATGCAATTCTCTATGCTGCTACATGAGCCATGTAACAAAGTGGATACACTTGTTCTGAGTCGCGTTTCGCAACGTGCACTTGCAGTTAGTATCCTCTGAAGGCTTTTCTATCGAGTACAATTTCCAACGGCAGAGATTACTGCAACGCAGCTTCGATGTTAATTAGAAAGTTCAGAAACGATCGAATAATCTGAAGAATCAACGACGATGCGGTAATATTACTTTACAGGATATTTGTATTTGTTATCATCGGATAAATTGTAAGTGCCACTTTAATTGTACTTTTCGTGATGAATTCGATTAGTTTGTCCCTGTCACGAGAGATTTTTTGTAGTGGTATTTAGTAACGTATAATTTCTTACAATTACGAAGTGTAGGATACTAACAGAGTTGTGATAACTGGATGATTTATTAGTTAAACTTGATGGCTGCCTTTAAACTATAATATTATTATTATTATTATTAAAAAAACATATATATAAAAATACATGTATTATTAAAACAAAGATTATTTTTAGATTCTTTGAGTTATAAAACTGGTTACGAAGGTCTTTTATATTGATACAAAAAAAATCTCTGATGTAATGCAGCCAGTGATATTTGAATAACAAATGTACGTAGAAGTATACCTTTGTATATACCAAATAGGAAAGTATCTTATTACCATGTTTTTTAATAGGTAATTTATACTTATGAGCGATAGTATATCTTATAGCTTGAAATATAAAAGCTGTACAGTAAATAATTCCCATTTCCTAACGATTTCAAATAACACACGTTACCTTCTCTCGAAGTACAATGGAAGAGCACTACGAGAACAATTCGATAAGCTTCCCGCAATGAAAATACTGGGGATAAAAATCTCGATTTCAGGTCTCCCCATAAGTTTTCTACGATCTATGATCATGTGTCGTCGTAACAATTCTATTGCTCAGTTACGCAGCTCTTTTATAACTCGTTTGTGTAATTGTTATGTACACAGGGACTAAGAAGTGGATCGCTTTAGTCTCTTCCCCGAAACGAAAACATCAGTCCTAGAAGAAAGTAAAAGTACCAAAGAACAGGATCGCACTTTATTTATCGCCAGATTCAATTCGTTCGATTTAGAAGATCTTTCCATGGCATATTCACTCATCAACAGTTCAAGCTTCGTATTGTTCGACCGCGAATTAGTCGACACGTAATAATGCGCGAAATAGGAAGCTCGACCGCGACGAGAGAGCAGACTCGAGAGTAAAAGTATCTCCAATCATGTTGTTACGTAACGCGAAAACTTGTGAAATTTCCGCATGAAAGAGTACACAGTCCAAGACCTTAAACTTTGCGGCTGCTGATTAGGTTTCACCTTCTCGAGAAGAAATCGCCGAACAAACGTGATTAGGGGAGGTGTTTTAATTAAACAGTTCATCAATCCACTGAGATGTTTTTCTTTATTTTTTCTTAATATATAATGGCTACGCAAGTATTCGAACAGTGAGCTCTCGACAAAAGATTAATCGATTGTCGTAAGTGCAAACAATTTTATTAACAACTTTATATACGTGATTATCGATCATCGCAACGAATAGAGTTTATGCTTTCATCTCGTTCTGTGTTGAAATCATTGTCATTGAGAAACTCATGGACTATTGTATTAGAATGTCATTAATTACAGATGCATATTATATGAATCGATGTTGAGAAAACCGCCATTAACTTTAAATTGATGCAGTGAATCATAATTATATTGCATTACGCATTCTATTACAATCTATTCTTAATGCAATAAAACGTCTATAAATTAATCGCATATCTGCGTTCAAATTAATATCAATGAAAAATATTTAAACATTTATCCTACTTACTATAGGTATATAAAAATATATCTTGAAAAATTGTACTCATGACAAAGATTCGTCACTCGACAAGGACGCAACGAAGGCCGCGAACTTTGTCTTTGTGTCCTAGTTATTGAGCAGGATTGAGGTCGAAGATCCATATGTTTATGAGTTGATCATTCATAATGTTTATTTAATTAGAGATGAAATTGATGTGGTGAAAGACGTTGTGAAGAAATCATTGTGAAAGAACTCTTTAGCACCTTCCACCATAGCCAGGTTGGCAATTAGCCTGGAAAAGAAAATCGTTTCAGCGTCAGATAATATTGTATTTAGTTGCCATTTTATACAGAAGGAGAGTTAGAAAGATCGAAGATAATTTACTCTATATTAGATACACTATGCTATAAATATTAATTATATTATATCATAGTAATTAATTTATTATTACACAAACTTATAGGTCACAAACTTACGTCATATGTCATATAGCTCTTTTCGTCGTAAAACATTCAAATCGGGTAATGGTCGTGCAATTTGAATTCCATCGAATTGAATTCCACTGATAAATTGTAGAGAAAATATTTACCTTGTTAAATTATTTATATTCGTTCGCAATTACTATATTATTCGATTTGAGAAAAAAGTTTCAAAATATTCGCCAGAATGGTGAGATGAAGCATATGATGCAACAAAATATTACTTATACGTTAACTTTGATATTAAAATTTATCCACACCTCTCAATGTTATTTTATATCTTATTAAAAATGGTTAATGTTGTAAGATCAAAGTGATTCGAATTCGATTACGAATTATACGAGAATATTTCGTATATTTTTGCATATTATATATATCTTTTAGATTTTTAATCATTTTAATTTCTCATAAATGCATAAAAATTCGCCTAATTATGGTAAATCCAGTATAGCTAATAATTATTTCGTACCATATTATTTAACATAAAAATTCTAATAAATTGCGCCAGGTTCAAAGTTCTAATTCTTAGATATGTTTTACGCAACTAATACTTATATCTACGTATAATACCCGTGATAAGGTTTACATCATCGAAAAAAAGGACAGGACGTGTTTTCTCTTATTACCATAAAAACTATGATTTACCAGAATCACGTCAATACAAGCTTGATTATATCGATACAGGTATTTTGTCGCAGAATCCGGTTACGATGTTTCGAAATATTCAAGCAGACTGTATCAACCGGATCAATCTCTGTTCCGGTAGTCGATCTTGCAATTTCACCTAATAGCTTGCGCAAACATAATAGATCCCAATAGAGAAAAATACTTAGATCTGATGTAGGCCGCCTCGTTTTGGAACATAGTAAATCGAATTAATAGTAACGGATGCAAAGAGGTACAGTGTTTGTTGTATGAGTTCTTGAACAAAATATTTCAAAACGCAGTCAGAACACGATGAATTTATTTCTTTTTGTAGAAAGTCAGATACTTTTTTTATTTATTACAGCGTGTAACTTCTGCTTCTCTTCGGCTTTACTTCACAAGAAGTAACTATGACTTTGACTTCAATGAAGATCTACAATTTTTTTTTCTTATTATTTAATTTGTACTTTACAATTTGTCCAGCTGGACATTTGGTAAATTTGTCTAACTTAGCTGCTAAATAACATGTGGATATCATCGGGATACCATGGTTATACCATAACCAGCGGGATACCATCTGCGAGTTTGATTATTGTATTTGTTTAGTGAGATCAGTGGGGTGTTTTCTTTTTTGTTTTCTTAGAGATCTACAATGACTACGAAAAATGTTTAATCAGGTTCTTCTATGTTTCATCATCATGATACCAACTTTTGTAGTAAAATTTTTAATTTTTTAAGAATGTATTATTAAATGCCACGAAATGTAATATACTCGAGCCTGATTAATTATATGAGTTGTTCAAAGGCCGTATCAAGCAACTCTATACACTAAAAAGTGCAGAAATGCAATGATCTTTTTACAATTTACCATTGGCATCATCTGCCGATTAATACGTCTGCATTTATTTCCTGAGAATTGAATAATCGCGTAATTATACGCGATATTCAAGTTCTCTGTTGCCAAATGTTATCAGTATATCCTATAAGTCAAGACCAGGTAAAAATGTCATATGAACGTAAAGGCTTCACGGGGAGAAGGAGAAATGTCAAACTTTAACATTTCCCAAAAAATAAAAATTTATGTTTCAATATATAAACTTCAGAAGTCACAATTTCATATCTTCTCACAGATATTTTATCGAAATAAAACATTTTATTCTTCGGCATTCTCAACTTTTACTACTAATTTTAAATAACATAAAACAAATTTAACAGCAAAAAAATGAATTTAAAAAAATCGCAGAAGCATATGGAAGACTGACAAACTGAAAATTTATTAAAATTGACATCCCATCCATTGTTTTCTCGTGGACTGTAGTTAGGGTCGTACAAGTATTATGAACGAACCTTCTGACAATACTAGATGTGAATATTCTTAATTTATTCATTCATTCTAATATTTCATTGCATAGTAACGCATCTCTGTTACTGTTCATGTCATATATTGTCTTTTTTGTTATAATTGCTTAATAATGTTTCCAATCATATATATTTATATGATGTTTTCTATTTATTTTGACCTATAGTTTGTAGCCTAACCTTTGCCCGCAAAAAATTGGCTTCTGAGCAATTAATATGTAAATGCTAAAACAGATACAATGGTGTGCAAATACTGTTTATAGTCACCGTACTTATTTTCTATAGTTCTACTTGCAAGAAGCGGTCAAGGATCAAATGTTTCTAGCATTATTACGACACAACGCAATATACATATATTGTCGCATTGAAAAATCTCCATTGTACGCCGTACGTATTCATCGGCACGACCCAAACACGAAGAAACCGAAAGTCGAAAAACGGCTGACAGGTGCAAAGGTTCTTCTTGCAACTAATCTGATTCGTTCATCTCTTCCCTCGTTCTTCGAATGCATGTGAATAGGAAAAAATAGAAAGGAATTGCGGTAAATGCTGCGGTAAAACTGGCCAGCAATGAGATCAAAAGAAATTTCGCAAATTCGCGAACGGTTCGAGGGTCGACCGGTGTCCCATCGATGACGAAAAGTACAACTTTCTTTTGAGAATCGAGAGTGAACGGCCTTCCCTGTTAGCGACCATATTACATTATTATGCAAAAAACCAGGAGAACCATTCAACCAGTCGTCTATTTTATATACAGAATGTTTGATAAACTTTATTTTTCTAATACTGCAATGCCTGTCCCTTAGTAACTTATGAATAATAAAATTTTAATATTCAGAAAAGACGTGTGTTACATACAGTAGAATTCCATTTATCTAATTCCACCGTGAGAAAAGTTCATGAAACTGGAGTTCATATGTATATCTAATAGTTATAACAAATGTAATACGATGAGCACACGGGAAAAAAGGTGAATGTCAAGTTTTAACGTTTCTCGAAAAACGAAAATGTATTTTTTCTATATGTAATATCATAACGTCATATTTTCTCATATGTGAAAATAAAACACCATTTTATTCTTCACATTATTTTGCATTATTCTCAACTTTCGAAGCATTTACTTCTTTCTTTCACTGTTTTTATTTGACATTCCTCATTTTTTCGTCGTGGGTTCAATATCTTGTAACTACTGTGAAACACAGAAAATTTTAATTCGCGGTGTGACATAGCCAATAACAAAGAACACACGCAGGAGCATACGGAAAAAGTTTTAAAATTCGATATTTTCCCTTTGTATATTCGCTATGTGACTTTCAGTTTATACATAGTTGAATTGTATCATTAAAAAATAAGTATACATGAGCGAGTTCAGTAATTTTTTCCACTAACAACTAAGTAATAAGATAATATGAAAAAACAGTGTCACTCACGTAAAATATTATAACATTCTGTTTCGTGAAGGTACAAAAAATCTATTAAAGACATATTACAGAACACATGCAAAAACAGATGTTATATTTTATAAATAAAAGAAGTAGATTATCTCATAAATCCTTTAATCTCTTTGGCAAGAAGAAATACTAACGAGAACCCGTATCATAAAAATACTATCCTTCGTTATTTTTTATGAAGGTAGATTTAATAATCGAGATTGAAAAAAATTCAGTAGAATTATTTCTGTAAAAGGATCTATAAATCTGTGATAAATATGTATATCGATAAGAATGTATTTTCTAGTCAAACTACATATTATACAATTTTTATTTATTTTGTGAGTATAAAAAGGACAGGTCATTACAAATAATAAAACGATATTATAAACAACATTTCAACAAAATTTCCAATTTACCTGTACACAATTCACTATTTTATCTCATAAACACGTTTTCCAAAAACCTCCTCGATTGCAAGTGAAATGTTGCATTGACATAACGTTGATTCTCAACGAGTTAATTGAGCTAAGATTTTATTACGGTAAAAGAAGTTCTAGCGTATCAAGTTATGTGTCGAGTAAATTTTCCAATATTCCTATAATCAATGGATACGTTATTGTCTATCGAATATCCCAGTTCATACAGCGTATAATGTACGACGACTATCGTCAGGTCTTCCGTGATCGTTTAGCATGGTTGGTAAACCAGGCGGACGAGAAAAGGAAAAATGAAATCGGGAAAAACGTTTCGATCTATATTAAAGTTCCTCTATATCATACAGTGTCCATTGAACGGTGCTACCGGAAATTCGACAGTTCCAGCGTGACTTTCACGGTCCGATAACGATATTGCCAAGTACACGAAACGGGTAATGCAACTTGATCGTGGGTGGTGACACGAATGAACGGAAGAACGCGATCTTCCGCGTTCATTCATAGGTCAAACGGTGAAATGTACTTTCACCTTCCAACTCCGGAGTCAGCCTCGACCGTGAACGCGATTTCAAAGCATGCAACGAATTTTGAAACGACCATCTCTTTCCCTCTCATTGAGATTTGGTCGAAAGATCTCGCGAAGTGCAACGTGTTCGAGCAAACAGCTAGCGTGTAAGTTGATAATAATCTCTTATTTAACGATTGTTGAAACCATAGAAGATCATTAAACTGCGGATGCTTATGTAAATTTGTGTTTCTAAACGCGATTAAAGGACGAGATATAAATAGAAAGATACGTGCTTCATCCTTCAGATACTGTAACAAGTATGGGAAAGTTCTGCAGTATCAACGAAAATTAGTTTTAATTTAGTTCCATCGGTAAATATTAATATTGTACTTATATAAGCAAATTAGTAATACAGTTATGTGTAATATATTTCACAGCCATGTTGTCTGCTTAATTTCTTATTATAATAATATAATAAGAATAACCAAGTAATCGAATAATTTTGTCTGAATATGTCCATTATCTTCGACTTATAATAATAAATTTTGAATAGAAACTATATTACACTCTATGCAATCTACACAATTTTGCAATACTAACATTTTACATATGCATAGAAATACATCATCTAACCATCATTAAATAGTTTACATCCTCGTAAAACGCACTGCAGTCGGTTTAGTAACGCGCGAGGTCAAAGTTTACCTAATAGATAGCTTTTTTCCGAGTACATCGAGTACATCTCGTAATCGACGAGTCGCGTTAGACCATTGATAATTTATAGCATAGATACTATCAGTGATAGGTACGTTTTCTGTACCTAAGAGTTATGAGACAGTTTCGAAATTTCACGAACTCATTTACATACATGTCACGCTCGATAACAAAAAGTTCGATTTTTCAACTTATTTTCCACACACGTAACACCGTGTACGGATCGATGAATGATCGCTAGAGAATTGGCGCCAGAACGTTCACTTTTAACGCGATCAACGCCATTAATAGTCAACGATTTATTGAACGCGCTATTAATTCATCGCATCTCATTGATTTTATATGATCCGAGTGAAATCGAGGCGTTCAACCAATGATACATCTATTTACCGATTACTCCATGACGCTGTGTAATCGTATACGAACGATAGTATTACGGAATAAACTTCTTTTTCTTCCTCTTTCTTTCTTTTCTCATTTGTCTCTTCTTATTTTCCCCGTTTTTTCTCTCATCTTTTTATTATCGTCATTTTTCTTATTGAGATATGTATAATTTTGTGCGCTAGACTAGATTGGCCGCGTAGTAGTGACACACGTATGTGAATATGAGTGTGCGGAAGTATGTGTGTGCGTGGCGTCTCAAAAAACATGAATGTAACTGTTCCGTTGGTAGTTTGGTATGGAATATGGTGAGACAAAGAGAGTGCTGAGTCGCGTGTAAATGTTTATCGACGAAGATCCTAGAAATCGTTTATTAAATAAATCTAAAACTATTTTAATGTAAATTCTAAGTGTAATCTTAATGTTCCTTTACTTTTATTTCGGCAATTAAGATTCACAATTCTCAACGCTTCTTTCATCTTCTGTCATATTTTTTTTGTAAGGAAAATATAACGCGTTAAGTGACTCGTTTAATGATTATTTCTATTATTCTCAAAATAAAATAGAACCCTGATTTTTTAATATACCAAAACAAAACGATCGATTATCGGAACGTCGATTGATGGAAACTTCGTAAATAGTTACGTTTGACAACAAAATATTTTATAATACTCGGATGTCTCTTTTTACAGCGACATAAGGCAATGAAAAGAACGATTGCCGCATTCCACGTACATACAGCTTTTAAAAAACCGCGAAACCTTTCATTAAAATTGAGAATGAAACGATGAAATGCGACCATCTTGTGAATCATTTAATTAAACGGGTACCGTAGGTGGTGAGAGCAAATTTATAGGTTACCCTGTCCTTTTCAGGAGAAACAACAACCGTTACGTCATGTGTGTGAAACCACATTTGTCTTGTTCGAGAATGCAACGCCCAAATACGCTCAATCCCCTTTCCGAGTCACGTAATCCGCTATCTCATTACACGTCATGCACTTCCACGTGTTCGTGGAATAAATTGGTCACATATTTATCGACTTTTGTGGCAAAAGTATATATTTTATATATAAAAGAGATTATCGAATAAAGCTTTCCTGTTAGAAATATTAAGAAACATATTTCCAAATATCTATGACCCTGAATAAATATATTTTATATATATATCGTTTGTATACATAGAAATATATTAAGAAACAAATACACATCATCGATGCATGTTATTAATGAACGTCAGTTTAATGACTTGTATTCGGATATTATAGAATTCCTTTGTGCCAGTTTCATACGACGCAGGTGACGAAACCACCATTTTGCAATGTTTTAATAAACCTGCTAATTATCGAGCTGCTGTCTTATCACGATAACCCAATTTTTTTTCATAACAAGGTGGCAAATATAGATCGTGCAACAACTACGTACAAGCACAGGAATAGTTAAAAAAAATCGCTTACAAATAAGTGAGTAAGACGTTTTATCGACATTATCGTATTTAATTTACCAACTAATATCAATACTAGTAAGATTCGCATGTTAGAAGTTATAATTATAATTAATAGTAAAATAAATAAATGAAAAAAATAGTGAAATTTTATTCGTTTTGTTCCTAAACTTGTTATTGCTATGCAGAGGTATTTATTAATCATTACTATTAATTACTATTAACAGTGTAATAGAATGACAAATGAAGTTCAGTGTAGAAGATAATTTATATCTCTTTATCCTCAGTTTCCTGCATTTCTGAGTTACAAATGCTTTCAACATTTTGTGGAAAATATATACAAATGCATTACGTATGATAACATTTAAGATGTGAAATTTATGGTTAATATATTTTACTATTTTCTACTTTCCTTCAAGTCACACTGTTATACCATGATTAGCTTCTCAAAATTTTAAACATTTTGATTCTTTCTATATGTGCAATGATTTCGTGGAAAAGTTTGCAAAATATCGTCGTTATTGAAATATGCAAATGCATAATATGAAGGTTCTAGTACCGACAGTAGAGTTTAACATAGACAGGAAAACAAAGTTTAAAATATAATAATTATGTATGTTCGATTGAAATAGAATGGCCTCAAATTAGGTCGAATCGAAAGTATCAGATCGATGACGTATTTTGCATCCTTGGATTATCACGAGCTCGAAATTAGTAATTAGCTTGTATCTATATACAATATCAATTGCACGATCATTACCGCAATTATGCTAAATTCTTTAATAATGAAGTAATTCACAATCTTTTGTTGCTCGATTCTGCGACTTCCTGCGACTCTGTATGTGAATGACGGTTAATCAATTTCACGCTTAAGTTTCGCGATATTAGACAAAATCAAAAGACAGACGGAGCGCGAAAGAACTCACTTTTATTTCTCACATATTGCACAAAAAATGATAATACGTAATATTTTACCCAGTGAAGGAACAAACTGTAGGAAACAGCTTGCTGACGGATAAATCAGCATTTCTAAACTAATTACGTATATCTTGAAGATACGTGTAACTTGTTTGAACGTTCCCAAGGCTATTTCTATCGACGTTCGGCTTTCTCTTTCATTCAACCCTTCCAAAGGGACAAATTAAATTTGAAAAGATAAGAATCTCAATATATACATAAGACATTGAATAATAAAATATAACAAAATATAAAATATAGATATATTAATAATAAAGTACAAGATACAAAACATATAAAATAAAATCTAATTTATCATTTTCTACATACTATAGCAACGTATACTATATCGTTTCACGTTGTTCATGTACATAACTTTAATTAATATGAAAGGTAATTGCCATCATCTATGGATGTCTTAAACTTCTCGTAAAACTACATCAACTTAGAATTCTATCCATTCATCCACGAGTACTTCTACTTACAGACATTTCGGTAACCTGTTATTCCTTCGGCATAATCGCGATAGAAAATTACTACTTTGACAAGTAAGAGCGCTATAAAGATAATATGTATTATCATCTATAGTCTTATTAATCGTTGTGGTTTACTAGTAGTTATGCTAATAGTCTCGCTAAGAGGAACCGATGTACTGGATGGCGTGCCATATTTAGGGGGTGGGGCCGGACCGTAAGGTGCCGATACCGGTTCATTCGAGCTGTTCGACGAGGCGCCTAAAATAGTCGTAATAGCGTTCACTAACGAAGCAACCACTTTTAATATCGCGTTAAAGATGTCTTTGATCGATGAGCCGAGCGGATCAAGTGAGTTTGATGATGGTTTAGGCTGAAAAGTTCAGAAGCTCAGTCACAGAAAGCTAATAAGTATATTGCGGATGTTTATGCATTTATGGAAAATTTAACCCATTAATCGACCGTCGTCGTAAGATGAAACGCCATTGGAATTAAGTTTGAGATATGGTAATCGCTTATTTACGACTTCATTTAACATCGTATTTAGCTTTGTGACTTTTGGAGGCAAGTGTTTATAAAAATGTGCTTAGAGGGTTAAACGTCGTAAGATGCACATGATGTACGTAATATAGAAAAATATACAGAGTGGTTGGTAACTGGTGGTACAAGCGGAAAGGGGATGATTCTACGCGAAAGAAGAAGTAGAAAATATAGAATAAAATTTTTTTTAATTTTTTTTTAAATTTCTCCATCGAGACAACGATCTACAGTGAGATCCATTATAACATACCGCAGGCTTTTTTCGCGTAGAATCACCCCCTTTCTGCTTGTACCACTAGTTACCAACCACCCTGTATAAAACATTAAAACGTAAATGTACATTTTCACATATTTCCTAAAATATTAGAACACATAAAATCGAGTTCTCGTTATAATAAATAAAAGATCAAATGAGGTTATTTGTCTTTGGAAAAATGTGAGTCTTCATAAACATCCACAGACTACTAATAAAATCTTATGTTTTTGACTCTGGGTTACAGGAGACAAGCGTAATGTACTGGCGAATAAGAAAAAAAAATGAAAGGACAAAGGAAAACTTACATAACCGTATGGACGGGGAGGACCATGGTCAGCACCATAGCTAGTGGGAGCTCCATAAGTGTCCTTGACACCTTTGGAACCACTGGAACCTGCACTGGTGCCTGCTATAGCTCCAGCGACCACCGCTTTCACGAGACTCATTAAATCTGATTTACCACCAGCTCCTGAATTCTGTAAAAAATCCAACAACCAAAGGACAGTTAACGGGTGTTCGTTAATTATTGTCAATTATTTTTAAATTAAAATTTTAAATTAAAATTGTATAATGGTCCATTACATCGATAAGATGCGAAAGCTTTTCGTTTAATATCTTTAGGTTGGCCGTTTTAGTGTTAAAAGGTTTGCAATTATTTCGAAAAACTATCGAGAGGCAGTACACGATGGTATACATGAGACTGGTTTAGTAGTGAAACGGTCGATTTATTAGAGAAGAACAAATTGTTGTTAACAGAAAAGTCAATGCGTACTTTGCTAAGACTAGAGACAACTCCGGCGATTAGGTTTGAGAGCACCGTCATCTTTCCAGGTCCAACCGGCTAGAAATAAATGGATATTTTATAAAATCAATATATCATTACTAAGAAACATAATATGACAGTAATAATAATGAAAAATATCGTAAATAAATAATATATATGTACTTCGAGCAAGGGACCCAATGAAGCCTTAATCAGATCACCAAAACTCGATCCACCTTGACCTGGAGCCTAAAATTCACTTCAATTTGCCTTCTAATACGAAGAAACAAACATTTCCAAAAGTTATTATATTTACGTTACTGATTTGACGACTCAATGGTACAGCCAATGGACCAATAATGGGCCCGATTAGCGGTGCAACTAATTGAAGAAGCGGTGTCAAAATCGCAGCCGAATCTCTTTCGCCATTCTTACCCTGAAACAAACTTTATTTTTTACCTGACCTTACCTGCGCTCTCGGTATTCCTTCTTATCCATTCCGTTTCTCTGCGAAAAATTCTACAGAAACTCGATAACTCACTCTACTAAGTTGCAACAATATTGGAAGCAACAGTGCTGGGATATCGCTTCCTCCTGCTTCGCCATCTCCCTAAAAGCGCAAGATGAGGTTTTTTTTTTTTAAATAAACGAAGCATTTCGAGATGATTCATTAGAGTTCTTACGTCCGACAGGTCTTGAAGTATTGGAATTCCTACTTCGAGTAAATCGGCAATATCAGCGTCGGAGTCAGGCTGAAAAAATGAACAAATGTAGGATCCATGATAAATCCGATAATATTCATACAATTAGATCATCCAATAAGTTTGTATTGTTTATTTCCTTGTTATATATAGAAGCTTTATACTAATCTATCCAGCTTTTATATTATTCCCTCTTCCTTTAGATATCTTGGCTGTAATTTCTCATTAGATACAAATCAAAATGTATATTATTCATTCAGCTTTCCTTCCAAATGCCTTCTGTAGATCAAATTCGATCGTATAAAATTATTCATTTCGATCATTTACTATTTTGTGTTCTTTAAAGACATGGCGAAAAATATGAACATGGTACGAACTTATTAAACAATCTAATATGTTTAACGTTTTGTATTAATAATTTCGAAATCTTCGTCGAAGTTCTTACGTCGCTAAGATCTTCCAAGGCTGGTGCGACAAGCATAAGCAAGTCGATGATAGTTTGTATGGGACCACCTTCGTCGTCGTCGTCATAGTCTTCATCTGACTCGCTTTGGTTAGAACTCTCTTTAGAGCCATTCTTGTTATCATTTTCTTCATCGGATTCGATGCCATCGTTATCTTCGCCGCTGTTTTCTTTACTTTTGTTACCTTCTTTCCCATCATCGTCCTCTTTGTTATCATCGTCCTCGTTGCTGCCATTATCCTCTTTGCTTCCACTGTCGTCGTCATCGTCCTATCGATTAAAAGTTCTCGTAATAATAATATTTCGCGATATGCTACACCATAGAAAATGAAATCGAACGTACCTCAACTTGTTGCGCCAAAGACGTCTGATTACGTCTTCCTTTCTGTTTGAGCGCAGACTGAAATAAACGAATCGACTTCAATAATGTTCCGTTGATGCGTGTTCGTTGTTGTTTTCGGATAACACCGGTAACGTTGAGAACGCAAGCGAATTCGAAGAAATTCTGTGATGTCACACGCGAGTTTGCACAACGATCTCTTGTTCGATAAATCCGAAGAAAATTAGACCAAAGAGAAATAAATATTTCTGCTGATTAGGTATATAAATAAATCGTTAATTAATTCATGATTTAAAGACAGATGATGAGGCGTGATGAATGGAAAAAAATTATTTTGCAGAAAATCAAAAACGCACATATACCTCGTCGACTGTATGAAATCTATAAGTCGATTTCTCGTTAAACATGATACATTCATTTTCGCAATTCTTTTTCAAGTCATAAGTTGTATATACGTGTTACATAATTATTTGTGTTATGTAACACCAACTTTCGATTTTATTTGCTTACCCATGAAGCCTCAAAAAAATCCACATTATTTCGTTGATGCTCGTAATAAACAAGGCACATTGAGTAATTAACGCGTCCAATTAAATTATCTACGCCACACTTGTCAAACCTCTCACATTGTCTCTAACGAATGCAACCTTATCAATTCACACTTTTCTTTTATACAGTGTCAATTTATGCACACCTTTCACCCGCCTACTTCTAATAACTTTGAAGTTATACGGTTCTTGCTTTCTCATTTCTTCGCAAAGATAAAAATATATCTTTACCGTTTGTTCTCCTTTTACATCTACAAAGCTAGTGAACGCTGAAAGCCCACAACGTTAAAGCGTAAACAATTCAAACAATCGAACTAACAGAAACGCACATTCTGCTTCTATTGGGAATTTTCACTTGTGACGTTTACATTATGTGCCACATCAACTGGTCAAATATGTACTATACTTATACTCATCACTGAACTTACCGGTGGCTTCTGAGTAGAATAAAGTTGAGTTCTCTGAGACTGTGGAACCCTTTGACGCACTGGAACCCTCTGCGTAGTCGATGACGTCTGTTGATTCAACGGAGGCGGCGTAAGATTCGTCGACGGAGTATTATTTCTTCTGATCGCGACTATCGTCTTCAACAACTGACTAATCGGTGATGATTGACGCTTTCCTTCAGATTTTTGTTTCTTCGACTTGTCCTTCTTCGCGCCGTCCTTCTTCTTCTCTTGCTTCTTCCGTTCCTCCTTTTTAGAATTGTTCGTTGTTTCGTTTACTTGAATGCTATCATCGAATACAACGTTGATTTGTCCAGATTCGTTGGTCACGGTGTAATTGGTATCAAAATACGGTGGAAATTGATCAAGAGGATCTCTAGTTGGTATCGTGAAGTATTTGCCACCCTCGTTCTTCAACGTGGTCGTTTGTACAGGTTCTTCGTGGGTAAACGTAATCACCGCTTCGAAAGGAACTTTGAACAGCGGTTTTACGGAACTTATGTTCCTCTGTTGAGATAGAAAATCAACACCTTTCAATGGTATTTCATCGTTGAAAACCAGAGGACTCCGCGTGGTGAACGTGATCTCATCCGCGATACCCTGGTTATTGGAAACATTCCTCTCGACTCCGTCGAAAAAATATCTAGTAACAAAAGGATCGTTTGGGAACTTGATGTTGTCACTAGTCATGGTCACAGGTAGATAAGTCCTCGCAGGAGGCGAAACTACGTTCGTATTTCGAACGACATCGGTAGGTCTCACGTCGATGCCAATAGCTGGTCCAAAGTCAGGAAATTGAGGAACAAACAGCTGTCGATCCGCGGATTTCAATAAATTCGTCGTGTCGAAGGCATCTTTGATGGTTGGCTCTTTGAATCTCGATCTTGGAATATTTATATTCGCTGTGATCTCTAGTGGACTTGGAACAGTGGTATCGGTGATCGCGAAACTGTTAAATGTTGGTTGAAGTTGTCGATTGTTGTTAAATAAACTCTTCGTAGTCGCTCCGTTGATCGTAAACGATGGCAACTGTGCAGTAGCGTACACCTTATCGTTCGATAACTGAAGGTTTCCATTTCTTTGAAGGCCTCTGACGTTCTCGGGTTGTCTACGATTCTCTGAAACTCTAACATTTTCAGGTTGTCTACCGTTTTCCAGAAGTCGAACGTTTCCAGGATGTCTATCATTCTCTACAATTCTTATGTTTTCCGTGTGTCTACCGTTCTCCAGAATTCTAACAGCTGCTGGAATTTTCGTTTTCTCAAAGTTCTCGGCGTATCTCGTGTTCTCGAAGCTCTTTGTGTTCGCATAATGTCGGATAGCATTGACAGGTTTGATGTTATCAAAATTTTGCAATTCCAAATTTCTATCGCTGTTCTGCGCTCTTACGCTCTCGAAACCTTTGCTGTTGTCGAAACCTCTGTTGCTCTCTGCCGCTTTGACATTTCCAGTAGGTTTCGACTGTGACTCTTTCACAGTAGTCAGAGTGATATTTATTCGAGACGCCATTAGACCCATAACGTATCTGGCCCATGCTACCAAGTCGTCCTTGGTCGCAATTTTCAGCGGTAATTGAATCTCCAGAATTTTTGGCACAGCGGAGAACCCGTTTCTCGCGTCGTTCGAAGCGTCTTCTGGCAAACGTTTCGACAACGGTGCGGCCATTGAAATCACCAGGTTTGTCGCTATAAGCGCGAGCATCGTATAGGACCCTGGTATTCTTCTCGACAACAGGAAAAACATCGTTATTGATCTTCTTTACGAGACAATTTATCGAACGATAAGGTATTAAATATATTTAACAACACTGATACTCAATCGTTATTCAACGTCCACGCGAATTCATAGAACAAAAATCGACACCTGGACGTCATTTCTGCGCAACAGGCGCACCTTTCATTTGACACAGAATCTGTCGTTGCTTGATAAAATCGACAACGTATTCCCACTAGGTATTGCACATGTCGATCGTAACCGTTATCGGGCAAAGGGAAATTCGACGTAGAATCGCGACGTGAAAACTGATCGGAGACATGGAAAAGTGGATGTTTTATAGCGGGATGAGTAATTGGTCGCCCCTTTCCTTGCTGATCGTGGAAGCGTGCACTTTTTCCGTGCGCCGATCGGCATATTGGCATTTCTAATGACAGTGTACAACGCCGCGGCGAGTGCACTCACTTCCGTCGTTGCATTCGCAATTACGGGGGTGCAATTCCTCGTAGGAGGCGCGGTGCACGCAAAGTGCGGCCGACGACAGGCTTTCGCAACGCACGGCAACCGCCTAATCCGAAAAAACGTGTGTAATGGATTCGAAGTGTACAATTGGGACGTCGATTTACTAATATAGCATCTTTATCTCTTAATGGGTGCTTCATGAAATCTCCAAGTCTGTACTTTATGGATGGTCTGTCCTTTGTTTCTTTTGTCTTCGAAGTGATTGCGAAAAGAAGCGGAGAATCTTGAAAAAATTCGTGTTTACGGTAGTCCATTTTACATGTTGACTTCGGACAGGTGAAATGTTATGGAAGAATGGGTTAGGAGAAGTGTTAGAATTTAATTAAGATTAGAATTAAGATTAATAATGTGTGGAAGACACAATGTTTGTGTTGAAATAATATAATGTGATATTTATTAAACAATTATTACAGGAATATAAGTAAGTATTGTGGAATGTAGACAGTTGGCTAGTTATTCACAGACTGACTGGCTTAGTGACCCATGGCCCTTGAAAAGGTTTACAACCCCACTCTCTATGCAGTAATGAGTGTGACCTATGTGAGTGTCTGTGTGGCGTCACACGTGCCACAGAACCTTCTAGTAGCTTCTCGACGTGCCCATCGAGAATGTTTCATCCATATCCTCACGCTTCTTCCGGCGAATCCTCGAAAGAGCATGCACGTGTTAGCCGCCGTGGTGCAACTCACGAACGCACGCTAGTGGGGATGGCGTTGGGCAACGAAGGGAAGAATCCGTACGACCAATCACCTCATCTGCATGCGATTGATATCGTTGTATTCCAACAAGAAGACGTAAGGATTATGAGAGATCGTGCATGGAAGTAGTCTAACAGTTTATGATGGTCACTAAGTTCAGATGCTCGCTTATCTTCCATGGTAGAATTATATCGATATTTATAATCATTTTTCTCTTATCGCATGTAAAAGTTGGAATTATCACGATGAAATCTGTTATTTTTGTTCCTATCATCTTGTCGACATACGCTTCTTCCTTCTTTCTTTTGCAGTAACCATAGTAACCATATTTACGTAGATCGAAACTGTTCTCGACTTTTGTCGACAAATACAACAAAGCGAATTGCAAAAGTTAAACAAATTGACAATGAAACCTTACAATTAGCAACTTGTAGTTGGCCGTGAACGTGATGTTGAAGTATTAGAAGGTGGTAACAATGACCTTAGCATTAGGCGAATAAACTGCCACTGCGTTCATTAACAGTTTTCAGTACAAACAAAACAAGGACAAGTTTAACTCTATCCCACGTTGATGAAAGTTACCACGCTGGTTCGTGCATATTAAGTTAATCGCACTCCCGCGCCGCCGTCTGAAGTTGATCTAAGATTTTGCTCGAGTCACATTGACCTATACTTTCAGTTTCTTTCCAAAGTGATTCTATCGTCGTAACTTTGATAAATTCGCGATAAAACGTTATCTACATCGATCTTAAATGCCTAATGAACTATATCCTTATATAAGCGTAGAATGGTTCACTGGGTGTTCGATATATGAACTTCTCGAAAGAGAAATTCACCAGCTCAATTTAAAGGAGTATATTTCTTAATCTTATTACCATTCACGGATATGTGATTAGCAAATTAAATTTAATTATTAAACGACTGAAAACGTGAATAGGATTAAAGAAGTGAAGCATAACAAAGATTAGTTTCATTTATTCAATACTATAACGAATTCATCATATTTCCGCACCTTAAAATATTCCATAACCCATAAACATTCGCAACGTAATGATCTAGCTTCATAAAAATCTTCATAAAAACTGTTTTCGTAAGCTTATCTATTCCAAGACGATGGCATAAATAACCGCGAATGCCAAGATAAATATTAAAAAAAATAATGTCCGTAACATCTTCAGCTTCCTCTATTTTTCTATTTATAGAGTTGATCAACATGAGTTCCGAGCATACCGCATAAAAATACAGTACAAATATCATGAAGTATTCAGCAAGCTGCCTCCTGAAACACGTAAAAAAGAGACGAAAAGAAAAAAAGGACGATGTACGTGACATGAGAAAGTCAACGATGATTCTACAATCGATAAAATTGTGAACGATTAAAACCAGTCAACGAACTGTAAACTCCGCTACGTTATCACGCTGATTATCAGCGATCGAACAGATGTAGCGACGTATCGTGGAGCCTGGGCTCTGTCTTACAACTAGCACCGTTAGATCGGTTTACTGACCAGCCTCAAGAGACTTATATCGTGCCACGACGATCGTACCAAACGACGGCTGGACGCCTTTTATAATCCTTTGAAGGTCGATTTCGTTGTTCGATAGAATTTCAATACCCTCGACGATTTGCGATTCCATCGTCAATCTTTATCTTTCATCCGCGTGTTAGGAAAAGATAGAGTCGGGATCATTCTTGTTTATGCAACGATCGCCTTACATCACCTTCCAATTATTCGCGTCACTTGTTCAGCTTCCGCTGGCAATCGGCGAACGTTCATAAATTAATGTCAAAATTTTGTTCAAGCTCGAGTTCAATTTTAAAAGCACGTCTAGATGTTTAAATGCGAAACTGTGAATTGATTATAAGTTTGTTAAAGATCATCTACAAAAGTGAAAATGTTACGACGTTACTGAAACTAAAAATATAAGCTGTGAATCGATTATAAGTTTCTTAATGATCGTCTATAAAAATTAGAAAGTTCTTAATACGATACAACTGTCCTTAACGACTTATCGATTCAGTTACGTTTGTTCGTAAAATTCCACGTGTCGATCGGAACGCGTGGCTTTACAGATATATGCAGATGTAGGAGGACAGATGGAGGTTGTTGTCTCTCATGAATGTATGTATAAAGAATATTTATTTGACATCGGCGATTTGTAATCCTTCTTCTTCCTTTGCGAAATCTACCACAAATATTGCTTAGTTTCTTAATTTAAAAGTTTAAGGTTACATTTTCGAACAGATTTACGCGAAAGCCGTTTTTTTCATCTCACATTTCTACATATCGTAATTAAGTATTAAGTTGTTCGGAAAGTGTCTTTCTTTCGTACACATGTTTTTTACAACAGTGCACCTTCGTACAAACGTGAAACCAAGTATGTGAAATGTCACGGTGTAATTCGACAAAATAGTATAAAACAAAACACGTTGTGCGTCTATTATTTCCTCATAAAACGAATGAAACTTTTCGGACAAGATAATATAAAGCATCACGACACGCCACAAATGAAACTATCCTTTTTATGCCGAACCAATTTCACACATATTAATACGAATTATTGTTTTTATACTTTCTATTCTATGAGCACATTCAACGTTCTTTATTGATTGCTTTTTACGTGCAAGATTCTACTCCGCGAGATCTTGTAATTTTCTACCTTCTAATCGATTTCAGGTAAACTTAATAACATCTCTGACGCAACCAGAGAAGCTTACAAGGGATAAAAAGGAAGTAGAAGGGTCAGTTAACACTTTGACTGCCACCTTTCTTACAATTGTAAAAATTGTAATTGACAGTTAGGGCATTTCGAATATAACCAATAAACTGAAGATACTTTGAAATAAAAAGTGCCCCACTGAACAATTAAACATTTTTATTAGCATCAATAAAAAAAAATGAGACTAAATCTTGATGATGATGATGATGATGATGACGATGATGATGATGACGATGACGATGATGACGATGACGATGATGATGATGAAGATGACGATGATGACGATGACGATGATGACTATGATGACGATGACGATGACGATGACGACGATGACGACGATGACGACGATGACGACGATGGCGACGATGGCAACGATGACGACGATGACGATGATGACGATGATGACGATGACGATGACGATGGCGATGATGATGATGATGATGATGACGATGATGATGATGATGATGATGATATAATAATAATAGTAATAATATATAGATATAATAGTAATAATAATAATAATAATACAAACATGAATACGTTAAACACGATGTTTACAGGTGTCCTTATAAAATCTGATAGAGACATCGATTCGAGCAGTAGAAACTATAGAAAGTAGTCGCGCGTTTCAATTTTTTTTTGCTCCGTGTGTATGTGCGTGCGTGTGTGCTTGTTG
This sequence comes from Bombus bifarius, assembly GCF_011952205.1. Taxonomy (NCBI): domain Eukaryota; kingdom Metazoa; phylum Arthropoda; class Insecta; order Hymenoptera; family Apidae; genus Bombus; species Bombus bifarius. The sequence goes on from NW_022884386.1 coordinate 6,024,790, forward strand.
GAGCGCGTCCACGTTTAAAAATATATTTATTAAATGTTAACAGGATGATTCGCCGATCGTGAAAGCTACATCTAATTATTGTCGTGGTTACATGGTTGCGATGTCGTTTGCTCCTGTGCAATTAGTACCAGGAAAGAAAAGACATTGTTACTCGGTGATGGTTCGTTCAATTGTTAGCTTGCATATTGAATTTCATTTCGCTTTTTCTCTTTGTCCCTGACAAATGATTTCGTTTAGGTGGACGATACGGCGCGTAATTTTCAAGAATAGTATCGTCGATCAGTTTTTAAAAGGGAAACCCAATTAATTTCGTTTTTCTGCGAGATTTCGCAGGATTTCATAACGTTGCAGAAGGGAAAAAGTGAAAGGCATTCGGTTTCCTGCTACTTTGACCGAATGACACGGGAGAAACACGTGAAGTTCGAGATTGAAAGCACGAAACTTGGACGATCTTCTTCGAATATCTAAAGAATCGTTTTATAACTATGATGACACTTTGACTGCCACGCCGAAATCACATGTTTCGCTGAGGACGCCACGGGAGTATTTTTGTTATTGAAAGCGTATAATGGCAAAATAATGATAAATTGATGATGTAAGACAATATTCTTCTCCAATGGACCGTTTATCTTATTGGTGGCCATGGGTAAACACCGTGGCACCTTGGTAACAGTTGATAGCGACATATTATAACGAGGCTTCGTGTATTTCAACAAACCATTCGCATTCGTTATTTCGTCGTAAGCAAAACGTGCAGAATATATTGTTGAAACGTGTAGAATATATTAGTAAAGAATATTTGCTCATTCTAAATATAATAGTAAGGCATGTGCACACTTCTAACTTCAATTATATGATTATAAAGCAGCATTTACGATTATTTTCTAAGCTGTGTTTATAATAATATTCGTATATTCGTATACTACGATACTAAATTGATTTGCGATACGAAAAGAGAGCAAGCGTCTGTTTACAATAATATCTGCAATTGTAAGTCAAAAAATTAATTAAAACGTACTTGTCATATCTTTTCCTCGAGTGATTTTCACGTAACAGTAAAGTTACAAAAACGCGGGAGAAGACGATTCGTTGTTTGGATGCTGGCAAAGATAAAGAACGTCGGTATTTTACGCAAGAAAGTGCAATAATCTATAGTACGAATATTCTGGAACGCGTCGCGCCCAAACCAAATAAAAAGCAGTAAGATCGTAGCAAAAACTGGTTGCTTTAGAATTCATGGAAACTTATCAGTTGCTAGGCTGACAATTATATATACCACATACTGGCTACTTTTCATTCGACCGATATTCAGATTAATAACCTATGGATCAGTCGAATTAAATATACTGCGCAGTTGTCGTTAAATAATTATCGTTGTTGTTAATTCTAAAATACATTGCGAAATCGTTTTGTCGCCGTGGAACTGCGCCACGACTCGGTTCATCCGTTTGCGTCATACAACGCGTTGAAATCTTCACGAGGTCAAATTCGGTCAAAAACGGATTCGTCGAAACACGATTTTGTCAAGGGTTGTTATCAGTGAAAGGGTAGCAAAGGTGTCTCCGTCTAGCGATCGTGCATGGAAACAATAATAATCGAGAACTCTAACGATCGATTCACCGTCTTCCTCTTACTGTCGGTAAAATCGCAATTGATCATCGAGGATCGGGAGATGTGTTTTATCCAATGTATATAAACTTGGTTCACCAACGAATAGGTTCCTCTTTAAAAATGAGAAAGTTTGTGAAGCGTTATTTTGTTAGCAAAAGAAAACTTCAGCGTCAAGCTACAAACACGTACGGTGACAGACATAATTAGTTTCACTTAGTAATAAATAAAACGCTACATAATTTACATAAAGGCAGAGCGAGTGACGGTCTTGTAATAGGAAATTCCGGTTATAGCCACGATGGAAAACGATTCCGAGTTTATCGGTCCGGTTTCATGCAATTCGCGCGACAACGAAGGTTAGCAACATTCACGGTGCGACCAGTTTCTGTCGTCTATTGATCTGCTCTGCAGTCTGTCGGTGCTGAATGTTTCGCCTAACGTTCGTTGCAAAACCGATAATTGTCATAGAGCTACGAGGCGACTAGCGGTTTTCTTATCGTCATATGTTCCCTCCACTTTTCGAGTTTTTGCCACTGAATAATTACACGCGATTAGCAAAATTTTCTACCGCGCACCAGCAAAAAGATGTCTGGCGCTTTCGTTTCGTGCGCAGAAAAATTGTCATACTTCACGAATGAAAAACTTAGTTTTTTGTTCGATATTCTACAGTTCTTGAAAGTCAATGGCCAACTTGTATGGTCATTTATCGCGTACTTGCAAAACTCTTATTGATAGCGATGTAACTCTTATTATTATTATTCTAGAGAACTTACGATAGAATCTACGAACCAAATTACGAAAAATATAGGTTATGTTTGTGCTACCTGTTATGGGGTGTTTACACCTGGCGAATATTCATGTGTTTCCCGCTCTGATGAAACGAACGGATATACGTTCGCACTTTCGTTTTTTAATTTTACTAAAATGACGAGCGAACAAGCATTTGTTCGCTTAGCGTAAACGTATCATTACAAGACAAAATTAATGAACGTAAATTGGACGAGTGAGCCAGTTAGGATCAACATAGATGAATAAGCTTTCTAGAGCAATGTTTCACACGCGTCTTAACAATGAATTAGATCATATGGGTTATATTTTCTTTTTACATGAATTTGGATATAACACGATTTACAAAAAAAACTGCAATTCTCTTTTCGTATGGTTTCATTCGATCTGCCATATTTTCACTCTAATTTTTCTTTATGTTTTCCTTAGAATTTAATTGCCACCTATCGCCTATTTTGCTTATCTTCTGTATTCTCTATTTTATGGAAAAATGATAGAAAGTCTACTTTATTTGGAATAAAATGTCAACATTCAGTTCCGTGAACCAGCTTCAGGATGTTAAGTTACGTGGGAATTCCCCTTAATTGTTTCTTGAATATTGTATACGGTAATTGTTCGTGTTTGAAGCTACTATTTGACCGAACAAAAATGAAATCTTTAACGCGCGTAATTATGCATGTACATATAATTATCTTCAGGAACGTACAGAATAAAAAGTATATGTAAGCGAATACACATGAAATAGAGATCTAATGCCGAGGATTTTATATAATTTATTTAAACATATGTTACTGTTTGTAAAATGAATAGTCGTGTCTATAACCAGTTCTCACATTTTCATATGCGTTTTACGCACTTTCAATATGGTTTTTAGTACTGTTTTATTCTGAATCTATCTTTTGTGTAAAAACAGAAACAGACGTGTTTTGTGTCCGGTGACGCTGCACGTCTATTGCAACATACACGAGAAAACAGCGCTCGTCCGCGTTGAATATTGCATTATAGATTCAATGCATAGACTCAATGATCTTTTTACTAGCTAATAATAATTTTTCTGTTATAATATACTTAGACATAAAGCAGTGTAAAAAATCACGTAGAATAAAAAGCAAGAAATGTCAACTGGTCGTCAAAGAAGTTTGTTTAAACAAACTTTGAACGTGATGAAATCACGATTAAATAAGAACCCAAGCTCTCTGATCCTTCTAACAAAATCGACCTCGCATTCTTCCAAATATTAAAATGTTCGATAATCGTAAAGCATCGTTGACTATCGAGGTCGATTTTCGACTAATGTTCGAACAAAAAATATAAAGAATGTGCAAGACTAAAAGTAACGAGCGGAGCAATATTATTTATTTTTAACCAGAAAGGCGCGTGACCAGAGCGCGACGCTATAGTTGCAAATTTTACGTTGCAAGAAAGACTTCGCGGAAATCTCTTTGCCGAAGTACGCGTAATCGGGACCTCATGATTTTCTTTGAGGCGGTGCAACTGCAAATCAACCGTGTCTAACATCGCCTTTGCCTTTTGTTTTGCATTCTGCTTCTATGTAAATCCCGACATTCTTATTTACGTAACGCTCCAACGTTCTGATAATCGAGTTACCAGGAAATTACGCGAGAATTCGTCCTGTTCGAAAGTGGAAAAAAAAAAGAAAAAAGCGCGTGTCATAAGATGAACGCCCTGTAGCAAAACCTTTCTTCCGTTTCTTTTTTCGACAGGGGACGGTTTAGTGAGATAAAAACCGTGTCACGTGATACTTTCACCGACCAGATCCGTCTTCCGGCCCGTGACATTTAAGAAGATCCCATGACGAATAGCAAAAAAAAAAAAAAAAATTGATCTACTGACAGTATCATTGGAATTCATATTAATAGAAATTTCCTTGAAATCTAAATTCCTTTGGAAGAAGCGTTTTGATATTGAATTTCTTTTTCTGACAAGTATTTCTTTCGATTTTAATATTCGATAGCAATAATTATTAAAGGTTTTGATAAATAATCTTCTAGTGATATTCAGATTTCTGTAATTTTGTATAATTGTTCTGTTACTTACAAGATGTATTCTGTACATGTATATTTTGATCAGTCACCTGGTCGAATACTTTGATATGCGAAAAAACCGCTACAGTATTTTCCACATAACAAGGAGAAGCGTTAAATAATTTTCCGTATTGATACATGCTGGATCCATAACAAAACTACAGCGTGAAACGTTCAACTTGTAAACATTAGTTTTATATAACGCGCTTGGATATTATAGAGTTCCTAGAACGTTGCAATCGCGCGTGTTTGCCATGTTAGCAGCGAATTAATAACAGCTATAAAAATATTCTTAAATTTTCTAACAATTACTGGGACGCAAAGTAATAGACATCGTTAGCGCCGATAATAGCCTAACAACCGGTGTGTGTCATATTTTATTGCTTTAACGATAGTACAATCTTCGTAAGCGATCGTTCCAACCATAAATGAGTCATTCGGAAGCAACTTTCATTAATTCCGTAATTTAAAAAGAACATCGGTATATGTCTATTGTAATTAATGTCTCTAAATAAATGAATTAAAGGAAGTAGAAAAAAGTGATACAAACATTATTTTGTAAAATTCATCATAGAGTTTATGCTTATTTATATCATCCTCGTGCGATAAATACACACGTGCAAGTAATTTATTCGGTTTTTGAGGAATTGAACATTAATTATACGCCTTTTGAGAAATGTACAAAAAGTAGAGCGGTGTGGTTTGCCTTTTGAAATGTTCATTTGTCTACATTAGAACTTGCATCGTGAAACCTTTAGTTTCTCACCTACTTCCACCAGGTGCTAACAATTCCCAACTTTCCATTATTGGTCACAAATTTCTAAGAAGCAACTTTACGATATCATCTTCCAGCCAACTCGTGCTAACTAGCAAATTTCAATTTTCTTCATTAACATACGAGTATGTCTATGAATGATTAACTTGTATCTGAAGAAATCTAATTATGCATCTGACACTGCATCTATACATATCAGCTCTAAATTATCAATTTTCAAATGACATTCATTCGGTGCAATATCCTTCAACATCGTAAATGTTTTGTCGAGTCATCGAAAACGAGTCTAAAATTATCATACAATCGCAAACATAAGAAGTTTAGCAATGACGAATTGTGCTAAATCTAACCCTATAATCTGCGACGCATAAAAGTATGGGCAAAAAAGTGATTCAATCCAGTTTTGTAAGAACATATCGTAAGTAGTCCTTGGCCTGTTCGCGAGCATCTGAAGTAGAAACGAGGAATTTCTTACATTTCCCCGTTGCTCCATCTTCAAATCCTACATACAATTACATGGAAAATACTCGCGACCCTTATTTTCAACATAAATGATTTATTAAGTGTTTGTGCTTTTGTTACGCGTTTCCTATCGTATGGAAAACGCATGAAAAATTCATTAGAAACGAAACTATTGCCGCTTGGCAAGGTTGCGACGTTTCAGCCCATCTCAAATCGACGAGACTCCTAGAATATTCGTGACAGGAATAACGAATGTTAAAGACTGTGTAATAAAACGAATGGACTTGGAAGCTATGTGGAATACTGCAGCAGTCGTCTAAATTTTTTTTAGGAAAACTACGTGTCGTAAATGAACATCTAGAGCGAAGTTCCTTTTATAACTGAAACGTGGTATAGGTAATTACCATGTATTTTAATAAAAGATTGAGAACGATCGAAGATACCCTAAGAGATATCTCTCTATCGATAATATTTCCGAACAAGATATTATTTCAACTTATTACTTCATTTATTATTTTAATTTATTATTCTAGATCAAAATTGCTTAATCCCAGATGAATGAGAATGAATTCTTACGCTGTAGCCTTCTTTAAATTTTGCTTGTAACACTTACTATGGTTCCTAGTTGTAATTTATTTTACTTAACATATGTTATGGTGATATCAGAGAAGAAAAAAACCTGTTGTTTCTTACGGAATTACACGTGGAGCACGAACTAGAATTTCGTTTATTTTCAACGCTGGTTTCCTTAGCTAACCGGTAGCGGAATTAGTCAGGAACACGAGTCAAGTGCTATTCCAGGCCGGATCCTGGAAATCGTTACGTGACCAACCGTTGCCCGCGTTATAATATACGATTAAAAGTGGACAACCAAACCTGAGTTTCCGTGTCACCGAATTACATAAATCTATTAATTGCTCAAGGCGCTATTAGGAATAAAGGAATCGACGCATCCTTGAGTTACTTGTTTTTGTCTTGTTCTTATTAGTTTCAAGGAGGATTTCTAGTGGCTCTTGAATCCTCGTTCTTATTAATGGATAATTATTGAATTAATGACGAATCGATGGTAAAATCAATTATAGTTGATCAACTATCTAAAAAAAAAAAGAAAAAAAAAGAAAAATTACAATAAAACGGTAATGTCCTTTATTTGTAGGTTTTGTAAGAACAAAAACGATCACGAGAATGTGGTTTAGCGCGCAAAGATCATAGTCAGATGAAAAGAATGATTATTCTGGCAAGAGATGAATGAAAGCGATATCAAATTGTGCATGAAAGTAGAAGTTGCATAACGTCGAAAGTTCCACCGAGGTTACGTTTGATAAAAGTCGAATGGACTATCAACGACGCGCCATTGAAGAAACATTTTGTTAGAACGTGAGTAATTCATTATGCACCGACTTGAGTTAAAATACGAGTTGTAATTCTCGAAGTCTCTACTATTCTATCACTTTGCTACTCGAACTCGATTGTGAAAAGGTAGTAAACGAAACACAGTGAAGCCAAGATTTTTGCAGAGAAAGGAGAGTCACGACCCATTTTTAAATCGATTTCTCGTAATTGATAAGCGACTCGATTGGAACATGCCCAGTTTCGTCATCGAATAATGATCGTTCTTCCTCTCATTTCTGTCGTTTCGATCGCTGGCAAAATAATAAGCGGAAACGTCGTAACAGGACAAACTTCAACGGCGACGTGTACAATTCTCAGGAGCATAAGCCGTTTGCAATGTTTACAATGACAATGAACGCGAATTACGTTGAATTTCTATACGTGGTTCTATTCTATAAAATACAAACCCAAGACACATGCTTCTTGTTCAACATGTGTTTGCGTACAATCGTTGGCCAGATTATATTTATAACAAAGAGTTACTCCATTTAATATGAAGCGGAATTAATTTGATTAATTAAACACGAGGTCGTGAGGGATACGGAAATGTTGAAGAGCTTTTATACGATCGAGTTCAAGATGGATGTTTTTAATTTCCTTTTTGACCTCGTGTTTAATGAGTTTTTTATTCCCTGATTCACTGAAACGCGTCTTCTCTCTCTCTCTCTCTCTCTCTCCCTATACAATATTATACCGGTATAGGAAACATTACTAAAAAGTTTCGAAACGTTTGATAATGATCGTCGAGAAGAAAACGAAAAGTCACCCTTATCTTGATCAGTAGAAGCTGGCAGAATATAACACCGTGGTTTTTTTTTTTGTTAATATCGAAATACGTATACTACAAACACGGTATAACATGGAATTAAATTGTCTTTAATATTGGGAAACATCTAAGGAATACAACTGGCGCAAGAGCAACTTTCGACATCGATTTCCAAATTTTTGACAGCTAACGACAAACACACGACGAGAGATTCCATTCCCTGAGCTCGATCGATCATGACCACTTTTTCGTTAAGGATTAGCGATGCGTATCTCGAGTTCCTTTTCTATTTGGCCCATTCCCAACGAAACAGAGATCAACGAATCGAGAAGCAATTTGCACGATTCTTTAATATGTACAAATAATAAAACAGAACAAATAAATGTACAATACCGTGATAGGTGGAAAATTTAACACTGAAACTATCGAAATCACAGGTTTCAGATTGTCTCATTTTTTCGATTACTAAAAGATCAGTGCAAATGCTTTTGGCAAAATCAATGCTGACTTTCGTTAAAATACAAATATAATTTTATATACTTATACATTTCAGTTGTTTGACTTTAATTAGGATTCTCCGTGTATACTACTCTATGTTTAGTACTGTATGTATATATCACAAATTGTTAGTTCTAGGTTTAATCGTTAAAGTAATTTCATTCCAATTCTGTGAAATCGGAGGTGACTCTAGTCGACCAAACAATCGGCCAACAATCTGGAACGACAATTTCGCAGTTGCGTACTGCGACACAGATCAACCAAATCTATCTGAAATCTTAATAGGATTTTCACTGGATGCGACGTGCAACAAGGTCGGTGAAACAAGAGAATGAAACTGGAAACGGAGAACTTCCATAGAAAAAGCCATGAATACCAGGTACCGTGATAAATCCGATTTACCTGCGATAATTTCAGTTATACATTCGTTGCCGAATAATTGCTGGAAAGTTTCATTTGGCCGCGTAATTAAGCGCCACGGAACAATTGCATCGGTGTGCGATTCACACGGGTACAGCGATAATATAATAGGACGTGTCTGACCACGCACGGGCCGAATCTACTGAGAATCCTTGAACTAAATTACGGCTGCATTCTTCAATTAAAGCACAGCAATCGCATTTAATGTTTTCCTCTATTTTACGTATGCGGATTTAGAAAGTAAACTGTATAAACATGAAATTAATATTTCGATGTAGAACGAAGTTGAAACTCTTGTCATTTGCGGAATGAATAATAAATAACTATGACAAAAGTTTCTATGATTCAGATATACTCTCGTGTCGAGTCTTTATATAAGTTTTCGTAAAAGCAGTGCCTAACGCAGAGGGGATGGGACAAAGAAGAACCAGTTTTATAATCAAAGATAAAAATGCACACAAAAACGGGTCTTTCGATTTTATACATTTATATTTATTTAGGAATAAAAACGAATCTTGTGTTTCTCGTGATATAATTGGCGAATGCTTCGTGTAAAAAGATTCGGAGCCTTTGTTAACCGTAATCGAACCTGAACAATCAATTTCATCGTGAAAATATTTTAAACACCGATCGTTATAACACTTGCTTCTTAACAAAGAGAGATTTAATTGAAGAAAGGCTTAGCAAAAATATAACGTGATCGAGACATAATCGATCTTTCGCAAGTTCGTTTATCGTTGAAAATTATAATTAACTTCCAGGAATATTCCACTTCCATAACTGGAATTCGCTGAAAAGTTTAGAAATTCGAAGATTCATGAATTTAAAGACTCAAGAGTTCAAAGGTCTAAAGAATCCAAATTAAGCCCAGAAATTTCGAAATATTCCTAGAGGTAAACGAACGTATATTTTACTAATCACGGACATAAATTCCTATGGTAACGCGTTTATTCGTTATCTTCGATGTTATCAATCGCCCTTAAGGATACATTGACGCACAACAACAATCCATTTGATACTTCCGCTCCGCACATCTTCACGGTCGCATCGAGGATCTTTCATCGGCCGTAGCTACTTACATCTTACATTCTACGGTGATCCCTTCTTCAGAATCGCGCGAGGCGACCAGAAAAGAAAGAGAAACAGAGAAGACGGAGACTGAAGTGTAGCGTGGAGGTGGCGATAGGCCCCTCCTTCTAATAAAAGCCGCTCACTAACCTCCGTTACACAGACAGTTACAGAAAAGCCGAAGAGAGCAGGAGCCACGGAGAGCTCCTTTTGGGTCTCTTTTACAAGCGGACAGTTTAAAAGTTCTACCGTGTCATAACGAATCGGTGTGTGGTGAGTTCCTTCATATGGAACACGTATTCGATCGCGATATCGTGCATTTTATTTCAGCGTTCGATAATTACGTTAGTCCACGTGACACGAGCTCTGTGTTCAGGAAACTATCGAGTATTTTGGAAATATATAATTTGTAACAAAAATTGTATAGTTGAATTTTTCTTACTCAGTTTGGTTGTACGTCTCGACGCTTTTTCAACGTTTGCAAACGAGTTTGCAAGATAGTAGTTCTCATAGAGTCTCGATAGGTTCCCAGGTGCATAGGATTTCCAATTTCGGACTTCTTCCTCGAGTTCGAAAGAGGCTCGTGTATACGAAACGGGCACAAAGAATTGTCAGAGTGAAGATATTCGTGAAGTGGTTCTCACCGGACACAACGAGCTCGAGGAAAAAATCGAAATTCGTAAGACCAGCTATTGGTCCAACCGAAGGAAAATCCGGTTTTTATCGAACTGTGACGCTTGATCATTTCGCGGAACGCACGTGACTCTACACACGACGGTTCAACCTATTGACTTTGTCAAATCGACGAAATATTTGGTAGCTAGCTAAATTACTTCATTGCAATTTTTATCATTTTAGAAGAAAGTTGTACTACTCTCTATTCCAAACATAGTTGAAGCCTGCTTTCGATTATGCTCGCGAATTATTAATGAAATTTGCCAATATTTGGCCTCGAATGCGCACTGTTGCTCCATCACCATCGGTTGGGACGACATGTGTACTGAATCTATATTAACTCGATGTGTGGTCAGCATTATATTCCGACAGTTTCGCTATCGTAATTATAGACTCGTTTGAAGGCAAGTCGAGCAACATGTGCATTTGAACGTACAATTAAATTTTATGGAATAGAATCAAAACGTGAAAGGTAAATGATGTGACAAAAAGAAAGTCAAATATACCGATAAGCATTTATTTTTCGATATTTCTCGATAATTACGTCGAAAAGAAATGCATATTATCAGTTCACGTTGAAATATTCAAAATTCTTCTATTTCGTTACGATTTGCAACGATTCCACATGGTAAAAACGAACAACAAGCAATAGCAATAGCGATGAGTCATTTTTATAAAAATGAACGAAACGCTTTAGACCATCTTTCCTCAAGAATCTCGGCGTCGTTTTTGCCAGCGGCATTCTCCACTTTCATTCGGTCGAAAGTGATAGTTTCGAACGTATCCACACTCGAGAAAGGAGAGCCATTGCTCCCCACTCCTGAAACATCGTCGAGACTCCTTCACCTTCTCATCTTTTTCTCCAGGATCCTTTCAAAACGTTTCCGGTCCATCATGCTGGTCGATTATCCAGGAAACAGGCGCAGATATAAGATAATATTTTAGATTCCAGATAAAACAATATATTCTTAAACACAAACTGATACGTATTTCACAATGCTCACGTTTCGATAAACAATCAAAGTTGGCAAACATTTCCGCGGTGAAATATTTTATAAGAACCAACAAGGAACATTTTATTGAAAATTATATCATACCCTTTTCCTTTGCAGGTTTCAAATTCCCAATCAAACAAAATGAAACTCATCGTTATTTTGGCAACAGCACTGTGCGTGACTTTGGTGGGTTCGAGTCCACTTTCTGATAAAGGTCGTCTCCAATCCGAGGTAAGCCGGTTGAAAAACGTACGTGTGTTCACCAAATGTCGACGGAGGCTTGGTTTTCATTTGGCAATGTACGATAATTTCAAAAACATGTCCGCAATCCGGTTCCATCGAAGCCATCGAACGACCTTAGTATTTAGTTCTTGAACTTTTCAATGCCAATCGTGTATTCCACCAAAAAGAAGGAAACTTCCAAATAATATATAGATAGCTTCCTCTTTGCCATAGGAAAACGTATTAAATTCTGTTCTCTGATATTCATCTAATTCACCTCAAGCTCGTACATCGTATTTTGTATATATCGTATTTTTATATTTCGTATATTTAACGCAGAAAAGTATTTTAGAAAATTCTGTCTGATGTTCGAAAGGATTCGCAGCTAGTTGTATTCGATTCAGAGATTGCGTAACTAGCGTTACGATCGATTTCTCTGTGTCACTGGGCCGGCTGGACGCCAACCATCTATCCTTGAGACGATCTTCGTTATCTCGGAAGAACGCTGGAATCGGAGAAAACGTTGTTTCTGTGCGCGAAATTCGCGACAGGCAACGGCCGTTTAATCGTCGAGATAACCAACGAAGGAAACGTGCAGTGTCGTTCGTTGCGAAAGTTTTCGCCAGGATTTCGACGTCCGGCTAAATCGCCGGTTGATCGTTGGACCGAGTCGATCGATTCGGTGATCGCAGATGATGTTTCACTTTCGACGGAACCTCTTTCACTCCGATCGAGTGCTACGACCTCGCGCGAATAAAGGCTCGCAAAGAAAACGCGCAACACTCGTGTTTCTAATGTCTCATCCACGTCACGTGGAATCCTCGGACTGAAGACGATGTGTTTGATTTCCATTTAACAACGTTGAATCACATTTGCTTGTAACATTAACATGTCTAATGGAGGCACGATTGATTGTTAGGATTTTAATTTACCGCCATTGCATTTTAACGACTGCCGAATCGTTAACGTAGTAGTTTATGCAAATAAATGTCCTCTTTGTTTCCTGCAACGAAGTCTTTTATTGTAGCCATTTTTCCAATGAAAATAGGCGTAGACATCATTAAGAAACACGTTTTGTTGAAAACAGAAAATCATAGAGAAAACTCGCGCGTCATAGTCGGAAGAGATTAAATGATTTTCGTGGAATTGTTTTTTTTTTTTGTTTTTAGCGTGACGATTAGTCATGTGGGCAAGTATCGTTACACGAGCGATGAAATATACGGTCCAACGAAAAGTCAGAACGTCTGGTCGACTCTCTTCTTCGGTTCGACACTTTCACTGGCCGCGAACACTTCCAGAGTTACACCGGACACTTTCTTCGCTTGATCGCTGCCCAATGGAAAGCGCGCGCGTAAACGTACACGCGCTCACGTGCACGTGTTCTCTCTCTCTCTCTCTCTCTCTCTCTCTCTCTCTCTCTCCATCTCTCGTTATATCGTGCCTGACAGTGGTTTCCAAATCTCTTTATTTTCGTACTAGTTGTTTTTTTTTGCTTGAAATATTTTTATTGCCAGGTATCGTTATTGTTTGTGGGATTTGTCAATTGTAGATAGTTGAATTACAAAAGCACCAAATTAAAAAGTGCAGAGGAAAGACGCGATAAGTCATATTTCCTGTTTTCTATATGGCAGCAATTTTAAAATGTTATAGCATAACAACTAATTACATATTACCAGAATTTGTTTATGAGATCTTCTTGAAAAATATTTGCATAAAATATATCGACTTCTCAAAAGTATCAGTTATCATATTTTAGGTATTAGCTCTTTCTAATTTGTATATTATATTAGACTACACTATTAACATATTAATAATTAATAACTACTAAATAGCATGAAAATCAGGTAATCATCAAAATTGCTCCTGTTATATGTATTTTCTTCGTAATCTTCAGTGAAATGTTGTACGAAGTACAAGAGAAATTGTAACGGATATCTTAAGTCGACTACCGCTAGTTTTGGAGACTTCAACGCGAGAATAAGCGCGATCTCCTATTACGGTACTCGTTCTAATTTCGCTCAGTTGTTTGCTTCCAACCAAACGGCTATTCAACTTTAGAAAAATTTGCGATTTATTCGGATATCTACAGGAAATTGTAAAATGAATTCGTTATTGGTGAGACTATGTCGGAAGCAAAGACTAGTTGCGAATGTGGACAACACGCAGGGACAAATATCGTAACAGCGAGTCGAACGTGAGCGCGGTATAGGGGAAAGTGAACCATGGTAATCAGGTTGAGCAACTTTTGAGACCGTCTAAGTGTCAGAACGGTTCGATTAATCCGTCGATGACTTTGTCCGGGTTGTTACAAAACCCAACGACATTATTTATAAACGAGTTTACTTTTTCGTCTCACTGCCGATCTATTTAAGTCGTCTTGTGCGAACAAGAAGCGCCGTTTACAACTAGGCAGGTCATAAATCATAAAAAGCTTCGTATATCGTAACAGAAAATTGTAGCGACACTAATGCAGTAATACGTAATAATGCGCAATCATGTCGTTAAACGCTGCAATTCTCTTCGAGCGATTGTCGTGCGCAACGTTACAGTTCCATTATTTTCTCTCGCCTAAAATTTACTCAATTCTCCATTCGTACAACGATCCGCACGCGTTCTCGTTCAATTTTGTAGTTTGTAAATTATCGTTCCAGAATAAACGTTGAACGCATCGAACGAAATCCTTGTTTAGAGTTTACGTCTCTCTTATACTATTCGTCGTGGATATTGCGCAACGATATTATCTTAACGCTCTTCGACGTTCTCGACTATCTTCCAGATATATTTCGTCGGTACTTTCTTATCTCTGTGGATAATACTTTACACGATTACAGAAGAAACAGTTACGCATACAGGAACAATAATTAAAAGGTGGTAATGAAAATCCCGGAGGCAGATGCATGAGAGGAAGAGTAATATATGAAACGAGAATTTCCAGACATTGAAAATACTTTGTAGGGACAACAGGGAAACTTTTTTCAGGCACTGAATCGGCTGATGATGGCCGAAGCCGACAACGAGGCCGCTCTAAGGAACAAACGGACGATCGGTATCCTGCGAGAACTGTTTCCCGATGCCTCTCAGGTGAGCAGCTGCTAAATACAGCGCAGTCAAATCCTGCAGACGGCCAGGACCGATTTATGTACCAAGTTCCCTCTTCCCTCGTAGACGCTCGGTATTTTTTGTATCGGATTTAGTCAATCGAAATAGGACCTTGGACGTTCTACGTTGTTCAAATCGCCGCTTTCTCGTATTAACGGATAATTGAGAAATTATATCGTCAACGAAAACGTTTCATTAGTAATACCGTGTCGGTTTAAAGTCGAGGAGAAATTGTTCGCAGTGAATCGACATTCCTCCTAAGAAAGTTGTACGTTCGATTCATGATTCACGGAGAGTTTCCTCGTTTCCTGTGCATTCTGTCTATAGATTGCGCAACTACGTGTTCGTTTATTCGATTAACTTCATGAATTAAGATAAGATATCGAATGAAAATTGAAAGTTTCTATCGGAACGAATTCGATCCGCGTACGTCCTTCTCGAGCCAAATTTCACCGTGGAAAACACGATCGTTGCAACCGTTTGCTAGTTCCATTTTACCACCTTCATCGAACCAGCTACTAGTTCGGCAATATCATTTATCGCCATTTGACACGTTCACTTCCTACCCGTTGTAACGTTCTCGACTGCACCGAAGGCTGACGACGAATCCTAATATCGAGCTCCGTCAACGAATACTGGAACATTAATTCAACAATAACGTTGCTCAAAAAGCAATTCCATGGACGTACATTCCGACGACGCAAATACGACAATAATAACAGTTGGCCGAACGATTAAAAAGAATCAATGCTCGACGTAACCATTTGTAACGAACACGAATTTCAACGAAACGAATTCGATTAAATCGCGCGATAATATTAACATCAGGAGCTACGTTACGACTCTTGTATCACGGACACGAAAAGACAGAAAATTTCCTCGTGAATGGGAACGAGCGATATTCGAAAACAGGATTGATAAAAAAAGGTCAGCTAAGAGCTGTTATTTTCTAGATGATCGAAAAAAAGGTGAACTCGATTGTCGCGGAAATCATCCGAATACTCGGCCCGACCGTTCTTCGCAGTTTAATTCAGAATAACGGTGACTCGAACTCCGGAAGCTCGTCGAGCGGTGGCTCGACGGCGACCGCTGAGCCGCCCTTCTTCGACGACGAGGAGGACGACGCAGGCAATTCCAAGGTATCGGTATCCTTGCCGACATTCCCGCCAGACGACGACACAGACACGGGAGCGCCAGCCAGTATGTCGAGCACTAAAGCCAGCCAGACGACCGCTATCAATCAGGACGACAGGATGAACGAGGTCGCCTCTACGGTCGCGTGACTGTACAATGGTGGCGAGATCGGTAACACGTTGGAGGTCAATGAACCTGAACGAAGAGTAATCGATTGATCCGGCAAGGACGATCACCGCGCAATTGGGACTGCTGCGGGAAACAATAATTTGTCTACCAAGTTTTTCTACTGTCTGCTAACTATAACTCTTTCTCTGTGTGCGTTTGCGTGTGTATACCATTCGTATCGTTTTCTATTATTCGCTTGTCTATCTGTTTGCGTTGTGTTTCTCTTCATTCTGTCTTCTATTTATTTTTCTTGACATCGTTATCCTTTGATTCTTCATATTCGTCTCGAGGCAAGATACTTTCTTATAAAGAGGGCACTTTTTCTGGTGTTTTCGTTGAACAGTAATTGCTACTTTCTGCCTTCATCTTTTTTGTCGATCATTGGAAAAAATCAATCTGCATTCGCGTTAATTTACAATTCATTTCCCGATCGTCGCATAACAGCCATGCTAAATAGAATTAGCTGGAAGAAAACAACGTTCGAGTTAACAATTTATATTCCGCAATGACAGATGATGATAAATGATTATTAGATTCCCGTTTGTTTTATCATATTATGTTTAGCTTCTTTGTAGTGTTATGTTGTCATAAATATCATGCAGCGATGTTTTATCATTGGATATTTATGCGTTTCTGCTGCATCGTTGACTGAAATCAGCATAAGAGAATTCAGAGCCGGAGAGAATCTGCAATTCATAAGCTAGATAACTTCAAATAGTATAGAAAAACGTGGCATGTAAGGCTCTCTTCGGTGATTTTCAATAAATTCAAACTTCTCGTTTAAAAGCCGTTGTTCTAATACAATAATCAGAAGTTTGGACTCGATTGCGCTGCTATATGATTGCTCTACACACATATACTATATTACGCAATTGCTCACGAAAGAAAATTCTAAAGTAAATCGAAGAAACAGTGGTTGCAAGTACATCACTTCTCGTTACTTCTCCATTCATCCGACTATTTCTATTCATGCAGTACACATTTACTAAATGTTTGCATAAATGTCTTATAACCTCTGTACGTAATACACATTTTCACATTGATTTCAAATATTTCCAATATAGTCATGACAATCGTGTCTCATTACGGTGTTAATGAAATCCTAAAATGTTCTATGTAATGTATACAATACAGCTTTCTATGTTCAATGACCAAGAAAAGCAGTTCTTTCGAAGAGTTTTTTCGTGATCCATTGCATATCTCTCTACGTTGCTTGCAGAGTATAGCCGTCATTCAGCCATCGATCGCTGAACTGATGCGCATCCCGATCACGAGACATCGCGAGATCGCGCGTCACACGCTTCGTTTCCTTCGATCTGAACAAGCCGTGTTTTTTTCTCCCTAAACGCCGGTCGATCGTTAACGAACTTGATTTTACAATACACCAGTGTTCATAAATAATTCACGTTGATTATCCAACGACTTAAACGCACTCTTGCAGTCCTTGACTGTATAATAATTCACGATCAATGTCCATTCGAGTTTCCTTAGCAATCGATCGGTGGCGACTCGTCTTCAAACATACTCGAAATGGTAGACCGTAAACCTTCTATTTCACAGAATATAAACCCGGAAGCGGAGTACAAGGTAAACGAGGTAGCAGCCGAGTCGCAAAACAACGAGGTCAAAGTACAATTCGCGGATGAACAGGGCAGCAACGATGCAGCACCACCATTGACGCCTCTCGAAGAAGTAGAGACTGAAGATGACGAGAACAGAAACAAAAGGTTCCTCTCTGGTCTGGGCGGCTCCAGTAGCAGCTCTGGCAACTTCGTCTTTGATATAATCAGGGTGAGTTTTCCGTAATAAAGAAAGCGTTTCCTGTTCCACTGCGTCTCTTCAGTATCGAGTGAAAAGTGGAAGTTTACATTCTGTGGATCTTAATTATTGTCATGGATTTTTGTAATCTATTTCTGTAATTCATAGGCGATGTTTAATCGATAAACGTAGCCAAGGATTTTGTCCATTTGATGACACTAAGATTCGAACAGACTAATCTTCTAAAACGATTAAACCATTCGCAGTGTAGCATGTGAGAAACTCCGGCATACTGTCGTATCTTACATGTGGTAATACGTAACGTAATTATTATAGTATTAGATCGAGGGCTTTTATGCAAATTTATATTTGTATGGGTACGAGTAAAGCAACGGAATCTAAGAAGACTCGCAACATCTATTAAAAAAAAAAAAAAAAAAAAAGAAAAAGATCCGACACACCACTTTCATTATCTTATACATATCATTTGCGTTTATTAAGTATCGTTTTCCTGTGAATTTCTGTATAAATGCATACAAATCTGCAGCCTAGGAATTATTAATACTTATTTTCCAGAAGAAGTAGAAGTACGTATTTCTTGTACCACGTATCAGAAACCTTGAAGATCAAATAATTATTTTCCAAGTCATATTACACTACCTAGATCACTGCAACAATAATTAAGTCGAATAATTATTGAAACATTCGATGGATAGTACTCTGTCGATTGATCTCGATATTTCCAATCATCGTACAATTTACTGCTCTAAATACGTATTAGACGTCGAACAACTCGATGCACGATATTTGAATTGAATGTATAGTTGGATAAAAAAAAGAGGACTTGTATAAGAAAAGGTACAGATTTGCGTCAAAAACATAAAGGTCGAAAATAATATGGCAGAAACTGATAGATTTAACATTCAAATAAGCAGCGAACAGGCGGACACAGGCAAGGGCGCCTACTTTGATACCGGTGAAAGTC
Source organism: Bombus bifarius (assembly GCF_011952205.1). Lineage (NCBI taxonomy): Eukaryota > Metazoa > Arthropoda > Insecta > Hymenoptera > Apidae > Bombus > Bombus bifarius. The sequence continues at coordinate 6,043,649 of NW_022884386.1, forward strand.
CACGACCGAATTGCCCAGCTGTGTCGCTTGGTTACTATTCCAAGGTTCTCGACCTAGGCGCGACCTAGCCTCGTGGATGATTAGAGACGGGACGAAAACATCCTCGAGGTTCATGCTTCATAAACGAGAAAAAGAAAATAGAAGATTTAGCACGTTACAAGAAACGCGCTAGAACAAGAAATCCGTGATCCTATCTTTTGCGCCGCGTTCGTGAGACCAGAATGTTTAATTACGAAATTATTTGGAAATCACGATTGCGCAAAGAGCTAATAATTTCGATTTTCAAATCATATTCTTCATTTTTCGTTCCTTCGAGATTCAAATTGAACACGCTTGGAAAACTTACGTTGTGATATTTAAAACAAATTTCTGTTTAGTTTCCATTCTTTTAATCGCGTTTGTAAAGATACAAGTAACTGCGTGGAGTCAGCGACTTCAAGTAGCGTTAAAGCTTTCCTTCACCGTCTTTGGCTACTTATCTTATCTCACGTGCGTGATTCTTTGTTACCAAAGGCCACCAATGTTCGCAATCGCTAATGGAGAACTTACGCGATCCTGAGTAATACACGCGGCTGTTTGGAACTAGTCGATAGATCGACCTCCTTTTACGGTATCGAAAAACTGCCGTTCGTTTCCTTGAAAGTACGGTACGAAATATCGGATTGAAACATTTCACATTTTCTTACAACGTTCTGCGAAATCTGTTCCATTATAGTATTCTATTCTGACCCTCCACTCTTCACGCGATAAACGATCTGGAGAAAAGCAATCCCCAAGAAACCAATGGACCCGAAACAAAATGACTGAAACGAACTAGAATAAACGCAGAATCGTCGCATTGACCCAAGACAAATACCAAGAAAAATACTCGTCTCGTCAGTCGTTAAAAACAATTTCAGCCGCTTTGCAGGACATCCACTTCATCGACGACGAATACTAATCCACTATCGTGAAGCGGAAGGAGAAAAATCGCTTGTTGTCGATACGACACGCGACAATCATGACCGAAACAAAGAAAAGAACAGAAAAGAATGACTAAATAGACAGGCGTTCTCCCGAGGAGCGGATCAGTAAACGAAAGTTCTCGTCTCTGTTCTCGTTTAGCAAGCGGCCGACGGGGCGGCAAGAGCGGCGGGCACGGTGTACCGCGTGGTGGCAGGTACGCAGAGCCTAGGGCTCGGTTTAAGCGCCTCTCGGGACTTGGGCCCGATTCCCCAAGGTGCCGCCCCTGCTGCCGCTCCAGCTGGTTCCTCGACCACGGCGGGATCCTCGACCAGCGCACCGGCCGCGTCAGGAGCCGGCAACCTACCACCGGTACGCTAATCCTTCCGAGCAGAGCCGAACGGACACTGCCTACTGCACTTCTCTCTGTCTGTCTGTCTGTCTGTTATCTCTCTCGCTCTCTCTCTCTCTCTCACTTTCTTTATCTCTCTTCTGAATTTCACTTGTCCACTCGGTGAACGGATACCACAGGTTTCTTAATGACGATTTTCAGTGGTTTCGCTGAATGTTGGCCTATGGGAACCTGGTCGGCTTTCTGTTTGCTCTGGGTTTAACTCTGTTTCTCTTTGCTAATGGCGCTTGGTGGATGACACTTTCCTTTCTCTAACACGTTAATTCTCGAGCAAGGTCTTTTATGGTAACTCGCCTCTTCAAGATGTATTTCTTTCGAAAAGATGGCTTTCTGTTTGTTATAGAAATATGAATGTTACGTTGTAAGGAGTTTCAACTCGAGATAATATTAGTTTGCAGTAACAATATTGTTCTCTAGTGCATCAAATATCTAATATTTGCATCCATCTCGCAAGAAGTACTTTGCACGTTTACAAGCAACGAACCGCATATTTAACAGCACCCAATCCTCTGTACATCGAAGCAAAGCATGCAACTATGTTTGATCAGCATGTACTCCCCGCACGTGACTAACGATCACCTGTTACTCGTACCGCGTGTTCTTTTGTTTATCCTTCGTCTTCCGTTTACTTAATTATTCGAACATCGTTCGTATGGTCTGTCTGTCCTTTCTTCGCTCTTCATTAGCTTGCCTTCCCCGTGTTTCGTCGTGCCTTCTTCGTCGAATTCCTTTAGCCACCATCGTACGTGAATTGTGCACCAGGATATTTAATTCGATCGTCCACCCTGTTGAGCAAGATCCATCGCGCGAATAATTTCAGAAACCTGGAGCACAATTCGCGAAACGTTCATCGATTTTCTCATAGTCCTAGCGTAGAGTCTTAGATGTAATGCATCATCGTTGTCACTAACCAACCCCTGTTTACATTCGTCCTGTATTCCCATCTCGAACGACTGAAAGAATATTTTTGATATTCTTTAAAGATATTTTCAACAATGACATGCAGGATCTGTAATTTAATTTCCATATACAATGGCTTATGAATGTATTTTTATGTGTATGTATATTACGCGTTTTATATAAAACATTTTGAATTTTAACGAGACGCGACTGACGTTATCACATTGGTAAAATCCTAAACAAATCTGAAAATGTATATAGAAGTTACAAGACATTTAGCGCAGATATATAAGTTTAGTTAAAGAAAATTGGTAATACGGTATAATAAAATCAAATTTCAAGATGTTACACATGTACGTACAAAGATTTCGAAATGTTTAAATACTTTCGTAAGCCATCGCATGTATTCGTCCGAAGAATTGTTTCAATGTGACAACTTTCAGTCCTTCGAACGCCACGTAACACCGATTATCGTCATATCTTCCTACTAATTGTAACCTCCACGTTTATCGATCCTATTCTCCGATTCTGGACAAGTATTCAGTGACCCTGTAAATCCTTCGTTCCGTCACGTCCAACTCATCTTTTATCCAATTGTTCCACCCGACCAACGGTCCCGACGCGACACCGACAACCAGCGATTAAAGACTTTCGGCGAAGCAACTGGCTGATGGACATCCCGGCCGATTTCCTCGGAATCTCAGGGCAGCCATTGATCGATTGCCGATTCTCTCGTTGTGATCTCGTACTCGTTCATTGCACATTCATACGTTGTATATTGTTAGCGTCGTAGCCGTAGCTCGTTCGTTGCTACTGGGACGCACCAAAAACAACGCGTAGCCAGACGATTCCGCTTCGCGTTGTCCAATAATTTCACTTCTTTTCGTTTCGAATCTCTGACCGAATGCGTACGGAGAAAATGAGATTCTTATACAGAGCCGAGTCGTCTGGCCTCGTACACGAATTCTTCTAAATAGTAGTATTGTAAATTGATAGCACGATGCGTGACGTACGTTTTTTTAACGACCGAGCAGCAAAGTAAGTATGTGCGTCATGCTGTCTGTAATTATCACTGTAACGTCGTATTGTCTTTTTGGGTCCTTGTAAATATGTTTCTAGTTTTGATGCACCTTTAGGTTGTCCATAATGCGACAGTGTCACGAAACTTTGAAATCTCGAGATTTCCGAGTTATCTCGCGAAAGTATGTTGTCATTTGCAAAAATATGAATAAAAAGATATTCTAAGCGTATGGACACCCTATAACGATATCCGAAACAATGTCACGAGCCGAAGAAGCGCACGTAAGGATCGTAGCAGCAAGATCGATGGATCGTAGCCGCAAGTAGGATTCAGGATGTAAAAGCACCGTAGTATCGGGAGCGCTGAAGCTGGACGTGGACCTGCTACACACCGCAACTATCTCTCTATTCAAAAAATAATAAATGAATGACAACGATTTACGCGATGATCGATGACAATGAACGATCTACGCAACTTGTCTCTATCATTCACCTTCTCTCGTGCTCTTTCTGAGAAAACCTCTGTTGCGATGGAAATTAGGCTAATACGTGGCTCGATTATTTGCAGCTGGTAGCCGGAAGCGGAGGGGACGGTTCGGCTGGAAAGGCCGGAGAGGAGCCTCAAGAAGCAATTCCAGGACCAGTTACCAGGTTCTTCGTCATAGTGAACAGAGGAATTTCGAATCTCGTACAGGATCTCATTCTTGTGAGTAATTTTCATTGGTATATGATAAAAATGGGTTAAGCGGTAAATGGCAAATAGTAAGAAGAAACGTAAAAGATGCAGAAATCGATTCATTCCCTTCTTTGGATAAATTTATTATTTATTTATCGATTATGCTTTTGGACTAGCGTTACTTTTCTTGCTTCCAGTTGAAAGGCGAAAATGACGCGATCATATTTGTTAAACGTTTTAGAAATATTAGAATTGATAGATTCATTAAAATCTCAAAATGTTTCTTCAATTTATTGTTTCGTTCATCGTCTTATTTATTATATATTATTTGAAATGTAAAGTGGATTTGTAATCGGTTCAATGTAAAGGCACTGAAATAATTTCTATGCCTTATCGATGCAATTATTTTGGAATTCTAAAATCTCCAACAATATCAAAACGTCTAATTACCATCTTGATAATGTATATTAAAAGAAAGTGACCAAAGGAACTAAAACATAAAAGCAATAGAAAAAGAAACGACGAAGAAATATGAAATTCTATATCATATAGCTTACAATACAATCGGCGATCAAAAGAATGAGAACACTTCAATTTGCAAATTGCTTCAATATCTTCTTCTGATCGTAAAGAAGCGTTTCAAAAAGACAGTTTCTCTATAGGCAATTTACCGACATGAATGGAAACTCAGCGACCTGATCGCATTGTGGCAACTGCCGGTCAATCTTTACGACTAGAAATTGATTATGTTTAACGAAGCAGACACGAAGCGAAATGTGCATGTAGAAAGGGGTTGACCGACCGAGGTTAGGACACGTTGGCGAACCAAACGCGTTATAACTTTGCTCGGGATTTTCCATGTAGTCACCGTGACGGGTGTCCAACAAATTGCCATTAACCTGTTCCGATTATTCGTAGTCTTTTTTTAAAACCATTTCGAATTCTACCTTGTAAATTAACTATCCTTTTGCATCGTTTTACATAACCGATTTGTTCGAAAGTGAAACTACAATATCTTCGTCGATTTGTTAATGTCAACGTACGAATTTCTTCTTTTTTCAAATAAATATAACGGTTTAATCGCGGTCATAATAGCAGCATTTAGCTGATACAGATATATTAATAACTATGAGCGATTCTAAATTCAAGAACGACGCACGATTAAAGTTCGCCTAATCTCATTCTCGTTTAATGTTCAACCAGCTTTTTTCGCTATTTATTATTTCTAATAAAGCCATGATATTTTATGCGTTAAATTAATTATTAATATATATCAATCTAAAAAGAATCTAAAAAGAACCGCGAGAAAGTCTAGAATTTTATACATTCGGAATTTTTTAGAAGAGAAATTCTAAATTCGACGTGGACCGATCTTTCGCGCCCAAGATTTTGCCGAAACTCGCGCAAGCGTGACGCGTTGTCGTTCCAGATACAGAACCGGGCGATTACGTAAGCATCCCCCGTCCGGATCGATGGAAAGCAAAAATGTAAGCGACTTTCTCTATGAAATAGCTCGTCCATTTGCCGGCTGACTTATGCAAGCAACTGCTACGTAGCTCCTGGCACGCGATATTGCCAGGAGTGCGACTGAACGGCTCCTGCGATCGAGATCTTGGTAGATCCTTCGGCCTCTAACGATCTATCAATGACGCGATTCCTCTATCGATGTGCTCAATTCTCGCGTGCAATTCGTTCCTTAACTTAATTCAGAATATTCGCGATCGTACAATTGTAAGAATACCATTTTAATTAGTAGAAAATAATTAAATAGCTGTTTAATAATACTGTAATAATACCTAGGTAGCTATTTACGTTCATATAATCGTATAAGCAATATCGTGGTTGAGCAATTTTGTCGAAATCATAAATCAAACAAATCACGATGTTTGTTCAGAGATCAGGCAATGACATACCTAATATCATACGTTACATCATCGAGAATTGACATGGACTGATAGCTTGAAGCTTTGGACCCTCTTAAGGCTCTACATTAGCAGCGATAGAACTAAGAATATTAATTACTATTTGGATAAATTGAGAAACGAGGAGACTGATGCAAATATACATTTTTATTTTAATGTACAGTATAAAACATCGTTGATATCCCGTTTATGTTTAACACTCTGTATTAAAAACTTCTTCGCACGGTCCTCATCAACTACTCAGGTTATTTCCTCGAATCGCTAATAGTTCGTTTATCCTGACACCTGAAATCGTGTCTACTTTAACTCCGATATCATGTCCTTTATGATAGGTTGCAATTACAATTTGTAACGCCGTACTGAGATAAATACACCGATAACGGCGGTCACTCGTCGATGTTCACGTGTTTCGCTCTCGCGCGTCGTGAATTCTCAAGGAAAGCGAAACCGATCGACGAAAGAACCATGGGGAAGTAGTTCGTTAGGGGCAGATGATCTCACTTGGAGATCTCTACAGTTTATGTACGTTTCGTTGGTTCTCTCACGATATAGTTCCGCAAAAACTATTCCAATTTCGAAAGATCGTTGTCTCCGTGCAATGCTCGAGATGCTCGGCTAATTGATCGGTCTTACTATTACCAAGCGTGAAGAGGAAACGCAACGGACAGTGACTAGATTTTTCTACGCGTTTCGTTTGGAATTCGAGCGAGAAGAAAGCGGCCGAAAAAGAACACGCGTAGGAATTCCTGTGAGAACAAAACCACCGGCCAGTCGCAGCTATATTTCGCGTTTTTCTCGAGTCGTTTCGCGTGTAATTGACAGACCAGGTCTTTATTATGTCGTAGCGGCGATATAGCGTTTACAATGCGACAAACCAGAGAAAGCAACAGCACGAACAGACGGAAATACAGTGGTATGGTATCGCCAGCTCGAACGTTATTAAACTTAATCGCGCTTATTATGCTCAACCTTCGTCGCGCGTGCAAGCGGGCATCGGCTTGAAAGCGTTCACGGTTCGCACATCGCTCGGAATTTGTCTGCTTGCACCGCAACTTGTTAAATCGGAAATTCCGTTGCAGGCTCCAGTCACGTGGCGGAACAACGAGCGAGCACATGTTGCATGGTCCGTGTGAATGATCTTCGATCGATGATCGTTTCTTTACTACGTTACGGTGAAACCGTGGTCGCGTGAATAAGAAATGTCGAAAGTACAGTTTAAACGCGCCTGCTCGAAAGCGTTGCGAACATTTGTAAGCGGAAAATCGTAGGATTGTCTTCTATACAAAGAGTATTGGAGAAAAAGGATTCACGTAAATGATTTAGAAACTCGTATCTTATAGTCTGGATGATTTCTTCTTCTTCCTTCTAATTTATCATGTAAAGAATGTCTATGTATATGCGTGTGTATATGTGTATAGCTGATTACTAAGCAATAAAATCTAACCGAAACTATTTATGTTTTCAGCGCCTGGCAGCGACGAGCGAACGCATCGTCAACTTCAAGGCGAGACTGATCACTTCCGTCATCTAAAGTTGGACGAAACGCGACAGCGAAAGGGTGTCCAAGTATAAGAGAAAAATTCCGATGGTCCTGAAACGCTCGGGAGCCACGTGAGAGCCATTCTCGAGCCGTGATTGTCAAGCTGGAACACGGGTACGACGTTGGCAACGTAACCAGCGTTGCCCCCTTGTCCCCGAGATCCGAAGTCTCTCGTTGATACTACTGAATTGTTCTCGTCAAATTAAATAGCGTAATCGCGCGACTTCGAGTTCATACATCGAACTGTCTCTGTCCTCCGTCTATCTTGCTTCGCTTCTATCGTCTCCTACTTTTCGTTTTCTGTCTCACATCCTCCAACGCTCTCTTTTTCTCTTTGATACTTTCTCTGTTTATATTATACGCGGTATATTATTCTTCTTACTAGCGATTAGGAAGTTCACGTTACCGAGATTCGCTGCGCTCGAACTTTCGTCGATATGATATATAATTTATACGAATGGAATTCAACATTTTTTTGAGTCGATCATTTTTCTATGTAGCTCTATTTAAAATCTAAAATATTTTATTACTTATAAATATATTTTCTTGTGTAATTTTATAAGAAAAAATAACGTAAGTCCGAGTAGAATCTCATGTGAGCTGTGTATATAGCTATTTCCGAAATACAACTGTGCCAAGCATTGTTTCTTTCTGATCTGATCGATTTACACGTAAAGAAAGTTTCTCCCCGTTCAGCGGCCCGCGTTTCCTTGTCCGTTGCTTCCCCGAGGCCTGCCAACCCGCTGCGGCGATTCCGGTGACCATCCGGTAAACTAAAGGAATTCCATGGCCCCTGTACAAAACTGAGCATAGTTTGAGATTCACTCTACCATTGCCGCATACGAGATAAAACGACGAGCCAATCTTCTCTTAGATTGGCCTAGAGTAGGCGGGATAAGAAAATGGTCATTGTCGAATAATACTCGTAAAAATGTATTTCGATCTTCGAATTGGACGAGTTATCCCTTTTACTGTAAATCGTCCCTGTTGTTTTGTAGTGTAAATAAATAAATATTATTATCATAAAGCTAGGACATTCTTGAAAATGTAGCAACCCTCTCCAGGAAATTTTAAGTTCACATTCCTCTGCAACTCGTTTATTCCTCGCAAAAATATACTCGATACAAATATGAACAAATAACAAACGCATCTCCCAGCACGTTTATTATATTGTCCTCATTGATTCATGATCAACATCTAGCAAAAATACGATATTTGAGAATCATCGATTCTCTTCGCAAATTATCTCAGGCGATGAACGCTTCAACTTTAAAGCGAGAAATACACTTGGCAAAAAGGTTTAAATTATTGTTATCACGCGACTATCGCGCCATTTACATCATTCTCTAATCGAGAGAATAGCAATTTGTCTGAAGAAACAATGTCCGTTGTAACTTTTTAGGCCCTGTTCAACGATCAGAGACGCGATTTTAGGCTCGATGCTATGCGTTTTCTCTATTTGTTAAATTCTTTAACGAAGTGTTCTCCTTCAGAGATCTCGTGGCTTCCTCGTAGACAAAAATTTCGTCTTCGCACGAAGCCCATCGGTGTAGCTAGGGAGGCGATATCAATATCGGTTGCTCCTTAGGCACACTGACGTAAACTGGGTCCCCTATTCGGACGGTGCCATTGGGACTTCTCAATCCCAGGTGAATTCCCATCACTGGACTCTCGCCAACTAGTGGGCGAACATCTGGATCCATTATTTGTCTGTAACTGTGACAAATATATACGTCTTGTTAATTTTTATCCGAATGAAAGAGAGTATGAGCCTTAACGCGTTGGCTGTCATGATAGTTATCGATGAACCACGTTACTAGATTCTATAGAATGATTAGAACATGATAAATTTCATGGACGAAAAAATATTCAACAGTGTTAGATAAGATTCAGAAGAAAGTGCGCAAATACAATATGATATTTTGTAAAAATTAAATGTAATATATTTCAATCTGTTGCTACGCTCAGAAGAAAACATATAAAATTCGCTACGGCAGCCAACGTGTTATGTGATATCAGGAATATGAATACAACATAAGTAATTATGAATATAGGTGTCCACTGCGATTCCTCAATTTTTTGGTCTGAATCATGCTATTGTATTAACAAATTAAACAGCTTTTAATGTCTTAATAAAATCTCTAGCCAAAAAGATTAAAGAAAAGAAATCACGCATAGAAATAACAATTACTTTTCTTCAAACTTTAGAGATTTGTTGATGATTAATGATGATGGAAAAATAGAAAAATGATTCGGAAAATGCATATTTTTCAAGTTCAGGAAAACTATCTCAGAAAGTGGTTCACTTTCGCATTGATTTGTTGCAAATATCTCAAAACTTACAAATTTTTAGATGTGTTACTCGTCTAGTAAATCGACTAAATTTAGTGTATTTTGTTTATTAGTTAAATTACTTGATTATTAGTAAATTTAAGATAAATAAATGTTACTTATGAAGGCAAACCTCTTCAGAGTCTTCAAAGGCTCAGCCTTCGGATGTTTTGTCCCAGTTTCGGAATCGACGGTAGTTAGGATACATCTCGTACAAGGCATAACAGACTTGAAAATGTTATCACCTATCTTTATCCAACCCCAAGTGTCCTCTTCGTATGGGTTGGCGCCCTTAACCACGAAATTTGGTCGAAACCGATCTGGGGTGACTGGATCTTCTAGTCGACTATTCAAGTCAGTCACTGAACTTTCGTTTATTAAACAATAGCTAGTGGCATCTGGATAGGCTCCCTATTTAATAAATAAATCATTTACTAATGCGATGAATAAACTATTTGATTGTAAAACCTTAGTAATTCTCAGCGATGACTGTGTCTGAATCAAAACTTACAGTATCGTCACTTGTCACTGAAAAAATCTTGCCTCTCGTCCTGATCTCTCTTGTTGGATAATCTAAAGGATAGTAAACCAATCTGAACCCAGTGTCCTCTTGAAGAAGAAAGCGAGATAACCATCTGGCAGATTCTTCGCCACAATCGCAGGCAGATACAGGTTGACCCCAGACTGCGACGCGAAATCCTTTGCCTTGGAGTTGGGACAAATCGATAGACGTAGACATCATTCCCGGAGCGGACAATGTGAGAATCGATCCAGAGATGCTAGGTATCACCTGAAACCCACAGATTCAGTTCATCATTTCATTGATAATTATCTCCTTAACAATAATTATAAATTTCACATTCTAAATGTAACGATCAAATTGTGAGTGTCTATAATAGAAATAATATAAAATAAAGATATTTTTCATCCTCTGAATATCATAACGAATAATTTACTTTGGATATTTTGGTACCAAAAAGTTTCCGCAACAACGCAATTATTAATATTTACTTCTTGTATAAAGTTGAAAGTATGTGTTTTCTGTATCTGATAGCTGAGATAAGCGAAATCTTGAAACCGAAGAGATAATTAATTTTTAAATCATTCATTCTGAATTTTTTGTTATTTTGTTACACTGCCAAAGATTTAAGGAAGCGATACGAAACTTTTTTAAACAGAAATATCGAAATTCCGAGATGAAAGACATCTCCATCGAATCGAAGGTACAAGACGCTGTTCGATCACAGCGGAAGTGACATTGAACGAGGCAACGTACGATAGGAAAATACCGCCGTATGGTGAATTAATTACTCGCGTCGGACTCCAACAGTTAATTTCGCGAATCTTCGCGACAATAAAACGGATCGTTAATCCTGATTATAAAAGTATCCCGTTTCCTTACAAAGTCGTGTTAAAGAAATGGCGGTTTGCTTCTTCGAGCTCAAGGAGGAAACCCAACCGAATCCGTGCCAGGACTGTGCAAACTAAGCTTAACGACTAGTGAAGAATACACATATCGAGAGATGAGAAAGATCAGAAGAAATTGCCTTGATTATCGCGCATCGATCCATTTCTAATTATCACCCACCTAGCTTCCACAACGATCCCACATTGCATTTCTTCCTGTTTCGTTATCAGCTATGAGTTGAATACGCGTCTCGTTATAAAGATAAAACATTGCTCCTTGTAAGTTGATACGTTGATATACACTAATCAAATTAGGTAATCTACCAAGTAGCGGATCTAATATCATCTTCTAGTATAATTAAATGGTCGGAAGATGTTATCGAGGTGTTATCATCGCCTAAGAGTAGTTTTTATGGAGTGTCTCTGATTTCCATGGGCTTCATTCTCTCAAAATACCTAATACTCGATCTTGAAGCAAATATTGAAATAAATATAAATGATAAATATCAATAAAAATCAATATACAAAGTTAGGACAATTGGTGAAGTAAATATAATTAAGAGTAAGGTGTTTCCTTGCATCATGATCGTTGGAACTAAATTTAATCAAAATGCAAGACAGAGACTATGCCAGGAAATCTCGTCTCTGCGCAAAATGGATATATAGACAGAATAAAACAGTCTTTTTAATTGATGTGATGCGAGTCAAATAGCTAACAGACAATATATCTTCTTCCATATATTTACATACAACCGTCGATCCAGATGCAAGATACTATATTATTGGTTAATTTTGAATCTCTTACCTGGACCATCTTTGGCCACTGTCTGGCAGTAACGAAGTGTCCATTCAAGTCGATGACCATCAAAGTTCGGTCCCTAAGCCAGCCAGATTTCAGGCCCAATTTCGTGCACTCCATTGAGTTCACTCGAACAAGGCCGAGCGACTTAACCGGATACACGAACAGGTCGCTCAATTCGCCAACCTTCCGCCATTCTGAGGGTGGTCTATCCTTTTGCCTTTTTGTCCACCACCACCAAAAGAAGACGACTACAGTGCCGGCGCCAACAACGGCTGCAGATACGTACGTCAGCCGTGTCCTGTCTGCTCTCAAAACATTCAGCAACATTAATTCTCTACGGTTATGTGACCATGCAAAACGGTCCGTTGCAGAATCGTCGACTCGCAGCCGCGATCAAACGTCCAGATAACAGAACATAGATAAACATTGCATGGTGGTTAAATTTGACTTATAGTAGAACTCCACTTGTCTGAACTAGTCGGGGGCGAACATTTTGTATAGTTAGAGTTCACATAATAGGAGCTCACGTTCAGATAAATAAATGCAACCAGCAGAAGTTCAATTAACCGGGTACTAACTAAAATTTCATTCGGATAAATGCAGCTCTACTGTAGAGATACTGAGCATTTACATTGTCTCGATTATTCGCTGAAAGAGCTAATTTTCGTTTTCTCTTCTTTTGTAAATTTTTAGAACACTTTGAATTTTGTGTTTCAGAGAGGACATCGAGGGAACATCGGTGCGAATGAGAAGTCAAGTTATTTGCAATGCAAAACGCCGACGAAGTAATGGTTTCAGAGAGAAACAAAGAAAGAGCGCAAAGGAGAGACTGTCGTTGCTGAATAGTATACGACCCTGAAATGTATATGAGTCCCGATAATATGTGAATCCCTTGTCACCATCTAAACTTATGCTAAACAGAGGGTGAAATTTTGTATGTGTACCTTTCTCGAGTCCTTCGCCGATCAAGTAAACATCGAACCGGCTTGTATAATTTATTTTAATGGCGTGAAATCTGAAATCATACTGGAGATCATCGAGAATACCGGTGAAATAAATTAGACGCACTACTGTGATCAACGGACCTGAGGATCTTCCAACGGAACGTTCACGACAAGCTTCCGTTTTATTTGCATTCTACAGAATTTTATAAGAAGTAATCTCGAACGATGCAAATTGAACGTTAATGTTTAGTTTATGGCGCGCTTAACGGTACATATTCGAACGAACAGTAGCCGGCATTCTTGTCAGCCGACCGGAAACAGATAAAATTGTATTATAATATAGACCGTTTCTTGATCGCAATTCGAAATGACATCCTCTAAATAGCGAGAAATCGGAACAACGTAACGGAATATTGTGACAGCAGGTGTATACTCGCATTAGACAACTTGCACAATTTGTCCATGCTAAAATGTCCCGTATCGTTGATACGCGGGAAAGTAGGCTACGGAAACCGAAGAACTGTGCGCTTTCGAAGATGTGCATAGATTATCGCATTTGCTTTTTCAGTCATTCTTATAGGTGTTCCTAATGACCAGATAGTGAATTTTTATACAAATTTGTATTTTTATGAACGCAATCGGATAGGTAGAGACCTGTTTCACTCGCTGAATATTACAACGAATACTCTGCTTTGGATATAATTTATATTTTTACATATAATGTGTATTTTACGAATGTTTGCATGTTTAAATTTTCCATAAATGCATAAACATTCGCAATCTCTTTCGAACTTTGATATTTTCTGACGAATGTTTATCGAACGCTAAGAGAGACGGTATGCCTTACATCACTTACTGTAATTATCAGTGCTATCAGTGAATTCAACGTACTAGATATTCCAGTGCTATTACGTAACAACATAATGAAACGAATAAATAGATTTATTTTAGCTTAAAGTGAGATATTTGTGCTTAGATAACGATAAATCTTCTAATTTCGCCGATTATTTAATTTGTATTTTATACGTGTATATTTGCTATATCCACCATAGACGTAGATATACATAGACTGGTATTACCATAATTTGATATTTCTTTCAATATTATTGATTTACTGTTTTTGTAGAGGGGAAATCGCATGGGGAGACTATGGACCCTTTTGCTGAAATCAATATCACGGGCGTTGCTCTCCGACACACGACCAATCACGAAAATAACTATAATAAGTTTAAATTGCGAATATTGTGTACTAGTCATATCTTCTGGTAGAATCATGCAGCGACGAACATGTAAAAAATAACATATCTTTGAGATAAGCTAATGTGTTGGATACCAGGTCAGTAAAAAAAATATTTCGATGACCTGCTCCAAATATACACATGAAACAGTGCAAACAACGTAACAAACAACGTTGTATAACAAATGTAAAGAGATAACATAACTGCGACACCCAAGAAAATTATGAAGAAACATGATCTAAGAAGTTATCCCTGGAATTGGCACCCGTCCCCTCGCACCTTGCGATTCTATCGCTTTTCCCATGAAACCAGTTCAGAATTAAAGTCGAGAAAGAAAACTAGCTACTATCAGTAATCTACTATCTGTAAACATCAGTTAATTAGGGTTCACTGAACTTCATATGGACAACTTTATGAATAATGAACAGCACGTGACTAAAGAATCTGATGATAAAAACTTGCAAAAGGTTCTGAAGTCTAATACTATGGAAAAGCGTTAATATGAAGTTCATTAATGCACGATAAGGTTACTGATAACGTGATATATTTACCTAGAATCATGGCTAATGTCGCAGAGGCCGTAGAACGAGCAACTATCGAAGGAACAGCGGCAATCGTAGATAATGATCACCAGAGCTCTGAAGGTAGTTGCGTGTCTGCCGAATCACACAGAACTGCAGTAGACTCCGCGTGCACGCGTCTCTTCCTCTCGACGAATATACCGTTATCTATCCACTCTTACGTTCTGTTAACTCCCTTCTCCATTGTAGTAAGCAGCGTCGGTATACTGGTCGGCATGCGGCCACATGTGAGGAGCTATCGATCTGTACGCAGCTAGGAAATCCAGAAAACTGGCACACCACGTAATTTCGTATCGCTACTGACATGCGTTTCCCGAACTAACCAGCACCCTTCGAGGCCGAACACGCATGTTCCGTGTCGCTTCTAGTTTTTGGAGCGAAGTTCAAGCATGATGCAAGAGAAAAGATCATATATTTAAAGAATTGGCAAAACCCTATGATTAATTTTGTAGTCGATATTGTTGATAAGTAAATTCTTCAGTGATTTCTTTTTCTAGATAATGAGTGATTTTGATTCCTGATAGCGATAAAAATAATGTAATTAGGTTATAAACCAGAGTGCGAATTGTGAATTTCGAGTAAGGAATGCTTGGATTTTTAACGTATTCCAGAATTTTTCTTCCTTTCCTATCTTTCACGGCCTAAAGATACGAGCTTTAGGAAAGTATTTTAAAATATATTTCAGATTCAGACGTTTTAAATATTTTTAATTGTAATACGGAATTGTTTGAGATTATCTTTACAGATGAAAATATTGCTTTCTCTTCGCGAAGAAAACAGAGCAGAAAAATAAGCTATTTTAAATTTCGCGCCACAAGGAGTGCGCGTGTCAACGGAATACACACTGACAATGATCAACTGTCATGTGTTACTGATAATCTCAGACGTTGCTGTTGACGTGTGCTGATGGATCATAGGACAATTCTCATGAAGTTACAATTCGTTGATCAATTAAGTTACTCATAAAAACGATCTCAGGAGGGAGAACAGTAGAAATTTTCAGGTTAACATCGAACAAAGTGCACAATCACTTCTCAATTCGCGCCATCCTAATAATTGAGGTAGGTCATGAAAATAATAGCTGATCTTGATAAATTCACATGTTGGTTACTACGACGTCATTTTATTTCTTATTCGTTCTGACAGCATCTTTTAAATTTTGGACGTAAACAGTGAGTGTGTAAGACATTTCATTGTCCTTGGAGGTTAGAAATTATGGCGTCTTACTTTGTGTTTTATTAATCTTTTCCATTGTTGTTCCGTAAATCTTGCAATTATCTTGCTTTCTTGAGAATATTAGAATGTTCTTCTTACTTTACATGCTGTTATGGCAACACCTTCTGTAAACTTTGTTATTTTAAGTATTAATCAGCTTGATAACAGATAAGGAAATTCAGTTACAAACAGAATTTTATTGTTTACTTAATAGATCCATATAGGTTAAAGATTCTTTGCTTATAAAAGCTTAAACAAGAGTGACTATAATGAAATATTAATCTTTATTTTATTCCAGCATTCATCATGCCAATTTTATATACCGTGGTGGCTCGAGGGTCAACGGTATTGGCAAAATATGCTTCCTGTACTGGAAACTTTGATGAAGTAACAGAGAGCATTCTGGCAAAAAAAGCTGAAAATGACAAGGTTACATATTCACAAGGACAATATCTTTTTCACTACATCTGTGAAGATAACATTATTTATATGTGCATTACAGATGATGTAAGTAATCTAAAAGTAATTAAGCATTGTTTGAAGTAATTCATTAGTGTCAAACATTTTCATGTTATAGGATTACCAAAAATCCAAAGCATTTTTATACCTAGCAGAAATTAAAGGAAGATTCTTGGCTGCATATGGTCAAGATGCGCAAACTGCAATTCCCTATGCGATGAATACAGATTTTGCAAGAACTTTAGCTAGTACAATGGTAAGAAATATAAATATATCTGAAATGTATTTTCTAACATTTTCACATTTACATTTTTTGTTTAGAAACATTACAATGAGTCTAGTCACAAAGTCGATGTGCTTGATAGCGTTCTCGGTGATCTGGATGAATTGAAAGATATAATGAGTAAAAATATTGATAATGTTGCAATGCGTGGAGAACGGCTAGAACTTCTTGTAAACAAGACTGAAAATTTATCTACGAATGTAAGTAGAATTAAAAGATACCATAAAGGATGTGCAAAAAAATAATGTTTTCGTATATTTTTAGTCGGTTACATTCAGAAAAACCAGTAGAAATTTAGCACGCTCTTTGTTTTGGAAGAACGTAAAAATTTACGTTATTGTTGGAGTTATTCTAATCGTAAGTAATCGATACTATGTACGATTTGATTTAATGCAAAATATTTCATTTAATTTTGTGTGAATCTCGTAGGTTGTCATATACGTTATTGTGTCGATATCTTGTGGAGGTTTGGCATGGCCAAAATGCGTCGGCAATTAATTCACCTTTGTACTATCCAGATACAATGTGTTCTGTCTCAAAAATGTGATAAGAATGTAATCGCGGTTGGTTCGTGGAGATATACTGTAAGCAAACGAGAAAAACATTCACGGTACATGTTTCATTCCCAGATTTATTACGTATGAAGAACTGAGAAAAAATCTCGTCTCATTCCGTGGCTGTACCGAAGCGAAATGTAGGAGTAAAGAAAATGCAATTAGGAAATGTATAGATATATAAATATATATAACGCTTATGATATTTTTATTATCTTATTAAAAAAATACAAACATCACTGGTATTTGTCAAGAGACGAATATAATTTTAACATCATTCATATATCCTGTAATATATCTACACAATATATAAAAAAAGCATACAAAAAAGAATAAATGAAATAACTCCATCATTAAAATTGGTGATTCATTTATGCATTTCTGTGCTTGTACTCTTGGGTGCAACAAGTGAAAGTCACGCGCGTAGCTCGTGTTTCTATCCATCCTTGCCAAAGCTATATCGTTATATTGGATGTTCTATCATCGAAAATGGCGGTATCTCATTTGTACTCTGGATGAAATTACGGCAAAATTTATCGAGCATTCAGTCTGTTCCACACCATTAAATACATTAAATTTTTTCCACACGCGGGAGTCTCCGTACGACGCATTCGGACTACTCTTTCCATTACCGGCTTCGAGCGCATGTTCCAACGCGTACTTATTCCTCCAATAGACTGTGACTAGTCCCAACGACACCCTACCCAAATCTAATTCAAATACTTACGCTATCAATGAAATCATATTTCCCTTATCGGTTACCTGCTTAATTAAGACTCTTTAAATTATAGTCTAATCGATTAAAAATTCATTGAATTACCTATCACAAATAAGAAGAGCGTTCCAAGTCTTCATAATCATTACCAATCGGTCATCTAAGCTTCAGTCTTAGAAAAAAATCACCAAAGGAATCTGTCATTCTAAATAAAATTCTGCGATGTTACTAAAGGAAACGATGTATCGGATTTGAAAAAAATTGTATAGGATAGATACGGTCCTGGAATAGCTGCAACGACATCACCGGCGTGGGACGGGTGGCGGCGTCGCAGGCGCTGTGATCGCGACGCCCGGGCCATCGCAGCAGCCCGGCAGCTCTGGCAGCAGGATGTCGATGGCTCGCGTGGCGCGCCCTTCGGGGGGTGCCAAAGAGTGTCGTCTCGGTGGCTGGTCTCGACGCCACGATTGATCGTACGTCGTCCCTGAACCCGCGCTTCGAAAACACTTTCGATTACTAGCGCAAGGTCGTATCAACAAGTTCCGGCCGTGTTTGCGGTCGTGGCGATCGTAGCGGCCGGTCAAGTCCGTTTACAGATTAATATCCATAGGAAAACAATTCCCGTGGTGCGTGTTTGCACGCGCGACAACGATCAAAAGCGGACGCGTGGTGAATCGCGTGCGATTTCCGATCGCAGTCACGGTGCAACGCCGGTCTCGCGACTCGTATCGGTGACTGTGTTTCTGAATCAGTCGCGCGAATCCTCTTCCCGCGGTTGTTATAGTCAATTGGTTCCGTGTTCTGTTGCGTGTGTCAGTGGTGTGGGTGGTTTCGTGTGATCCGACACACCGTTTCGCGGCCGGCCATGGAACCGCGGAGGTTCCGGATACCGGAGGCTAGCTGACGGGTCCGCTGCCGCGATCGGATGTCCGCGCGGGAGGGTAGGAGGTACCACGAGCCGCTGGATGAAAGTGAAAACGAATCGGACCGCGACACGGGGGGATGAACGAATGAGGATACATTGCGTGGAGAACGTCCGATCGTGTGAGACACAGACCCCGTAAGTGGATTTCCTGTACACTTCCCTTCTGTTCTTTTTTCCTTCTTTTTTTTTTTGTTTTTGTTTGAACGAGAAATAGCAATGATTTGTCTCTCGTATATTTGTTTTTCAAGTAGAGAATGTTCGTGTTAAGAGAAACGAACGAGGTAGAAGTAGAAAATTCTTAAACAGAGTAGACAATGCTTAATTTTGCTCCTGTTTCATGCTTTGATTTACATGTCAGAGATTTGAGATAGTAGTTAGGAAAAAGTCAGAAACGTTTACTTCCGTGTTCATGCGTAGTTGCGTCAATAGGTTCGAACCGGACTCGACCTAATTAATTTTGTTTCCTGCCGCTATCGTCAGCTCTTAGAACGTTTTGTGTCTGATAGCGTATAAAGGTCGGCGGAAAGTGGCAAATAGGTTGCGTGCAGCCACCGTAGGCTTGTTTTCATGCCACGCGTTAGATAAAGCAACGAAACGAGCTATGGACGCAAAAAGCCAATGAACTGCCGTTGAGCATGAACGCGGATGGAAATACCTGCCTTTCCCGGCACGCGATATAAGTGACGGAAAATCGTTGCTGCGGATCGCTGGCAAACGTATGCTTCAACAATTGTACAACTTTGCCCACGGAATCTCTGTATCGATTGCCATATTTATAGCTTATTTAAAATTGTTTCACGTAATGCTACGTTGTAATTCAATACTGAAACGATAAGACTTTTCCAACCTGCTAAACAGCGGACTCCTTTCTTTCAAGCTCTTACAATTCCCGCGCAATTTACAAAGAGAAATAAAGTCTGTTGAAAAGAATGTAAGAAATGGAATTTGTAAAATCGTTTCATCAAAGGTAACCGAGAGGAAGAAATCGTACAAACGCGCAGCAGATCCGCACGGCAATTCTCCCAGTTATTTCCGGCTTTTCCCAACAGAGAAAAAAAAATACAGCCAGCATCTTACCCCACGTTATCTCTCCCCTGGTCCGTAGCAATATCGTGACGTGTACGGGGAGTCATTTGATGGAGAAATATTCGACGCCACGCACGCTGGCCATAAAACGTTCGAGGAACGAGAGGGTCCGACGCGGCATGGCGTTCTGAGTCTGATCCCGAACAGGAAGAATGTTCATTGACGTTCAGGCTTACAAGATCCTGGCGAAGTGGCGTCTTACTGGCCCGCGACTGGATCGCGCACAGAAAGACAAATGTTCCCTGAAGGTACGACCAACTGAACGTTTTCGATTCCCCTCTTTGAATTTTACTTGCAAAGTACTTCCATTTTCACAGCAGACGTCTGCCTCCGAGTGATATATTAGCGAGAGAAGCTTGCGGTGAAAATTCGTTATTCTTAGCTATCGAAACTACGATAATAATGTCGAAATTCGTACTTTGGTCGAATAACCGAGCAGTAATTGCACCGAATACGATAGCTAAGTGTAAGGGAAGCTCGAGTCTCTCCTGGCAGTCGAGTTCAGACGAAAAGGGAGTAAGGTTTCGTGCACTTGGAAGGTCTATCGAGAACAGAATTTCGCAAGGCTAGACATAGGTCCAGGCTAACGTGCATAACATGGTGCAAGAAAGTTGCACGTAGAATATCTTGTTACCGTTTTAACTAGAAGCTTCGCGTTAAGCTCTCTTTTAACATTTTGAAATAACAAGATTAAACGACTAAATATACAAGTTCCATGTTCGAGTCGCGCCATGTCATCTCAATCAGGCCGATCAAGTCGAAGTTAATTAAACGAGGCGACGGAGGAAAAAATGCTCGTTCGCGTGAACGAGATTTTTCCACGCGTTCGATCCCGTGGGGAGCCGCGAGACCGACATTTTCTAGTTTTAATTAAAGTCAGCCAGTCGGAGTCGCAGCTAAGGCAATTAAGTCGAAGACAAACCGGAGGCTCCATTGAATTTCCTAGCTTTCGTAATTAGTTTCGACGTAACTGAATCCAGTTACCAGACGCCCGATAATCACGCCTATCCACGACACCTTCTTCTATTCATCTGACGATCGAGACTTCGAAGGCTACCCTTCGAAATCCTCGAAAATTAATGTAAGAAGTGGGAAGTTCGATCGACGGACGATCGTTTATTGCTTTCAGGCAACGGAGAACTTTTCAAACCCTTCGAATGGAACAAGCAAAGTACTCCAAGTACATTCCCGATCACAATTCACAGGATACTTGTTAATTTTAAACACGCGTTTCGATGAATATGTCTATAATAATATTCCCAAAACATAGTGTAATTAGACTGGAAATTTTTACGCATTCGTATAAATTCGAAAATGGAAAAATGAAATAAAAACACATAGTATGCAAAAATATCTATATAAAGTACGCAAGGTATTCGTTGGCAATAGCGTTTATGAGGTCAAATCTGGAGGAGAAGGAAAGAGGGTAGAATAAAGGTGGAGACCCGGAGAAGTAGGAATTATATTCATAAAAATACGAATTTGCATAAATATTCGCGGAATACTTACGGTACCTGCGCGTAATTACTATGCCTCGATTTCATATTTTAATTCCAACGTCCGTTTATGCCTATCCTAAATGCACCAGTCGTTCCGTGATTTATTGACTTACGGTAGGGTATTTTTATTCGTTCGCTCTCGAAGAACGGGGCTATTTTCTGTTCAACGGCGTTTCGTTGTCCCCGTTGCTGTTTCCAGCGAAAGTAGCACGGACGACAGCGGGGGAAATAGGGGTGAAATTTTAATTCGCGCGGACGTTTGATATTCAGAGATCCGGACTCGGTATTCACGGACTCACGTACGACCACTCGGCAGCCCTTCTTTCATCAGGGCATTTTTGTTTCGCGCCAATGACGAACGACGACGTACTCTTGTTCTTTCGCATGCTCGTTCCGCGGAAACGAGCGACAGACAAAGACGGACATAGGGACGATGACAGCGAGGATAGAGCGAGCGTAAAGAAAAAAAAGCGCGGAAAGGGCGGAAGATGATAGAACGAGACGACGATCTGTCATTCAAGGACGATTCTTTCAGGCTGCAAACTCGCTGGATTGTGTGTGCAGGGCCACCCTCTTTAGAATTCCCCGTCTGTGGAGCAAGAAGCTCGTAAAAGACAAAGGGGGTTGGTAGCACAGGGGTGGAGAGAAGGCGCTGCGCAAGGGAGACACAGGGGAGGGACGGAGCGGAGACAGGAAGAGGCGAGGAGGAACGAGAAAGGAAATAAGAAAGATGGGAGAGAGCTCGCCGGATCTCAGCCTCCGGCTCCGCCGAGGCAGTTCCGACTCTAGGGATTCCTTCTACATGGACTTTGCCCAGGTACCAATTCCAACACGATACATTGATAATCCTTGATAGATATTTTCTATCCTTGGATAGGACAAATTTATATTAATATCTATTCGCGGTCTCTTTGTCGATAGAAAGTCTTTCCGTTACCTTTATCCACGGCGAACTTGCTGATATCTTTAAGGAAAAGAAAGGGGATAGGATAAATGAAAGCAGAGTGGAGAAGCAAACTCTAACGAGTTAGATATCAGTTCGATAACAGCGTGACTCTGAAAGAAAATTGAGAAACGCATTGACTACTCGTTACATGAAACATACTTTCAAAGTTACTCTGCATCTATAGTTGAATAAAGGGTTTCATAAACGCGAAAGAAAGTCAGTCTTATACGAGAACGATACGTAAAAGAAATAATAAGAATAAGAAGTATCGGGACATATCTTTATCTTGTAGCGACACTCGACAGCAAACTTTCCAACGGTTTGTGTCCCGTGGCTTGCTACACAAAGACCCTATCGTCGACTGGACGACGCCAAAACAATGGTTAGCGCAGTTGGTTATGAACGTTCCAGACCAAGTTCGAATCCCGACACTCACAGTCCGATTATTTTTCCACAATTTCTAACTGAAAGAAGGCAACGCAAATGAAGACGAAAGTCTTATACACCAGCAGTGCCGGTCAGGATCTATCCACCTCAATCTTTTTAAGAACGCGTCTCAAACCTGAAAGCTTTAATTCTAACAATTTTTCTAAAGGGGTATTAATTCGTGTGGACAGGGCATCGACTCAGACATCGAGGAGGTAACGCGTCCAGGAGAAAACTCGGACCCGATGATGGACAACCATTTGGAAGAAACTGGGAACGAACTGCCGCTGCTAGAGGACGTGATGATCACGATCCCGGAGGAAGCTTCGGAGGAGCTGCGCGAAGAGGAGGAAGCCGCGGCGATGGAGGCTGCGTTGCGAACACCCGAGGGCCGCCCAATAATTAACACGGAAGCCGAGAAACCAACGCAGCAGCAACTCCCGTCCCAGCTCTCCACGCTCGCCCCGCAAGAGTAAGTACGCGTCGGAAATTCTGAGCAATAAAACAGCGTACATTTCGTTGCGCCATATTTTAACATTAAACCTAACGACACTTGGTGTATACCTATCTCTACCATGTGCAGTCAAAATGACCGGTGATTAAAGAAGTAATAGTTTTATAGCAATGAGTAATAACCCTAAGAAACTTCTCGACTTTTAAAATGTTTGTAACAATGGACTGTAAAAAATGCTAAATTTTGTGGCGGCTCCTTAGGATTATTATGGGCCTGAGTTGATATGTCTTGACAGCTGGTGGGTATCTTGATCGAGGGATGGATTGTTTTATGACAAGATTACGGCCGTAACAGTTGTTGTTATTTGTTATTACTGATTTTGTTTGTCATCTGACCTTGAAATAGCCTTTTTTTGTACTGATTGCATTTATTTTAAGAATAACCAATATATTTTGTCGGGCGGTCAAAATGATCGCTCACGGTAGGCAAAGCGGCGTACAAATTTTTCTCAGAAAATAAAAGAGCAAACTAAAATTAAATAGCGAAAAATATACTGTATGCATGTTTTAGAAAAAGTGAGAAATTATGAAGCGATATGATAAAGTTTAAATATGGTTAAATTTGTGTAGAAGTCGCGAGAGCGGTCAATTTGACGGCGCCAGTAGGTTTAGTGTCAATCCGAGTCGAAAAGATCTCGGTTTTAATTGGAACCCCCCGTTTTCTTTTTTCCTCCACCCTCAGCGAGATCCTTCGTTTTACTTGGGAGACGCGATTTTGATTTGTCCAGTAACGCGATTCCGTTCGTCGCTCGAGGATATTTGCGGTTACGGATTGAAGGATGTTCGGTTAGTAACTGAAGAAGAGAAAGGCAAGTAGATGGTCTGGGTAAATATTAGCGTTCAGGGCGTAAAGAGGTGTTTTATCTACAGAGACTAACAATTTCAAGATGGCAGTGAAAAGATCATATTATGCTCACCTTTCGCTTCTTTTTTCTAATTAGACATCGGGATTTTTTTATTAATACGCTTTGTGAAACTGAGAGGATGGTTAATGCAGTAGCTCAGGGACAAATTCATTTACGATTGTCGGCAACAGGTATTAGGACACTTGATTGTACTAGTGACAATAACAAAACTTCTGGACTAATAATAATAATAATAATAATATTAGTATAATTGCGTGAAACAGGTGTCGTGATGCTTTTGGCTGAATGTGCCCATTTTTATAACTGTATGGGGTCTATCAGAAATAAGCAATTAGATCTGCATTCTTTTACCTAGCCATTTCACTGTCTATGTATGCCGAATAGATATCAGATACAATTTGGAAATTAAATTCGTGTTTTTCGTTACATAAACGACGTTGGTCATTCGTATACATCTTGCGAAACGTTCAGACGAAGAAGAAGAACATCGTTGGAACGAGCTGCTATAAAGACATCTTCGCTCGAAAGAAAGGCGATTGAAATAAACCGGCAACGATTAATTTCCGTCTTCGGCGTTAAGCGTCTTTCACCCCCTACATTTTTTGTCAGCAACGTTCTCATCCATTAAAGATGCCTCATACGTCTCTCGCTTGAGTCTCCTCTAGATTTGGCGAGAAACTCGAACCGGGGAAAAAGTGGTTGGTTAAGTAGGTAAACAAAATCTCGGCGTCGGGGTGAACAAAATGCGAGATGAGATAGAAGAAAGTATTTTCAACGCGTCTGGAATACCACGAGGAATACAGCATAATTGCAGGAACGCGTAAGGAAACGACTACGAGCGTGGCAACCGATGGAAATATTAGGCCCGTGACGCGATTACCTCGTGGCAGGAAGTCTGAATTACGATCCGTCTTTGACGGTTTCATTGATCGGATACAAGGGAAGCCACCAATTTCATGAATGGCTTCTAAATATTAATAATCTCATCTAAATCTGTAGATGCTTCCTTTACAATTTCGTATTTTTGCTACTGAATATTCTAGACGTGCACGCTTAAAAAGCTTTTAATTTCTACACGTTTCGATATATATTTTTATTCGTTAAACGCGATAAGGAACGAAATATGCCGTGCTCGAGATCATATTGAAAAATAATTTATCCTTTTCGTATTGTTCGTACAATTAATAAGAATCGATATGACAAGAATAAAAAATTGTAGGATGATCTTATAGCAATCGCAGCGTATTAATAAAAAACATATCTGGTCGTGGATAATACGCGTCGATTAGATTCACGCATTAGTCGGTGCTACATCATATTTTTCAGAGAGTTGATAATGTCACTGATGGAAATCTCTGTAGATTCTTGTAGGTTATCGTCCATTATTTCTCGCTTTGTAGGTCCATACGTAACGTCACTATGTGAATTACCGTCCCCCCTAAGCGGCCACGTTACTCCTCGCCTCTTCATTCGAACGACCACCGCCACTATTCACAGGCATGGAACATTAGTCACTGTCCACGATTAACGCGCATCCCTCGGCTCCCGTGTATCCAGCAGGGAAGCGACCGGCGGCAGTTTGTCCACCATCGACGATTGAACTTGATCGTGAAAAATCGTATTGCGAGCGTCTCCATTTTGCTCCATTAATTTTTACTCGCATGACCGGAAGCACAATTGTGAACACGTTCGCAACCGAGAGAGAACGCTGATCATGTTGAAACCGGGGTAACCTCTATCGGTGACCAAAGTCGTTTACGAGTGGTCGACGGCCCGAAAAGGGGCGAGTTCGAGACGAAACGGAGCGAGCTTTTGATCAAAGCGAAACACTGACCCCAATTTGCAAAATTGCCGCTTCTACCGGATTTAATCTCCGAGTCACCAAGAAACGAGACGTCAAAGGCGTATCGCGGCAAGCAACGATAATCAAACGCGTACGACAGTGCTTTTTCTTCTTCCGAATATTGATCACGGTTAGGCAAATAATTTTCTCGTAATTTCCGTTATGTATTATCTGAAACGCGATCACCGTTGTTGTCTCGCGTGAATCGATTATTTATTCGTTTGGCGACGCGACGAATCGACCGATTAATTGCCGCTCGAACGGCAATTTCCATCCGATCTGCGGCAGCCGATCCGTGGATAGCCGGCCGCCTCCATTTCGTACCGAACTCGATTACTTCCGGCGGATATCGAACGTGAATTCGTGAACGCACGAGTGGCCAACGGCACCGAAGTTAATATTGACCTGTCACTTCGTTATGGCCAACGAACGACCTTCGTGTCGCTTCCATCTCGCTTCCGTCGTTGCATTCTCTTCTCTATCGTTTCTCTCCTCTCCTATCCTCTCCACGTACACCCTCCTGCCTCTACGCATCGTCCAACGTTCGTCCCTTTTTCTCTCTCCCTCTGCCGCTACCAGCTCTCTCTTCCTTTCCCGTTTCACCGGAACCTCCGGTGAACCGTCCTCTCCTTCGGTCCGGACGAGAACAGGAAGACTGGCCTATTCCGTCGATTTACATGCAGATTTGATCAGGGTGCACGCGCACTCGGCACCCGACTCCTTTCAAGCAAACTCAGCCAGGGCAAAGGAGGAGCGAGTCGCTTCCCCCTTTCCTTTTCTTCCTTCTCCTACGAAGATCAAAGTTGCGGAAGTTCGTGATTCGAGGATCCTCGTTGCACGGTCAAGGTACGAACGAGAAGATGCCGGGGATAGAGAGAACCGAATAGGGTGCTAAAGCAATTCGACGCACTCGATCCGATTCGAGAATTTCCAAATTCAAGCCGCTTCGCTGACGCTGTCTCTCCTTTGTTTCCATTCGACCTTCGTCTCGCAGCTTCCGCCTACTTGTCGGTGCCGTTGCTTTCGTCGTGATTTCTCGAGGCAACTCTTCGACACGCAGAACGAAACTTCGTGGCATAGAACGTGGGCGAGTTCGAGCGGTCCTTCCGCGAACGTTACGCCACTGCGAATCTCATTCGGGTAACGAGCTCGCTATCAAACGGCCGCGTATCCAGAGACGATGGATACAGGCGACGAGTGGGATGGGGAGAGAAAAAGAGGGACAGCGAAAGAGAAGGAGCAAGATTAGCGGAGAGAGAGCCGCGGACTCGCGAGAGTGCAGGGCATCAGTTTGTGATGCGGGGTCCGAGAGTGTCGTGACACGAGCCGCAGGGCCGTGACTGTGCGAACCCGTTGGCGAGTTCAGCAGCTAACATTCCGCCGAGACGGTCGAGGAAACTACCAGCCAAGGTCACGGATATGCTCATCAAGGAGACCTCCCTCAGGTACTACGATTCCACCCTGTCGAGACCACGAATCGATCCGGTTGCTCCTTCCTCTCTCTCTCTCTCTCTCTCTCTCTCTCTCTCTCTCTCTCTCTCTCTCTGTACTTCTCACTCCGGACGACTTGTCGGGAATCCTGAAATCGCGCACGCACACTGCCACACGGTCGTCTACGATTTCCGATGGCACGACGACGACAAGGACGTAGTCCTCGTATGTTTCGCATGCTTTCCCGAGGGGGATTTCGATCGATCGTTGAAACGCGTCGAAATGCTCGAGTTGGAAGTTGTTTTCCGGGTAGACCAGGAATTTTGGGTTTCCATTAACGCAGCAGGGAACAACGCATTCGGTGAGAATTGCGAGCGAGAAATTAATCTTATTAGTTTGGTAGTGACACTTCGTCGTATCGATCTCGAAAAGATTACAGTCGATCTATGTACGTTATCATTGCCTATCGCGAGTACGAAAACGATTTAACGTGAAAGAAACTAGATAACGAAAGTGAGAAGAAACTCGATGGCAAAAAAGCTCTCGACCACGAAACGTTCACTGTATCGAGTCGGGCCAACCACGACCCTCCTCGAACGTCAAAAGCATAATCCCCAGCCGGTCGGAGAGTTCGCAATAATCGTAGAGATAAAAATGCGTGGCGCTTGGCGTTGGCGAAAACAGCTCGGGAAAAGTAGGGAAGAAGGGGTGAAAAGCGTTTAGCGAGTATTTACGTGGCGAAAGTTTGGTAGCGAAACGATTAAAAGGAGGTCTTTTCTCGTGGCTCGAGTCCGAGCACGTAAAGAGAGCGAACGAACGAACGAACGAACGAAGACGAGGAATAGATTCCTGAGGGATATCCTAAAGGGGCGGCGGAGTGGCGGAGCCACCGAAACAAGGGTGAGCCAGTCCCTGAGTCCTTGAGCCACGGATACACTCGTGCCACAATGAGGGAACGGTACTCAGCCACTGAATCAACCCCTCGGTGCCCTCTTGCTCCCTTCCACGGGTTCCCTCTCGTCCGGCAACACCCTCTCGCTCTCCTCTGCTTCTTCAACACTACGTGATTATTTCAAAAAGCTGCAAGCCAAGAGACGAGTCATCCTCTCTTTCTCTTTCGCGCGTATTCCATCCTTGGTCGACTACCTTTCCTCTCACGTTTCTCTTTCACGGTGCGTGGAAACGCGCTCGCGCGCACGCCCAAGCAACCATCTACCCCTGCAATCTCTCGAGTGAAAAGGACGAAACTCCTCCACGTCCCTCTCACTGCCTACTATCGGCCTCGTAGGGGTAGGTCGCTTTACGCGGTACCTCGTTTACCTTCTTAAACGCGCGGAACAACGATCTCCCGGTTTTGGATATATTTAAAGAGGGGTTAGCGAAAACCTCGCGGATGGATGGCTTTCATGAAATTCGCTTCGTCAACGTGTTCGTTTCAGACGCGTAATTCGCGTTCGGATATGTGGAACGACAGCTACTAGAATATTAAATAACGCTCGGATATCGGGGATCTTTCGGAGGATGTCGCGAACCGGAATACACCATCTGCGGTGAATTTCGAATACGAAAATAGACGTTGACCTGTTTCCAAAACCGAACTCTTTCGTTAATAGTTGAGCACTCAAATTACTCCATTTCTGTCGATCACTTTGATCAAACTTAAATCTATTTATTTTACTCGAATATTTTCGCCGTTTCTCGTATATTCTAAAATTGGTTTTCCAGCGAGCAACTCCGTTTACGACGTCTCGAAAATTCTTTCTCGCGGAACGCTTGCAGAGTGGTTGGGGGTAAATCAAGCTTGCGGTAAATTGAAATTTCGCCCCGATACGTCGACGCAATATCGCGACGACGCTGGCAACGGTGAAAGTGCATTTACATTCCGTTTCGACCGCCAAGCGTATATCTATAAGTTGTCGTGGTGGATTCCATAGAAACGGGTAACGTGTTTCTCCGTTTCTTCGTAGAAGACAATTGCAGCGAATCTTGAGGCCGGCACGTGTGTGAGAAACGGCCGCCGTATCGGAGGAGGGATTATCATTAGATAAACGGCCACTGGTTCGAAAGTCGTCGCATTAATAACGCTCGCGAGACCGTCCGCGCTCTATAGTAGGTCTCTTCCTGCAGCCAGTGTCAATGTGACGTGTATCAAACGTTACGACACCGTGTTGACCTTAAATTAGACGCGCGAAACCGTTTGCGGCCGGAGCTCCCCTTTCAATTCCTCGAAACTTTTAGTTAGCAGCCGTTGTTACGTTGCGGCCAGACTCATCGGATATTCAACATTGATCCTATCAAAGTAGCAACGCGTTAATTATCCGCTTGTTCTTTTCCCTCCTTTTCTTCTTTTAAACGGATAACGAGAGAAAACGAATTTCTTGTTCATAGCCGTGTAGTACAGGTAGAATAGCGCGAGGAGAGCGCAATCGAGCAAATGAGAAAACCCACGCCCACTTTAATTACTGGCGTTCGCAGCGCGTAAGAAAAAAAAAAGAAGAAAAGAAAAGAATAAACTAGAGAAACTAGATTGGAGCAACGCGTCCAGAGTTTCATTAAGCGTGTTGCGTGGTGAAAACAGGTCGAAAAAATATTTTTCTCCGGCAACGCGCTTAATTACTCCTCCCCGTGTTAGCGCGACCGCCTTTAAGCCCGAGAACGTACTCTTTAACGTCGTGTCGCCTTTCTTACAATGGCTGGAGTGGAAATTCTCCGGAGAAACTGACGACGTCGCGATACCGCCCAGTGAAAAGTTTCCCGGCCATTTGTCGGCGCAGTTTAACGAGTTCGAATTGGCGGCGAGTAACGACAGCCAGTTTCACGGTGACGAAGTTCGGGCCGCGTGCACGTTTCAGACGACCCGCTAGCACTCAGGAAACTCGCTTAAACGTATTACGGGGGCAGGGCGCGAGTCCGCTCGAAAGCGATAAGCACTGGCGTCGAATGCTTTCGGGATAAATTGCTTTCGATCGAGCAAATTCGTGTGGAACGAATGAAAATTGGTAACTGGGGACCGGGACTAGAATGAAAACGGAAAGAACGATCGATTCTGATTCCCGCGCGCCAACCAGCGTAGGTATGGGCCGATTAGAAAAAATTGATCCGTTCGTTTTACGAGTTCGTTGGATGGAAGAATTTCTTTTCGACGATGGATAAGCGTAAAGCTCGATTAGTACACGTTAGTATCGATAAGTACGTAATCACGACGAGTCGAAGTATCTTTGATGATGAAAAGAACGTTGAAATCACAGGTAATTACAGGAACGACAAAAAGAACGAATCGTTTTACCGATGTAGTTCAGGTACCTCAAGCAGCGTACCTTGTAATTATCTACTACCGTAATTGAGCCGTCGATACCAATGAATCGATCGGCCAAGGACAGGATAGAAATAATGAGGAAACACGGTCTGTTCAGCTGGCCAGGATTGCCGGCTGCACTACCGTCGCCGGCTTCACCGTCCGCGGTAATCGTTTCGCCGGAAACGCTGTCTAGACACAGCAGCAGCTCACCCTCCCGCGCTCACCGGCCACCCCAGTTCGCCCTGGCTCTACCATGCTCCTCGCAGCCGATTTCCGCGGTCTGCTATCCGGCACCGACCTTCCTCGATGTCGCCGAGGACCGGAAGTGGAAGAAGCTTGGATGGTAAGTTCTCTATTTACGTTCCTTTCTTTCTCGCTCTCCACCGAATCGAATTGGATTGTTTGTTCTCTTACGTAGTGAGCTTTGATATATTCAAACCGATATAGATACTGACTATCGAATCATATAGTTCTATAGGATTATACGGCTCCATGGTCCGATTATAGGGAAAGACAGCGTATATGTATCAGCCATCAATTTATAGCAAGTTTACTTATAATTTTATAGCTCTAATCTTTTAATCGATAGTATTTTTGATACGATGCAGTTATTGCTCTTTTTGGTTGTATTTGGTATATTTTGTCTAAGGACTGAAAACGCAATACCGGCTTTATGTTTTATCGCGATGTTGCACTGAATCGATTTCCATACCTTCATAGCTATCAATTTAAAAATAAAAATTCAGGATGTTCAGCGAAATAACGAAGCAACGAAAGGAACGTAAATCATCAACATTTATGTATGGATATAACACCGTAGTAATTGATAAACTTTTCTACTATGATTCTCCTGCGAATTTTATTTCTACCAAAAGAAGAAAAAAGTAAAAGATATTAAAATTGCGAATAATTCGATAACGAAGAGCAGTAGAACGAATAGAATAGAATATGGAATATAGGATATAGAATACAGAATGAGAAAGGCGTTACAATTTCTTTGCTGAGAGGTATTGCAAATTTATAACCATCAACGAGTCGTTCTATATCGAGAACTCTCAGGTGCCTATATCGAAAATCAGTGGAATGTAATGTCATGGCGTGGAAAAGTTGAACGTGCACGATTAAATCGGGTCATATTCGCAGTTGAACGTTTCAAGCGTCCCATTAGCGCTTGTGCACCGATCGACCAAAAGATTTCATCTTGACTGATTCCAATTCCAAACGAATTAACACGAAGGGGGAGAATATATGCCGGTCACCACGGAAATTTCACGTGATCCTCGGGGTTATCCTGACCGACGTCTGCACCGCAATTACCGGTACTTTATGAATCAAACACACATACGCACGGTCGAGCACACGATTACTCGTAATTGAGCCAATTCTTACGGGGGTGGATGTATTTGCGGCCGATGGTATCTCCACTGACGCTTCCCGACGTTGCATTCCGGGGCCTCGACGTTTCCTTTTCGTCTGGCTAACGTTCATTTCGCTTGCGTTTTTTCAGTCGATCGAGCTACAAGCCTAAACCGAAGGAAAAAGAATTTTCTCGTATTCGATTTTCTGTACACGCGCGATAGGTACGCATTTCGAAAGATGAACGACGATATCCGTAATCTTGGTGGAACGCTCGAAGTCGAAGAAAGTAATCGCGACAACAGGTAGGGCCGGAAATAATCCAATTTCCCCGGTGGAGAGAAATCCAATGCGTGGGCACACTCGTTCAAGCACAATTTCCGTTTGTTGCACAGTGACGCCCTGGCAACGACTTTTAGCGCTCTTTACGGAAAGCTGCTGGTCGTCATGGGAATCGCTTTTCCCATGGCTGAAGTAATATCCACCTACATACCGCCATCGTTCTACGAAGGATTCTACCTTTACCTCTACTTCGGCAGTATGATATTTCTCGTCTACATGTACGCCACGTTGCTTCGCGACGGCAAATCCAAGTCAAGTAAGTCGATCGCTGTGATCGCACGAAATTCTTTCTTCTCCGTCTTTTCTTTCTTTTTCTTTTCTTTTTTCGTTGTTTTTTTCTTTATATCGACGACCAGGGATATAAACGAGGTCGAATGAACACGATCCACTTGACGTTTCAGGAAGGTCCGCTACGAGTTGTTTTACGAGTAGGTAATTTCTTTCTACACAAGACTGTTATGACATGAACATAGGTCACATTACGCTAACTTAGGCGCTTGCCTATCGATTTGTCAAAAACAGCCTGCTTCTTACAAAATTAATCCTTTGCTCGTTGTGTGCATTGCGAATCCCTTCACACGAACCCTCGCAGAACTTTAATTACGCCATTAGCTACGACCTCGTAACTTCATACTAAACAACTAAACGATACAATAGCTAAAAACAGTATCGGCATATCGTTGTATCGATTACAGCATTTATATACCAATTGATTAAATCCAAGTATATTACATTTATTTCCTACCATTTAGTAGTATTTTCATACGATTACACAAATTTGACGCTATGAAAATAAAATATATAGAACTTGATAAAGAAACGCTTCATTGGAAAATAATTAAGCATGCGCCAATGATTTCTGTAGTCACTCGACATTTCTATCCAAACGGAAAATGAAAAATAAGCGAATCGGAAGAATGTCAGAGTGCAGCGTTAAAGGGTCAAAGTATCATTGCGTGGCAATGGCGAGTCGGGCATCTCGCGCGCTAGCTTTCAACCCGCTTCCGACGACGGGAAGCAGCGAGCTGAGCCCCGTTAAAATCGCATTAATCTTAACCGACCGATTACCATAAATTTGCATGAGAAGAGAAACGAAAGGACGTGTGCGACCTGGACTCGTCGCGATCGTCGAGCGGCGCCGGTGGCGACAGCGATGTTGCGGACACCACGTGTCCGCACGTGACTGCTATCAAACCAGCTCAACACTACGGAAGCTTTTATCTACGAATGGGTGCGGTGGCGTTCGGTATCGGCTCGATGATCTACTCGGGACTGGAATTTGGTCAGTACTTCGAGCTGGAGCAGAACACCAAGTGCCACAACATCATGCTCGCCCTCACGCCGGCCACTAGGATGGCGTTCATCTTCATACAAATGTACTTTATATTTCTGAACAACGAGGTGAGTATATTTTTACAGATATCGAAATTATATTCAAGATTAACCCTCGTTTCACTGATCATCATGCAATCGACAGCTGATCCTGTATGAAAATATATCATACGAGATGTTCTATTTTTCACCGTTTCGTTTATCTTCAAGGAATCGCAAAAAAAGATGCCTTTACGTCCGTAACAGTTAGAAAATTAAAATCATTTACGATGACAAATTGTCAATTTTACAATGCCATATAGAGGAAAGCTGCTGGTCGTCATTTACAATGTCTATACAAAGGTTGTACTACGTATATCGTGTTAGAAAAAGGAGACGAATTGGAAAATTGAACGTTTCGTATGTTGGCATCTAGCGTGTTGTTATGGAGAAACGTAAATGTACGGTGGCTGGATCGATGGCAAACAAAATCGTGGCCCATCTTTCAAGCGTTAAGAGGGGATAAGGGAATCGCAGCGGTTCGGTTCGTCGTTTTTCACGCAAAGATATTGCGTAAAAGGGGATGGTTAACTGAAAATCAGCAGGGGGATCACTGAGTAGGTGATGGGACTAAAAATAGAAGCGGCATCGATGATGCAGAGATCGGTGCGCGGCACGTAATGAAAGAGCAAAAGCGTCGATGCAAAACGAGAAGCTTGTCTAGAAAGGCTAATGAAACGGAAGGGTGAACAACCCTGAAACTAATACTGAAACACGAGTTGTCCTACCCTGGCCGGCTTTGCTCTTTCCTTTGCCTCGCGACAGATGAATATTTCTCGCCACACTCGACCGCTTTTCATCGAAACTTTCCGTGGAGGTTTCTCGATCGAGAGAATTCCCATCGTTCAATTATCGCCGATCGTTTAACATCCCCCTAAATACGGTTTGAGTCTTTTACAACGAGAGAAATCTGGTTAATAATTATCGAATTATCCTTATCGAACGTCTGATCGATACGTTTGCGATTCCCTAGTCCTGCTTCAAAGATTATTTCTCTTTCCTTAATTAGATGTACAAAGGAAACTCTCGTTCCTTTCTACGAATCGCTGATGATGTTAATCCGTGTTCTCTTTGACAGCAAATGAAAGTTTATCGTCATCGGGTGGTTGCGCGTTTCGGGCTGATGCACATGATTGGAACGAATCTGTCGGTCTGGCTGAGCGTCCTTGTACAGGAAACGAAACACGAGATATTGACGTTCTACAATCCGGAGAACAACTCGTTAAAGATCTCCCACAGATTAGGTACGATCCATAGCTGCGTACGGGCAGTAGCTCGCAAACCCTAGTGATAACCTTTTACGCGTATTGTACGAAACATTTTGAAATTTCACTAGCACTGTAATGAGAGTCGATACAGTTTAAAATTAAGATTACGCTATACTTAGAAGCTATAAGATATTTAATGCGAATGTATTTTATTGCACAGAGATGACAAAATTATTTAAACGACCAATCGTTATTCAGCGGGGCCGTCTGTGACGCTTATTATACGCTGAGGATGATTAATCATGCTGTAGATATACGTTTGAGCTAACTATTTTGTAATTTCTACATTTCCAGACTGATATCTGATAACAACTTGGCAGATGAAATTTTAATGCGTTTTACATAACGCATACGATACATACATAAAAGATTCCTATTAAAAAATATTCGAGTATCTTCGTTCGTCACTGTATATGTACATGTGTCTGGATAATTATGTCGTCTCTCGAGTACAACGAAACCCCTAATGATATCGAGCGGAGAATCAAGTTGAAATTAAATTAGGTTCGAAGGCCAATCTTAATCTTGGGGGACATAATCACTACCACCATGGCGAGCACCTGAGGCTACCGAGAGGTCTGAAAGGGCCGCATCACATGTTCGAGTGTCGTCGAACCAACATAATGGGATCGTTAGTCCAGGACGCCAGTCCGTTTCTATTTCCTTGCACGATCGAGTACAGCTTAATCTGTGCTGCGATTCTATACGTAATGTGGAAGAATATATCGAAGGCGGCGTTTTCTCAGCCTAAAACACCTCCTGGGTCCCGGCATCATGCTCATGCTTACAGGTAAATCGTTGAACACAATTGAAGACCATAATAATTATAAATATACTTCAATGCGTTAGTCACGCGTACAAGCTCTGACTTCACTTTCAATTTCACAGGAGATCACCGCATCACTACAGCGTGGATTGTGCTCGGGCGCACAAAGGTCTGTTCGTGGGCATCTTGATCCTGGTGCTAACGATCATCTCGCTAATTTTATTCTTCGTGTTAATATCGCGTCCAGAATTGGTCAGCTTCGCCGTCACCGAAGTGAACGTCTGCGAGTTAACGTTATACGGAATGTCGACGTTGGCCACGCTGATAGGGATGTTCCAGATGCGAAAGCTCCGTTACGACGGCACCCGAAACCTAGAACTGGACAACATTCTTCTAGTAGCCGCGCAGACGGGCATGTTCATTTATTCAACGTTCACGATCATCGGCGCCCAATTTACTCTGGCCAAGCACACGATCTTGGTGCTTATTACGGCGTTGGCGAGCGTTGTGCAGACTACGTTTCAAACCATCTTCATTTTGGACGCGTCAAGGAGATCTGTCGTCACTGCGAAACAAATAAGGAGGAAACCGGGTAGAGAGATCGTGACGTTTCTACTGGTGACGAATCTGGCGATGTGGGCGATTAACACGTTGGAAAAATCGCGAGCGGAATCGCACCCGGTGCAATTGCATTTCTACGGCCTGTGGGCGTGGACGATCATCACGCACGTCTCGATGCCTCTGGCGATCTTCTATAGGTTCCACAGCACCGTCTGTCTGTGCGAGGTTTGGAAAAGGGCGTACAAGGTGAAACCAACCTACATGTGACGTAAGGGGTCTCGTGAGGTCGTGTACAAG
Source organism: Bombus bifarius (assembly GCF_011952205.1). NCBI lineage: Eukaryota > Metazoa > Arthropoda > Insecta > Hymenoptera > Apidae > Bombus > Bombus bifarius. Next base: position 6,080,384 of record NW_022884386.1, read on the forward strand.
ACCACGGCTCCTCAACGACCGAAAACCTTGCCAGGCAGGCTGGATGCCATCGCGGAGAACGATCCAATTTACTTCATGTAATCGCGGAGAAAAGTCTCTTTGTGAGCTACGTGGTCCAAGGTCGACGTCCTTTTACCTCTTCTTCGTCAAATCCTCGTCCTACGTCCCTGAGGTGTTGCAAAAAGCTGTCGATACAATTTACCAAGTTCACTATGTTAGTCGAGTATGCGTTTCGAGGCGTTATGCGTTGTTTTAGGTTGATTTAGACACGTTATACGTTAACGATTTCACGTTAGTAACGCGTTAAAACGAAGCTCGACGAACCGTAGAGGAGAAAGTGGTTGGCAGCCGCGTTTGTTTTCGATCGTCGAGAAGTTGTGTTATTTATTATCGTTTAGATAATTGTAAGAAGCTTTTATCTCGAATCGTCGTCGCGTTAAAACGAATCACGATGTATATACGCAGTTCGTACGTGACGAGATTCAGGAACGAACTGCGAACGAACGCGCAGACATTTTGAAATCTTTTAATGGTAATCGATTTAAGGGAAACAAGTAAAAGAGTAGGAAAGAATGGAGGCACGATTAACGACGCACAATTTTTACCGAGGTTAGATGTTAGACGATTAGTCGCTTAGAATCGTCGAAGCAACGACTGTTCCTTCGATTTTCTCGGGAACAATGAGATTTCTGTTCGATAAGTAAGCGTTAAGACGATTTTCTACCGATCAAAATAACGAATGAGAGAAAAGAGAGAAAGGCAGCGAGTGTGTGTATACGAAAGAATGAGAAAAGAAAGAAAGGTCTTTTTTCTTTGATCGTAAACGTTCGTAAGACTGAATTCTAAGCAACCTTAGGACGATGGTTAAGGTGATAGAAGAACGATTACGTTTCTGATGCAAGTCGACCAAAATCCGCGTTAACCCAGAGAACCCCTGATCGATCTGTCCTTCGATGTTACTCGAATACTCTCACGGATATCCGTCTTCCACGTAGTACAAAGCTGCAACTTAACATAATGTCCCTGGTTATTCGAATGAATAATTCAAAGAGAGAGAGAGAGAGAGAGAGACAGAGAGAGAGAGAGAGAGAGAGAGAGAGAAAGAAACAAAAAGAATAATCCAACGATCGAGAGAAACAGATTACCTATAGCGAAGTCCTGACTGAACAACTCGAATAGTTTTTTATATTGTTACTACGTAGATGCTCTCGTCGTAATTTTTTTACTCGAAGGGAAAGTGGGTTTGAAGTAATAAGTATAAAAGTCCAACGCGTCTGTCACGATAGTTGTACAAAGTAAATGTATAGTCTGTTTCTCACGATTTTATGCGGCAACGTCTCGCGATCGATCGATCGTGCGCATTTCGAGGAAACGGAAGCCTCGAGAGTCGAGCGTGCGAGCACACAACGTTTATCCTATACAAGTCCACTTGAATCACATCGAAATTGCAAGCCTTCAACGGTTCCTCGCATGGCGTTGCACGTTAGTCACGAATCTAAATTCGAAATATCGGTTTGTAGAGAGAAACGCGGTGAGAACGAGCGAGAGGAAGAGGGAGGTCTCAGTTTTAAACATAGCACCGAATCGATGCTTCGTGCGTTACTTCCAACCGTTTCAAAAAAAGAAAACGAAAAAAAAAGACAAAAGAAAAAAGAAAGAAAGATAGGTACGTTTATAAAAAAGAAATTCACGAGATTGTTGAACGGTGGCAATAATGCAAAAGCATCGTCCCGTAGATTCCCATAGATTTATCACGCGAAGTGATAGAAAGAAAATGTTAAGATAAAAAAAGAAAAAGAGGAGATAAGATGAAGATAACGTTCGAGGGAGGAACAGAGTACAATGGCGAATCATATCATTAAGCCTTAATCCGTCGAGTGTGCTGTCCAATCTCTGAATAATTAAAAAAGGAAAAAGGGGTATCGAAGAATCGCGATCGACCGCAACCTTGAAAGAATTAGCCGAGACGACCTGCTCGAGTGTGTTTCATACATTTTCTGCTCAACGGATGGTTCCACGAGGAGAGACCGAATGAGAGAGTCGTACCGATCTAATCGATCGGTGTACGATACTATTGTTCCGCGAGAATGCCCGTATGCGTTTGTTTTACCGCGTGTTGTGTGAGACGACTGCGTGACGATATGTGCGTGTGTCCCTTGGGAACAACTCGACGAGAAAAAGAATGGTCAGGAGAGAGATAAAGAGGAAACGGGAAAGCGTCGAAAGCGTAAAACGTTCGGTAGAGACATTTTTAGTAGTTAAACGCGTGTTTGTCGTGCGATAGGCGCTTTTTTTTTTATTCTTCGTCGATAAACGATCACACTTTCAGCGATACTGGAAATCTAAGCTGCATAGTTGAACCGGTTGATTCTTTTGTAAGATGTAAAAATTCGACTGTGAGGCGGCTGTAAATACGGGGTTTCAAGGAGAAAGAAAAGAAGAGAACGTAAGAAGGATAAGCGAAGAGAAAAGATAAGAAAATGGATCCTCTCGGTGTTTAGAGCTAGTTGTGTCGACATGTTTCTTCCTATATTATATATAATATATACACATATATATACAAATATAAATATATTTATTATTGCGTTGTTCTATTATAATATTTATTGTATTATCAGATATAGGATTTACGCGCGACACGTTACGTTTATTGATCGGGGCTCGTGTCGAGATTCATCTCCCATCGCTTTCTCACTTTGTCCTTTCTTTTCTTCCTCCCTTTCTATTTACTCTTCTTCTTCTCCTCTTTCTTCGTCTTTCGCATCGTTGTCATTCGCAAAGATTGAAAAAAGCTTGTCAATTTCTATTCCATTTAAGTCAATCCACGTGCGTAACGCTCTTGATATCGTGTTGAAAACGGCACAAGCGATCTCGGCACGAGTCTTAACCGAAAATCGAGATGAATTACGAAACGAAAATCGGAGGTAAGTCACGATGTGCGCAATTCGAAATTCGAGCAAGGGTGAACGAGGGAAAACGATACCCTTCTATGTCACGTCTCTAAACTGTACTTTTTCTATGTCCGCATATTCTAGTTCCTACGCAATGTTTGTACTCTTATACCCTTTGTACTATTTGTACCTTACGAATTGCAATACACTCGTCCGCAATAATAACTTACTTTCGTTCTTTGCCACCAAGCGTCTATCGTCCTGTCGCTATTAAAATATTTCTCGAATATGCACGTACTTCGAATAATGAATCCAAGATCCGTATCCATCTACTCTGCATTTGTAACAATCAGCAAAATTACTAAGACGTCACGAACGTAATATTCAGATGAATATTTTTTCTTCGATGCTTCTTTCGCTGATGCAGGCGGTTCTATCTGCAAGTCGTTCCACGCACATTGAACAGCACAGTGTCGCGAGTCTAGGAGGCCGAGCGTCGACCTAAATACCTACGACTATGCTCTCGATTTCAGAGTCCGTGATCTCTCGACGTTGAGATAGTCCTGTCACGAAGCCGCCACGGTCATTCCACTAGAACAGGCTAAACTAAATCAAAAAAGAGGAAAATCGAATCATGACGCGACTTTCACCGAGCAAAATGCATCTAAATCGAGCATTCTCGGCCATGATTTCTCGTCTATGCTATCCTCGAGTGCACAAATGTTCGTATAGTATTTACGCAGTTATGTTCGCGTGCGGAACTGTTATAAAACAATCTTCGGCATAGGAAATCGAAATTTTCTAAATACGAGAATGTATTCGCGTGTAAAGAAGTATGATAGCGCGAAGCCTCGCGTCATAGACGCGAAGCTTTTTAATTAATTCCTCTTTAATCACGCTCGTTTGTCGCGGCTATGTAAAATGGACAAGGTCAGTCGGCGAAACGGCTTCAGTTAACGTGCGTATATCGATGCATCCTTCGTGTACACTGGATGCAACTGGTTTCCGTGTTACGTGCGTGGTCTTTTAACAAGGAAGTCGCCTTAATTGTTCATAAGGTGAGTATAACTTTGTCTCCGTCATCTAGACTTCTAATCTGTTCTCATCTACTTGTAACTCCGTCATCTTCGCAGTTGCCCAAAATCTTGTGTAAGATCGTTGAAGTTTCGAGACGAAGCACTTAGTACACCTTTGCGTCCCCATTTGCTTAATTATGCAATTAATGGAAAGTTTCAGCGAAGCTAGTACGATGTGCAGGACCATATGCATAGTTGCATCGAAGTCTCATAATGCAAACCACCGCGGCCTTGTCGCGTAACGTAATGAGCAATCGTATTATGTCAATTTGTACGAATCGAATGAGATTGCGTGGAAAATATTACGTAATCGCGTAATTCTACGTGTACAAATGAATTTCTTCTTTTTCTTCTTTCTTTTTTTTTCTTAGTATACATGAGATTAGAATTAGAAGAATATTAAGTATGTGAGATCAGAGTAGAAGGAAAAGATTTCGAAGAACAGAAGAACAAATATACCGAAATACTATATAGTATTTTCAATCCCTTACAAACAATATAAATCTATTTATAGTAGATTTAAATACCATTTTATATTTCTCAGATACAATACAGTGCTTTAAACTCTATGTATACTGTCATTTATTGGAGTTTATTGGAAAACTGACAAATTTTAGTTTTATCTTTAATGTTACAGTTTACATTCTAAGATATACATGATGCTGGCGAAATAAAATTTTATGATAAAATGATAAAAAAATAAAATCACTGAAAAGCATTTGAATTCGTATGAAACGTCGATAGATACCTTGATAGTTATAACGCTGTGAATTAAAAGTGAAGAACGCTGTTCGATTAATAATTCTCCGCTTTTAAGTACTATCTTTTATACATACGTATGTAGCAAGTAGTCATTCAGAAGCCTGGCGCCATAAAGTTTATAGCACGATCGTTCATGGCGGTAATCTATCGCACCTGCAGAACCATCCAGTAACCTCATTAAACATCTTGCATCCTCGCTGTCCGCGATAGATTGCAAATTGCGTGCAGCGTGCATACTATTCGCGAGCACGTTCATGAAACACAGTTCTTATCAGCATTCGTACCAGACAGAAAATTCTTGCGAATAATCGAACGTTTTTATAGGTCTCGAGAACTGATCGTGAGTTTGTTACAAGAAAATCGTGCAGTGATCATAAAATGTTTGCGAAGACCCGGTGATCACTGTTCGTCATCATGTCCGATGGTAAGTATGCGTCTTTACACACTCGCTGTATTTTTTTTCCTTCGTTTTCTTTCTTGCAACAAAGATACAACAATTAAGCAATATATATCCTTTATTACAAATATCTCGTAAACCATTGAACATTCGGTGAATCAACTGAACGAAAATAATATATTTTTTATCTTCTTGATTTAACAAACGACACTCGTCCTTCCGGGATTAAGTTAAATGATCAGGTGAATTCGCAAATTGATCTGCACACGCAGGAGAATTAACACGGACGATAGAGTGGGATCGGAGGGAAGGCGGCTGGGCGTTGAAGAAAATCGGAGACACATCTTAAAACACAGCACGCATGCAGCTCATTTTTATCGCGGCACGCGTGTGAGAAGGGTAAAAGAGCGTTGCACAAGAGAGCGTGCGAACACAACGACCCTTTACACGCCTGCAATAATGTTCACTCGCAAGTGGATCGTTGGTGTGTACCTTGCTCTCTTTGCTCGTTGTTCGCTCCTTCGCCCTTCTAGATATTTTTGATTTTCGATAGCAAACAGCAAATAATAAATAACGGTATTAATAGCGTTCACGATAGCAGCTACGTTTGTTTCGATGGACTTAACCTACATCGACAAGTATCCATACATCGGCATTATATTTTAAACGAATCAAATTTTAAATGCTCGAACGAAGGAACGAAATTATACAGGAAACGAGTAGTGGGATTCCTCTTAATGATACAGGTTGTGTAAAAAAAAAATCAGAACGATCGTCTCTCATGGTAAGCACGAAGCATCTGGTGAAGCGCGATAGAGGAAACCCTCGACGAGCCAAACATTCTGGTGGCTGATCGTTCGTGAGCCGGTCCCCGTAATTAAGGGCTAAATTCAACCCTCCTGGGCGTTGTCGGGCTCCCGTCGCTTCGACGAGGGTGTACTTTAGCCGCCAAACTCTTCGTAATACGCTCTCGTATCCATCGTTACTGGAGCCCGTTTAAATCGTAATGGAAAAAATCAATACCCAGGAAAGAATATCCGAGTCCTTTGAAACCTGTACCTACAGTCGAAAACCGAAGCTAGTCGGTTTACATCTATGAACGGAAAAAGCGATTTTTCCATCACTCTTGTACAGTGTCCGGTAATTTACGACCGTGCAGCATCGAAATGCCACTAGAACACGTAGAAATTCGATCGCCAACTATACGCACCCTTTCAACTGTTTTTCCAATTTACAATTCGACATCGACAAAGGTAGAACGCTTTAATCAAGTGTTATTCAGGAATTTCAAAATTGTTGTTAATCGTGAGAGCCAAACCAGCTGAAATAAAATTCGATAAAATCGAGCAGACCAGGGGTTAAAAATTCGATACGGGGAGCCGAAGTGGTAAACGACGTCCAAATAATCGCACCCTATAGCGCGAGAAACGAATTTCCGACACACGGCAGAGACGAGAGACTCGGGGAGCGTCCTCGAAGTTCTCTGGCTCCGATTAATCCGTTGCTCTGGCCACTCGAGGCCGCCCTCCGACGCAATTGCATCGCTGGAAGATAAAGAGCCACCGGTCGCATTCATTCTGCCGCTAGACTCCAACTGCTCGCGAGGAGGAGGTTCCAGGTCGGTCGCGATGCTCCACGCGATACAGAAAGTTTCGCTGTGCGCGACAAAGAATAGCGACGGATGGTCGACGATAAAAGCGGGAGGTAGAGTCTCGTCGACAACCGGTGCGATTCGATACAGAGAACCGAGTGTACAGAGTAGAGGGAAAGTAAGAGAGAAAGCGAGAGAGAGAGAGAGAGAGAAATAGAGAGTTGCAGGGTGAGCGGGCTAGGTACATCGTCGGGGGACAGGCAAGCGTCACGGAGTGGAAAAGCGTATCGCGGGGGTTAAGGTATTGATCGTGCTTCCCCATCGTGCATGGGGGTGGCTTCGCGCACGGCGACCCCCATAACCGTTGCGTCGCCATTACAGCGCCATGGATCGTACGGGGACGAAGCGGCAGCGACAGTAAAAGCGACCGAACTTCTCCAGCTACGAACCGTAACACGCAGAAAGGCTCCGAAGGGGGAGCGTTTCCCGTTGATGGGAAAAAGACGGGTTACGAGGGGGTGTGACGAGGACGGTGACCAACCGTAAGCTTGCTTGGACAGGGACGCAAGAGGTGAATGAAAGAGGAAAAAGGAGAGAAAAGACGGACGTGGAAGAGAGAAAAACAGAGGGAGTGAGAGAGTGCGAAAGAGAAAGAGAGAGAGAGAGAAGCAGCGTAGAAGTCGCGTGCATGGACAGAAAGGTCTGTGTGGTTCGCGGCGAAGCTTCCGGGCACAGCGCAAGCTCCGAACACCTTGTTTACATTCGACGAATGCCGCAGAGGAAGCACGTTGCTCGAGGAAAATAACCGAACAGTTGGTGAGATCGTGGCAGCGTGTCGCTGGACATAGTACTACCGTTCCATTCGGCCGACGACGAGAAGGGAGAACGTGATTACAAGATAGAATTCGCGGGAAGATAGAATACGGGGGTGAAAACTGAATCGGGCCATCTCCGCGACTCATGGCGTTCTACGAGCGCATCGTTGTTGCTTAATGGACGGGTGAGTACGCTTCGCGTAAGTGCACGTTGAGTGGCTTTTTTGATTACGCTGTTTCCCCCTTGCTTACCTCGTCCGCGCGCGTGCCTGTTTTCTATTTGCCTGGATATCTAGTTTCGTCTTGAATGACGGTCTATTTAACACGGTTTACTTGTCAGCCGAAAATCATGTAAATGAGAGAAGACAATGGTAGATACAATCGCCTTTTCTATTTTTGTATCAAAACGTTCGTCGATGAAAGACACGGAAAAGGAATCTTGGTTCATTGAGCAAACACCGATGAACGAAACGCGACCGTAAATTTTTCCCGCGCTCCTCTATCTAATGACGCACTCTATAAGTTGTTCAGCGAAACGCTCAGCATGTTGCAACAACGCTCGTTTGTTTGACGTCTCTGCACGAAGATTCCAACAAACTGGATTTTGAAGAAATTAATGAACTGCATATATAATTGTCGTTCCTAACCTTAATTACGGGCAGAAACTCGAATCGCATTACAAATGCTTTATGGCGGACGCGATCATGGCCAATTAGAGAATTTATGGCTTGGCCATATCGGTTGCGGAAGGCGCGAATACAACGCGATAAAAAAAAAGAACTAAACGACGTGAATTTCGATTCCGCGACGCTTTCGCGGTCAACGACTTTTCACAGCAAAACAATTTCCACGCGAGCTTTATCGATCTCCAAGCTAGTCGCGTGTAACGAACGCATCAGGTACCGGCGTAAGTACATAACAGGCGGGATAATAGCATCGGAAGTCGAGCTATTTACTTGCGTAACACTGTTCGATTAGGTTCTGCTAATCGATAAACGAACGTGACAGACAGATCGGCGTTAATTAGCGATTGATCGTTTCTGCTTTGCCGCACGCCTATCGTCTCCACTTTTTCATCGATTCCTAGTGCACATTTCTATCATACAGAAAATTGTAAAATACCTTAAGAAAGCTTCAGTCGCGCTTAATTTCGATTTTTTCAAAGTGTATATTTTTCGGATTAAATGTTCTGTGGGATGCGTGCAATCTTCGTGAAAAAAGCCCGTAATCGATAGCGACCAATTAACGCGTTCCCGCCATTAAGGCTCTCGTTGTGACGAAAAGCCGCGAACTCGAAATCTGTTGACCTTTCGGTACCGACAACGATTCAGGAGCCAAAAATCGAGTCAAGGTCCGGCAAATAAAAACCACGGTCTCGTTCGAATACGTACGCGAAATCGGGTGTGTGTATGTGTGCACGCGTATATACCGGGTGTCTAGGTTCATCGGGCCGTGGCATTGAACCGTTGTGCTGAGGTCGGTGGAGAAGTTGGACGAGGGGGCTGAAAATGTAATGTGGGAAGGGATGACCGACCTGCCGCGAACACACACTCTTCTTTCTTTCGAACGATCGTGAAATATCCTCGTATGAAATTCGAAAGAATTCTTACAAATTGTCAAAAACGAATTATTTAGTGAAAGATTAACAAAGAACCAGAGATTTTAGAAATTCAGAGCTTCCAAAATTTAGGAATTTATGATTGCGTCTTTTGAAATTATACATCTTAGCGAAATTTCTCTCTGAATGACTCGTGTTTGCATAAATCGTTAGGTGTCAATTGTGACAGCTTTGATACGACCTAGGGCTAGATACAGATGCGTCTAATCCGACGCAACGTTCTTTTCGCTTCGAGTCGAAGACTTGGATGACAAAGGCACCTACTCGGTGACGACCGACACACATCAAAGAATCTTGTCGTACAGAAGGACGCTTTGCAGCGTTCAAGATTAAAGTCGCGAAAGGAAAAAAAAGTTCTGGAGTTTCTCCTGGGAACTTCGTCCCCCGAGAACAACGACAACGCGAATTTTCAGACTGGAAATTCCCCTTAACAATTCGTACCTCGATTCGACACGAGCTAATAGATAGAACGCTTGTGTCTCGTGTTACAACACGAATCGCAAGAATTCAACGTGACAACGAGAACACGAATCTCGACGATAGCAGAAGCGATTCGTTTCGCTTTCTAAAATTTGTCAGATGTATTCGTAATATTTTACTAGCGTAACGCGGAAATATTCGATAGAAGTGCATGTACCGATCGATGGTGCAAAATTTCGTGGACGCGGGAAGCGTGAAGCGACAAGAGCCGAGGGGAAGCCACGATTCGCGAAGAGAAAGGAGCGAAGTATCGGGCGCCCATCATAAAACCACGATTATTCGCGTTCGAGCCGCCAATCGCGACGCGAGTGCCTCGCGACGCGGCTCACAATTACGAGATTCGCGTTTCGAGAGGGCTGACGTCGGGGAAGTCGGATGAAAAGTTGCTCGTACTTCGACACGCAGTATCCAGGCGATAATTTCAAGGAAAATCGAAAAAAGCGTTTCTCAGTGAAAATTCTTAGACCGTCAGTGAGCGAAAGTTTAATCGCGTGGCTTCATCAAGGAGCAAGTTTTCACAGTGAATATCTTTTCATTGGTCTTTTTTTGTGAAACCAGATCGAAATTCGTTATGGAGGTAAGAAACTAATAAAAATAGTAGAGTCACGGAATATTGTAACATCCTCAAGGACATACAGATCTTCAATTTAACATTATTTTCTGAAGGCTACGATTAAACAGGAGATCTCAGTGATTTATTATACGAAAATCTGAAGTTTTAAACTCAGAATATTTCGTCGAAAATACACGTTCTTCGTTTCTCGTTCTTCGGTCGCGACGCTTTCCGCGATCTGGTGAAAACTCGTACTAGTTGCGTTCGTCGTCGCGCGAGAACCACTCGGATAAACCCACGGTAATAGATCCGTCGTAATAGAATTTTTTCCCAAGACGAACGTGGGATCTGATCGAATGTCATCTCCTATTTCACAACCTCGTCGGTTCTCCGCGACGATCTCGCAACTGGTCTAAACATTCGTTTGTTGGAATATCGAGCGAACTAGCAAACGCACGGAAAACTCGGCGACTGTTGTTCCCGATTGCCGCGCACCATCCATCCCAACGACCCAGTTTTTTCCCTTCAAACTTCTCTCTCTTCGACACATTTTTTTCCTTCCCATTTTTCCCCTTCCTATATTTTTTTTTTTTTCTTCCGAGCACCGCGTCATATTCGCCGTTTCGTCGAACCGACAGAAAATAGCGAGAAGCGCGGAAAGCGGATAATATCGGACGGGAAGAACAATGGCGGTTGTAATCATCGTAACTACTGCGATTATTATCTTGGGAGCGCGATACCGCTCTGCCACAATATCGGCGTCCCAAAGCCGCTCAACATCGGTGCCCGAATTTACGACTGTTAATGCTGTAGTCAAAAGAGCGAAAATAGCGAAGAATGGCATTCCGAATCGTCAAACGGCAACGCGAACCGAATAGTCCGACGATCCTCTTTTTCCTTAGAAAGGAGCACCGATGAAAGAAAACCGAACGTTTTTGATTCGATTAAAGGTAAATTGGATCGAATGAACTCGTAACCCGAATAAAAGTAGAATGTTTTGCTTCCATTGGAATCGCGAAACAATAGGCGTGCGCGATTCTCTGACTCGTAACAGTGTATAGACGCGCTATTGCTTACTCCATTTTCCCGGAAGCAACCGTGCTGTCGCAAGTATAATTTTATTACATCTTATCTTGAATCATCAAATTTTATACTCAACAAAGGAAAACATTCTGTCACTTTCTTCGAATTCTACCGAAATCCTGGAATTTTTATATTTCAATCTCCATCTTATTTCAAGGGACAAGAAAACTTTTAACGCGTCAAGAAAATTTTCAACAGAATACCGAAACGAGAAATCGCGCGTGCCGATAGCAATTGTTTTATATTTGAGCGATGCTTGCGATATTTCTCAACCGTAGAAAAATATAACTGCTTCGAACGAACACGAATTTTTGTTCAATTTCAGAGATCTCTTTATTCCGTAACTGTAGATTGAACAACCTTTCTTTGTTCAAAGTAAAAATATCCAAAAATTCCATTCGTCTCAAAATCGCCTATTTTTATTTTAAAAGTTCGATTCCAAAGATGCCACGGTTCATCCAGGTTCATCTGTTTCATAAATTATATTCCATCGTACGTCTTCGCATCCTTTTGTCATTCCGTATCGTACTGATATTTCCTTTCCGTAATCTGTCTTTTTTCGTATGTGTAATTCGATGCAGAAGAGCGAACCACTTTGCTCACCCCTCAACGACGACGATAACAATATCCAGAATTCAAATCCGGACAGACCACGGTTTACGCAGTTTCATGCGCGAATCTCGAATTGGTCCCGGGTGCGGAGGTTCGGTCGAGCGAGGTCGCGGTATCTCGTCGGTGGCGCGGTTGGGTCGATGGACGGTACATGGGCGTCGCGACGCCGGCGCCGGCACGAAGCTCACAGGTGGTCGCCATGCAGTCTGGCCGTGTTTCGTGTCGGATACCGCGGCAGCAGCTCGGCGTGACGGTTTTTCGAGGTTCACGACCGGCCGACCGAATCGATCCACCGCCTCCGCTGCCGCCGTCACTGCCGCTTCCGGCGTCCGATTGTTGTGACGCCGCGTATCGCGCCGGGAACCACGCCGCTGCCGGCTTCCAGGCCTCCTTATCCTCGACGACCTCCACCAACAGGACCACCGTAAGCCTCCCTCTTCGTGTTCGACCTTAGACAAGGCTTGTGATCCCTGCCCTTCCCCTAACCCTACTATGGTACCGACCTGCGTAAAAGCCGCCGCGAGAACGTGTGCTCGAAAAGCGGACAAGCTCGATAAGGCAGAGGAAAGCTGGATAGGAAATTATCTGCAGATTAAATCCGATAGAATCGCGTTCGAGAAAGACGAGGATGGAGTATGAGATATCGATAATGGCATGTCGAGGGTGGTATACAGCAACATCGTAGTTGACAGGCTGGTTTACGTGCTACTTCTCACGAGTGGATGTTTCTCTTACGACGATATAAACGAAAATAGGAGAGTGGTAAAATTCGGGGGATGCTGCGAAGGGTGGTGCGTCCTAACCTATTTCGAGTCTCTTAACCTATACTTCGCTCGTTCGAACTGTCGTAAATAAGGAAATGTTTTTTCCAGAGACTCGGGTAGCTAGAAAATTATACTAAAAAGGGAGAACTATACTAAAAAAAAAATAGGCAAGTTCGGAGTGACTGGTAATTTCCTCTGGATAAAGAAACGAGTGAATCGAGCGCAAACAGTTCTATCAAGATATTGCTATTGGCGGTTTCTACCGATGAGGTAGAGATATAGAAAGAGAATATTAGAGGGGTAAATCAAGAGGAGGGAAAAGGTAGAATATACTAAAAGCAGCAGCTTATGGAGCCGAAATACTCAGGACTCGGTCGATATTTTCCGAGAACGTCGAAGGGGTGGGCATATCGATCAGGTTCGAGGACGCGAGTACGGGCGGAGCCGGCGCGATAACCTCGCGATGTTTTTGTTTCTCCGAGACTACCGTACTACATATCTGTGACCGTGCATTCTCGTATGGACTGCTCATTGAGATCTCTCGCTGCCTTCCAACCCGATACGTGTTGCTCGACTGACATCGAGCCAATCCCTATACACACACACAGACACACGGACTTCCTGCGCGAGTCAATTTCCTTCCCGAAGATTGTCGATTCTCTTCCACGCGTCATTCATTATTCGTCGAACTATTGTTTCTCAAAACACTCTACTTTACGCATTCCCTTTTTCATTAGATAACACCGTAAGCAGAATTTTCGAAAAAATTTGTGCGTTTTCCGGACACAGAATCGCGTTGTCAGCGAAACGTGGAGGAATTTAAGAGGCTGGAATTCAATGAACGCGAGAACGAATGTCGGAAGCCGAGAAACGACAGGATCTCCACGCGCGGCGCGATTCCATAGGAGGGCGTGCTTCATTTTTAATTACATGCCCACTTTGTTCTCCTCAACGTCGCAACTTCTCGCCGCTTGGCAATTGCTGGCTTCCGTAGCCGCCAACATCCGACCGAGGTCGAACAACGAACTTTCACTCGCGATTCGTTGCCACGTTCAAGCACGACAGATTAAAAAGACACGGATTCGTAAAAACGTGCGAAGGATGCACACAGCTGGCGCGCTTCGGTGATCTCGCAGTTTAAATTAAATGCGCCAGTAAGAAACTGGGTTAGCCGCTCGCTGGAGTCGAGTTTCATTTCTCTGTTCAACGACGCGCATTTCTATGCTCGGTCTTTTTGTCGCGCGCAGGCTATCGCGGACGGCCGCGAAAGAAAACAAAGTTTGCGTGAAAACTTGAGCGGACGAACGTCTTACATCGGTGGCAAGGAAATAATTGTTGACAGCGAAGAAAGGTTGGCTCGTAATTGCATCCTTACAATATCGCTGCCGCTTGTTTTCAAGGGGAGATATACTTCCGCGATTAGCCTCTACGACCCCTTTCAGTTCTGACGTTAATTCTCCACTTCGTGTCGTTACCTCGTATCTCGATGCGTTAAGAATCGAGTAATCAGTGCACGGTGAAACAACCAGGAATAATTAAAATTACTCGCGATAGAGCGTGTCACTGTGGCGGCTCGATTAGAGAGAAAGAGCGTTCGAGCTCGTCGGTTCGTTTCAAATCCGCCATTTCCAGGAAGTTGTTCGAGAAGAAAGCTCGTTTATCGCGCGCTTTCAAATATGGAGGAGAGCTTATTCCGGGTCGACGATTTTCGATGTGTCCTCGGCGCTTTATCCTCGCGAGACGTTTGTACACGAAGGGGGAAACAGGCGAGGACAGAGTCAGGGGATGAGGGTTCCAGTCGATACGCGAAATTGAATCGAAAAGCTATGGAAGCGAAAGGTTCTCTCTCGAGCTCGAAACAAAACATTCAAACAAATCGCGACGAAACGAGAGCACGAAGGGAATATTAATAAACGAGAACAAGACGGAGGAAAAAGGAATATCGAGACTCGTTCTGAGAAGAGCTCCATGGGCTATCGATATTTCAAATGCGAGAGCTCGGGCACAGAAAGTAAGCGGCACAGTTAGCTTTGAGTATCGTGGAAAGAAGAAATTAATTAGGCATCAACCGACGATATTAACGATTTACACGGAATTCTTTAGTCGTTCGACAATATGGTAATTGGCGACCACGTTTCTAGAATTCCATCGAGAGTACGACGACGGTCTCATAATCGAGAATATATTAGCCGGCTCTATCGATCGATCGATATCGGCCTAGCGGTTTATTCCGGTCTCAGAGGTTCTAAACGAGCATCGAATTCGATCCATTACAGTATTCGGATCGACGATAAGGTAACTCCAAAGAAAGAGCACGATCAGTGATACGCTTGGACCGAAAGGAACGCTATTCCGGGACGCATTCGGGATCTTTGATC
Organism: Bombus bifarius; assembly: GCF_011952205.1. Lineage (NCBI taxonomy): Eukaryota > Metazoa > Arthropoda > Insecta > Hymenoptera > Apidae > Bombus > Bombus bifarius. Next base: position 6,095,404 of record NW_022884386.1, read on the forward strand.
TGTGTGCACACGCTTAAAGGATTTACGTGACCTGCAGGGACTCGAGGAGTCTGTGATTATACGTACGTCCACGGTGCACCGCGCGGATTGAACGCGTCGCCCTCGAGCAATTCCAGAGGGTGTTCGTTAATCTGGCTACGATTGAAAGCGCGGATAGGATTCGATATTCGAAAGAACGTGAGGCGAAAATATGGAGCGTAGTCACGGAAGGAAAAAAATAGGATGAAAAAAAGAAGAGAGAGAGAGCAAAAGAGACAGAGTGGATGACCCGGAAGGAACGAAGCGTCATCGATCCCTTGACTCTAATAAAATACGCGTCATTTTGTCGATTCTGAACGTTAACGCGAACCAGAGGGCACCCGTCGCGATGAGAAACAAAAGGGAGCCGTGGAAAAAACTGATATCCATCGCGCACGCGAATTGTTCTCAGATCTGAAAAGCGACAAGAGAGTAAATTAAGTCTCCTATCCCGGTGTTCCATTAGCGGTGCTAACGTGGATCGATGACGAAGAGGGGGATACTAACGGGGGTGGGGTTGGTGAACGCGTTCGCTGACAAGAGAAGATCTGTAATAGCGATCGGTGAATCGCGTAGAATGGCGGAATGGCCGTCGAGCGTTCTGGCGGCCGGTATCGGCGTCGACGCCGTCGTCGGGCTCACGAGCGAGCAAGCGTCGTTCGAAGGCAGGTACGAAGGAAGGGGGAAACAAGGTAGCGTGGGAAGAGGCAGGTAGGGGGTATGTGGCAAAAGGCAGAAATAATTCCACATTTGCCGAGCTGGCTCGCACGTGTCACACGCCTAAGACCCGCACACGTACGCACACGTGTCCTTTTCCGTTTCGTTCGCCACACGTGAATAGACAGAGAGACACATACCACGCCGACTGCCGAAACGGGAACGAAGGCGAACAATCAGAGCGAACTGGAGGTGGAAAAGGAACGACGGAGGAGTCAGCACGTACGGAGAGGATAGGGGGAAAAAAGAGGGATAAGGATAGTGCGCGGCAAATAAAAGGGGGAGGAAAAATATATAGGAAGGAGAAGGAACAGTGATAGCCGACCCCCGAGGATCGTGATTAAAGCTTGTGACGCCGACGAACCGCGGATTTCTAAATATATAGCCGGCGATGTGCAAGAATAGGAGGCAAGCAGCACGACTCGCGATCGCGTCTCGAGAGAGAACGAATGGAACGTGAGCTTGCAGTGGGCACCGCGACGCCGCGGCGTCACCCGGACGCGCGTTCGGATAGGTCAGTTATCGGGGAACAAACTAGCTGCCGGCGGGTTCGCGTTAGAATCCTGTATCAGCCTTACTCGCACACAGGTAACCAAGGATTTTCCGATTACTTTACTTCTCTGTATTCCTTTTTAACTCCTCCTCGCCTTCTTTGTTTATATCGGACCGCCATCGATTCTCCGTCAAAGCTCGATCACCTTTTCCCCGCTGATTTACCAACGACCGGCCTAAAATTGATCGCGAGTGTTCTCAGTGTCGACTAGCACCGCGTTTTCTCGCGCTCGTTCCACCCCGTCCGTGCTTGCTCTAACCGGACCGATTATTCCATTTAGCCGTTGCTGCACTTGTTGAATTCCCCCTTGTACGATTCAACACCACGTTCAAAGCGGGAGCTCGTACTCGCGATACGCGTCACGCCACCCCTTTAACTTTTCTTCCAACAAATTGATCGATTAGACCGACGATTCCGCTATCTACGTGTCATCCACTTCGCCCCTCACTTCTTCCCTGTATCATACGTTTAATCACGCTAACTAAACAAAAGACAGAAAATGGAAAAGACGAAGTATCTCTTGATGACTCGAGTCTTTTTCTCGGCAGCTTCATCGTCCCCTTAGACCCTCCTTTGTTCCTTTCTCGAGATGCTGCCGTGTATTTACGTTGCGGTCGGTCGTTGCCACCCTTCCGCCAGTAGTATTTTCTTCTTCTTGCCCGCCTCTTCGTAGAGATAGCTTGCAATCGTGACTCGAGGTAGGTCAGTAACTGCAGCCTCGCTTTCACCACCCTTCCTCCCCCCTCTACCCTCCTATCCACGTTTCTAGTTTCATTCAAGCGTTTGCCATTTTCCTGCTTTGCGAATCACCTTGAAATTTCATCGTCGCTGCACATACACCGAACGTAGTTTCTATTCCATGTCGATCGAAATCACAGTCGAATCTCGATACAAATATAAACTTCTGCTAAACGTACGAAAATACCGGTGACAAGATCGCGATTCTACGAAAGGACGTTAGATTCGTAGCTGAAACGACGGATGCAAATCATGTCGAGAAAATGGTTTAGTATGCGTTCGACGGCTGCAATGGCACGCTCGTAGCCGTAATTTATTCCTAGCTTGCGACAGCAAGCAAACATTTACACGTGGCGTTGTCAATGAACTAACAACCTCGATGAGTGTTCGTTCCTTACGACACTTCACTTCGTCTAATTTCTTCCACGCTGTATACCTGCAAATGAGCGATCTGAATCGTAACAATTGGTAATAATATCCGTTAGACTAAAAATAAGAGTGTCGTCAGGTTTCGTTTTAAGCGATATTTCGAGAAGAAAAGCTACTTTAGAAAATCACGTAACGTCGAAACACTGGAGCGACCCGTGTCTTACGTTTCCTGGTGAATATCTACTATTTTTTATTTTTTCTCTTTTTGTATATTAAATGATATATTTAATATACAAAATACAATATACAATGTATATTGTATTCCAAGCACTACGAGAGACGAGCTTTGTTCGACGAGCTCATTTATTATTCACGTTGGTGTCATCGGTTCCCTTAGCTGATATAAATAACTGCTTCCGTTAACTTCACGCACAACAACGTTCGATAATCGATAATTTTTCCCTATGAAAATCTGTGCTGGCAACATCGTAGGGTAAATATAGACAAATGAGAATTCGTAGGCGAGAATTCGTTGACTTTAACATGTAATTTTAGTCCGTTTCTTTTTAAAAATAATTGGAGACATCTGAATACAGATACAGGAAGAGTTCACACATACATACATATATATAATGTAAATAGCCGAATCGCAAGAGTAAAACGGTACAGAAACAAATGACCCAGTTAATCGCGCGATACCCGAAGCAATCGACACCTATTCGCGAAAACGAGATAACTGAGAAATCTGACTCGTCGAGTTCACGAAACGCTGCTACCTGCAAAACGCACAGCAACCCGTTCTTACGTAAACTCGCTACTCCCGCTAATTACCTGCGCTGCGTCGAGTGACCTATTTAGCGGCGCGTTCAAGAATCGATAGCTTTTCGCCGGAAAACCGTGCCATTTCGATGCGAGCCGTAATTCGAACACCGAGCAAACATTAAAAATTCATCCTCGACCGATATCTACTTTCTTCTGTTTGCCCCATCTGTTTGTCGTGTACCGCTCACCTGTAAATTCCGATTTCGCTTCTAATTAAGAGAACCGTCGATTTGATTTCGATTAAATATTCGTTTTGAGAAAGAACTCTCTTAATAGATGTGGTTTCGAGTAATAAGCGAAACAATGGCTTGGAAATTATCGATATTAATCCTCGATTGGTATGGCACGGGTTTGATGATTAACAGATAATTACTAATTAAAAAATTAATTGAAATATGGCTGGTAGACTTTCAGTATAAAGTCTGCAAAGTAATTAAACTTCTCAGTGTAAAGTGTCAAAAGAGTAAGCGAACATTTCATGTTAACATCTTAATAATTTTTCAAAAGCAGAACCCAAGAGTAACATAGTTCCAGAAGGCGGCAGATAATTATTAATCGACAAATACGATGAAATTTGTACGTTTCATAATTAGGTTAATACGTACAATATATTATGAGATGACGGAATATTATCTTATCAATCTATTTAGAACCTTTAAGCTAATGACAAATTTCTCTTATTCGCGATAAATTACTGTCAGATAAATATTAAGTTGTCCGAAAAATGTCTCTCTTTCGCAAACGTGTTTTTTGCAGCAATGCACCTTCATACAAACGTGAAACCAAGTGTGTGTGAAATGTCCCGGTGTTTATCTCAACAGAACAAAATCGATCCTATGTAATTCGACAAAATAATATAAAACAAGAAACGTTGTGCGTCTATTATTTCTTCATAAAACGAAAGAAACTTTTCGGACAACCTTATACGACTAAACCCTTCAGAATCCGAAATGAAATTTTTCAACAGATAGTCACTGAGACCTGAGTACACCTTATTCCTCGAAAGCATCAATTATACATTTTTTAGAATCCTTCGAAGTTAAAGCTGACTCGCACTCAGCACTTTAAATAAAGTTCCTCGTACCTCGTATCATACTTTACTTATATAATATTATGGATACTATCGATTCTTAAACCAATTTGCAACGCTTGCGTCTGTCGGCCATACAACCAGCATCACGCCAATTGAAACTTAACGCAATTATATTCCAAACGAGGAAAAGTAAATAGAAAAACTCTCTACGCTGAAATTCCCAAAAATGTAACGGACGATTGAGATCACCGTAACGTAATTAATGGAAAGTCCCGCTGGATACGGCTACACCGTGCAGCGCCACTCGATGATAACGTAAAAAGAACTCGAGCAGGCTTCGATGCGTGTTCGATGGCTCTCATTCGTTTTCCCGTCTCGTGCTCATCAAGTTCCTCGAAGCGTGGCCGCGCGGAAAGATGAACGCACGTGACTAGCGGACCGCTCGATGGCCGATCGGCAGTGCCATGTTTGGCGATCTCTGCTATGGGGAGAGAGCATGTCGCGTACTCGGCGAGGATCAGACTTCCCCTTGAACCAGTGCCGATCCGATCGCGTTTACGCTATCGTCCCACGGCTCGATTGTCCCGGCCGATCGATCACGGCCTACTCTCGATTTCGCGCGATCGAGATCGTTCGAGTTCTTGTTTTTCGTCGATCGAGTCCTTTTGCTCGACTGGCACGCGATGGACACCGTAATGTCGAGTAAGTTCAACGTTGAAGGTTAACGCAGGGGCGATTTCGTGAACCCTGAACTTCCAGTTCTCCTATCGATTCCTCCTGTATTAACGAGGAAGAATATGTGCTCGATATTCGCCGTCAGACGACTAGTTGTCGATGGAATGGAGAGAAGAGGGAGAAAAGGTAGATGATGTGTTAAGATGATCCTCGCGCAGAGTGTCCCTCACAAAGAGTGCCACTGTTCGAGTAAATAAGCGAATCGTGTGGAAGAGGCACGGTGCACGAGGTCGGGACAAATACGCGTTCGATGAAACTTAACGAGGTGAAAAGGTTCTAATTCCAGAGGGATTGGCGGAGGCTGAGTGCGCGGGTGTCATTTCTTCGTCGCTTGATTCCATTGTACCGGACATAACGGCCGAGTAACCGTCGTTATACGACGATCTCGGGAATATCGATCGAATCGTAACTACCGGCCGTGAAGGACCGGAAACGAGGACGAACGGTCGATTAATAGTTTTGATGCATTATTCACGAGGCGTATAATTAATGATATCCCTTGCGAAAGACACGATGGCCACGACACGACCGGCCTATCGATGTCAACGTTATCGTTTACGATCGAGTTTAAAGCAAGCAACGAGCTTCCTCCTTGCTTCGTCTCTTAACCGGTCGATACCTGATTACTTTGCAGATCGACCGAAAAGTAACTCTGAAGAGATGCAGCGGTGTCCGTATCTGCACGAGATGAAGGAGCGCCTGCTCTCGCAGCCGACACCGACCGACAGCCTGGACATGGAGCGGGTCGACGGCACTCCTGTCAAGGAGCCCAATCTTCACAACGATTATCCTGCCCACGCCAACCCCGGAGTGATACCGGATCCTCCGGAAATGCCGCCTGATTCGCTCATCGGCACGGTCGTCAAGGTACGTGAACTTCACGGGCTTCCATCAAATTACCGGTCCACGTCCAGTTTCACCTTACTTTCGAGATTACTTTCACTTTCTCGTTGATCGGGTTTCCTCAGAAGCAAACAAAACTCGGTTAATTAAACGTTTAATCAATTATCGATATACCGTGTCAAGATTTCTGAAACTTGGCATTACAAGTAGCTGTAATAAGTAAGTTTCGACCGTGGTCCATTGAATTAGCTGCTTAACGTTTTACGTTTCATCACTTGTGCTCCAACTTTCTTTGGGACGATCTTTCAAAATGGGATAGAGCTTTGTCGTTTGTCGAGAAAAGAGATTTCATCCAGTGAACCAGTTCTCTAATCGATCGTCCTATCTCGAGCATGTGCATATATAATACATCGCGAAACTGTGCTTCTGTCCAAGTCGAATATACCCAACGTTCGCTAGTAATCAGCAGATTGTTTCATAGCAAATTATCGATCTTAGTTCTTCAACTCTTTAAATACGGCTGATCCTCGTTAAATATCGTTGCTAGCTAATGTATGTAATTAATAGTAGACTGTTCAAATACATTAACCAATACGGGATATGTATCGACTTGAACTGAATATCTTACAGCTTCTGTATATGTTTTCAGATTGGTTTCAAATCCCATTAACATAATCCCGATAGTCGTGTCTATCGATAAAGTATCAACGAAGTGTAAAGATATTTCGTACGATACGCATAATATATTCATAGAAAAATACTTCTTTAAATACATTCGTGAGCCGCTGTATAAAAATGCACCCGGGATTAATTCATTGGTTTTAGCTGAATTCAGACGGTTACGGTTCGCACACGTCACCGGCTCACGCGAGGCAACCCCTGGTGCCTCAGAACGCGAACAATCCACCCCTCTGCCTCACCCCCACGCATTCTGGCCCAGCGACTGGCACACTGCCAAAGAACGCAAAGTGAGTACATTCTTACGAGTACATTCTTGCGAGTGCATTCTTAAGATCGTCGAGGTGACGAAAGGCCTTCGCGAGGGCCTCGTTCCGCGCGACGTCTCGCCGAGACGCGACGGTTTTACGACGCGTTCGCGACTGTCGTCTAATTGCCTTTACATGCCTGCGGTACCATCCATGATTTCCTATAAACGCGTGCCTGCTCGTCCTCTTTGCGTTCTTCTCTCTCTTTTTTTTTCTTTTCTTTTCATTTTGCACGCGGACGTCCACGCACCGATAAAAATAGGACATTACGGAAACGTGCGTTGGTGGAAAAAAATATCGATAGCCGCGCGAAGGAAGGTTAAATATAATCCACACGTGGCTCGAATGGTAATGGAACTAGCACGCTACCGATCATAAGTATCCGGACACTTTGGTCGTTTTGTAATAACAGTAGGTGAATTTTACAAATTATTTTACAAATTGCCTGTTTTTTTGAACATCAACAGATACTCTATCTTCGAACTGTGCAAATTAAACAAACCAATCTCCTCAACGTATTTATATTATCGTTCTGTATTTAATTATAACTTGGACAATTTTTCGATTTATATTTTTCGATTCCACACATAGAGATTAGACGCATTGCTTACTATCTTTTCGTTGCCAAACTAGCAAATTAATAATCTATTAAGAATATAAGAATAATATTGTTTACTGTATGTATTACGTACATGTCATTATTTAAATAACATTGATTGTATTAAACATCGGTTTAGAGGACTCTTCTTAATCCGACTTGTAACCCGAAAATTAAACAAAATGACAAAGAGTTTCTCAAGTAACCTTTATAAGGTTTGACAGATACAAACACCAATTTCATTACGTATAAGGTTTCAAAAGTCGATCAAATCCTTTTATAATACGCTAGTACGCGCAGCTAAGCTGATTATAAAGGATAAAATCATTGTTGTTTAATTTGTCTAGAATTGTACGTACAATTAAATACACCTAATCGAAAATAAGAAAGAGTCCGAATACTTTTGAACAGTACCGTAGGTGATTACAGACACGTGGAGGCATGTTAAGTTTCCAGTGCTTCCGCTAGCGCTAAACTGCTGATCATGATACCGACCATTTGACTGGCCGAAAATAACATTAGCCAACGTGGTTTAACGTTTTACGACTTCGGTAACCGAAGTTTCATGGGGATACGGGCGTCTGCATGCTTAACCGAGTGATATAGCAATCGCTTATTTCGGGAAAGATCGTATCGGCGTTTACAAAGGGAAATGGTTCACAGACCCGAGAAGCCATTGTAAACAAGCAATCTTTTGACTATAATAGAAGTAACGAGGATCTATAGAGTTTCGCGTGAATCTGAATCGAAACCATGTTCGTTATTCGAATTTGTCAAGCGACCGTATAATTTGCGTAAAGACACGATCGAAATTTGTGACCGACTGTTGTTGGTTCGACTGTTTCTCGAAATGGGAGCGATCGACGTGGCAAACTTGCATCGACTTTGAAAACTACGTGTTTCGATAGAAGACAGATGGGAGGAGGAAATTCCGTAGTTTCGTTATCTGGCTCGTTGAACGCTTCGTTGTACGAGAAAACCACCTCCGCACGACTGATTGACCCTCGTTAATATGCATCGGTTAAAGAAGAACGCCATCTTGAAGCAGCCCTCGGGCGATGCAACGTGCATCCGAAGAAGGTAAGCTGCGTCGACGACCTCGAGGTGCACCGATCGGGGCAAAAAACCGAGCGAACTTGCTCGAATTTCTTCGGAAGGATCGGATACTTCGGAGAAGAAAAAGGATACATGGATAATTGAAAAATTTCAAATAACCAGCAATTGTCCGACTGCATCGTACAAATTTAAATAATATCGCTGAAATCCAAAAACCACGGGATCGTTGTCGTGACAATGAATTTCTGAAAGAAACGAAATTTGTAAAGGTTGGAAATTTTGAAAACCATAGAGACAGCGGAGAAAGAGCTTTTAACATTTTTTGTAAATGTCTCGTAAACGGAGATGAAACACGATCGATTTGAATAAAAGCTTACTTACTCGTTGCGAATAAATGAAAATTTTCGAAATTTGAAAGGGACGCGATTTCGGTGACCTTCTCCCTAGCTCTCATCCAGGGTTTAGTTCTAGAGACGCGGAATCGTGGCAGCACTGCCAGCGAGACTCGAAATCAATACTCGCTGTGCGTGAGTCTGGTCTGTCGCAATCCTTGCAACGCGATATTACAGCACGCAGAAAAATACTAGGGACACAGGTATTGCGTCGTATCGATGACCTGATTCCGATCATCGCTGGGAACGCGATCGCCGCGCGTTACTCCACGTCCGGCGATCTTCTGCGGTCTTCCACCCTTAACGTCAGCTTCGAGTCGATCGAGGCAAGGGGGATTGGGAAGAAAGAAAAGGGATAAAAACGAAAATAAAAAAAAAGGGCACCATGGTCCCCTCTATCGCGTGACACGCCGCATCGCGATAATTCTCACGCGACCATTTGTACAGATTACCGCAATAGTCGAGGTTGATTGCGCGCTCGAGATTCTTCGCCAACGTACCTACGAGCAATACATTGCCGGACGGCTGAAAAACCTGTCCGACGAACGAGAGAAAAAGCAGGAAAACTATAATCGAGCTTGGCATTCGTGGATTCGATGGATGGTTGCCAAGTATTTCGATCATCGAGCCGGTCATCGACCCTTCGGGACCGGAAAAACACATCTGCGAACCATAACTCCATGTAACAGAGGAACGAATCCCTTGCCACGAAGTTGCCATAATCTCTTGTTACCATGGAACGATGCACTTCAACCATTTACCAGAAATTTTCCATTCTAACGTGAGATGAAAAAGAGAAGCAAGAAGACTACTTCTTGGTAGGTACCTTGTATAAAAGACAAGTGGAACGATCAATAGACACAAAGCTGGTGGCAATCATCGACGAGGCAAGAGATTATCTCCGATCGCAATCGTAATCAACGGTTGGTTCTAGTCAAGTCGGTACGAAAAGGGTCGTACGATGGAGAATTTTATGGTAGAGTAAGGTTACTGACCTCGGTGGTAGCGTTATCGAGCGGGTCAGTGGGTCGCAGAACCACAGAGCATATCACTCCCCTTCCCTCACCCCCGGCACCTCGCCAGCCCTCTTCCAGATCTCCTACCTCTGACAATTCCGGATCCTCCCGTGGGAACGCAGCCGAATGTGCGCGCCGGACTTTTTCAACTTACAGGGAACGTTTTCGCGAAACACGCCGCTTCTCCCCTCGCCTCTGTTTCATGGAATTAAAAACTTATCGGAACAGAGACACGATCTTGCGGTCTCGTCAAAGAAGAGTGGGAGAATCTACGAGTCAATGGAGAAGGTATCGTGATACAGGGGAAGGGAGACGCGTTGAAAGTGATCGTAAAATATCGACGAAACAAACCGTGAGACTTTGCTACTCGAGGGGGAAACTTAAATGGTAATGAATTACACACGACCACCAGATCTATAGGAAAAAAAAAGAAGGATCAGTACGAGATATTATTACCCTGGCGATCACGAAATTATTTTTCGAATTTACGATTGTGGAGAATCCGGGTGTATGGTACGAATGGCGGATGTATAGTACGATATCTTGCCGAATGATATCTTATGCTGAATGACAGAGTATGATAGCGTACTCGAGTTTTCGGGAGAATTGATCGCGAAAAGAGCCGCGAGGGGAATTCGCGATAGCGCACGCGTTTCCCATACAGAAATTCACGTAGACAAAAGACACGGCTCCCTCCTGACGACGACGATGCAGGACGAGTTACCGGCAAAGGGTGCTTCACCGATTCTTGTTAACCATAGACAGCGACTGTGCTGGAGCGGGAGGAGCAGCTCGTACAAAGGCTGCTCGTAAATGCATCGATGCCAGGTCTTTAGCATCCACCACGTCCGGGAGGCTGCAAATAGATGCGAAAGGATATTTAAATAACGCAAGATGGGGATAAAAATGGAAAAAAGAGGACGTTGCCTGAATGTTTATTCAGCGTTTATCATTGGCGGGTGTGAATGAACACGGTCGCCAGAGACAAGACGGTGAAAAAGGCCACCGGGAAAGAGGGATTTTCGTTGGCGCTGCAACTTCCGCTGTCGTGATTCCGCGAAACGCGTGGATTAAAAAGAGGTCGGCGAGAAAGGCTTGGAAGAAGATCGAAGAATCAGCTCCGACGTTGCTTTTCGTCGCATAAAGACGACTTGCAACGACTGTTGCGAGGATGCAGATTTGCCATTGGCGAAGCACGCGGGCTCGCGACGCTACTCCGAAAACCCAGTGACCGCGATTACGAGCAACGTCGGTGAGAGTCGGGAGACGAAACGCGTGGAAAAGCTGAAAAGGAAAGCGCGGATCGAATCAAGGAGTGAGCCTTTGGCCCGTAATTGACGTTGAATCGAGAAAACAACACGAAGTCATCCGGAGTTCCGCGTGGTTGTACGAGGAAATGGAAGAAAAAAGGGGATAAAAAGGAAGTAGAAGAAAGAGAGACGAGGTTGGAAAGAAAACAGAGCGGAGCAGGAACGAAAATGGGGACATGGCATGCACGAGGAGAAAAAATTCATGACCCGACCGAAGATTCCAAGGGAACAAAAAGAGTCCCAGCTTCGAGGTAGCTTGGTAGCCGAGAGGAATCGTGGTGGAGGATTCTCGTTGGATCTCCGCGTACGAGACCACAGCCAGGGGTGGAGGGAATGGAATGCATGGAAAAAGGAGCGGAGGAGCGAAAAGGGTGAAAAAGACAAGAGACACCGTAGGGAAAGATCGCGAGAAGGAGATGAAATATATTGGGGAGAAAGAGGCCAGGGTTGCGAGAAGGAGATAGGCGAAAAGAGCGATATAGAGTGAAAGCCGCGGTTCGTAGTGCGCTTGTGCAAGAAGCTGCCGCTGCCCGGGAAGAGACCTCCCGGCCAGCCTCAGTCTCCGGGATGCTGGGGGCGGCGATCGTGATTCTACCCCCATTTCATCGTGCTCCGATAACATAGTCCATCTCGCTCGGCTCCTGTCCATCCGTCCATCTCTCGCTCTGCTCCCGTTCCTCTCGGATTAACCCTCGACGCTTGTGTTTACACCGACTATCGTAAGGTAGACTCCCTTTCGGTGTCTACCTTACCATCTTCATCATCCGCTCTTCCATTCCTCTTTCTCCCTTTTTCCCGATTCCACGTTCTACGCGACTTACGAATCCTACACGCTTGTCTTCGTCCTACTCTCCTTCCCTCTTTCTCTATCCCCATCCTCCGTGTCTGGCCCTTGCCCCCTCTCCTCTCCCGTCAGCATCAACTTCCTCTTTCTCTCACCGATCTTCCATCCTCCATCCCTTCTCCGTCTCTCCGCTTCACACCCTTTTCCGCCGAACCCTGGGTGCAGTCACCGCGAGAACCTTCAGCCAACCACCTCTCTAGCAGGTGAGCTTTCTTGGTCGCGTACTCGGTGACTGGATAGTTCGTTGGTTCGTTCGTTGGTCCGTCGTCGGTTGGTACGTCGGCGTTCGTCGAGGTGTGTGCATTGCACTCGGTTGGTAATCGTAGCCGCGCGTCGCCCGTCGCCTGTCGCCCATCGGCCGTCGCCTGTCGTCGTGCTCGTCATCAGTCATCGGAGCGAGAGTGCTCGATCCTCCCAGCCTCAGGTTCGGTCGTGTGCATGGGATTTTCCATTAGCTCGTTCAACTAAGTGCGCGGGATCAGAGAGAGAGAAAACCTTTGGGGTGGCCCACAGCTTCGTTCCTCCCGACGTTCTTCTTTCCCAACTCTGATCGCGGTCCTTTCTCTCGCCCTTTGGCCACGCTCCTTCCTCTCCCTTCGCCCTCTGTCGCGCCTTTCCCTTCTCTTTGTTTCCTCGCGTTCGATCGCGACTACGCGGTCGCCGAGCCGAACCGCCCTTTCAATTCCAGCTCCAAAATCTCGCCCGACCCTTCCTCTTTTCTCTCACCAGATCCGACCAGTCGACCGCTGGTCGATAAATTTCTTCGGGAGTAGGGGAATAAAAGGAGCGGGACGCGTTCTTTGTTGATAAATCTTTTGCTGAAAAAAAAAGAAAAAAAAAACATCGACAACACCTGAAAAAAATCTGTCAATCTTACTACACGCGCTCGTCATCCGTTCCGTCGATGTTCATTTATACGTATCTCATTAAACTTCGTACACTATCATTCATCTGATCCGAGGACCGAGGTGAGGCGCAGCAAAAAGTCCAAGGGGCGAACGCGCAGGCGTGATCCGCGGAATCGAATAAACAGAGAGCAACAATTTGGGGAGAGAGTTTTTGACTCGCGCTCGCTGCCCTCATTTTCGGAAATGGTGTCTCGAAACCTTCCATCCGTGTCGATTCTCTGGCGTTTCGCGCCCCGATCAGCTTCCGTTCGCTCTGTTCGATCCGATATCTCTTTTTATTCGCTACTATCGAGGCAGTAGACGAGCGTGTCAGAGCTTCAACGACGAGGGGAGGATTTTTCAGTCAAAATATCGTGGACACTTCGAACGGTGCTCTAGTTGTTCGCCAAAATGGCGGCTGTGTCGTAATCGAGCTTCTGTCGGAGTGGGAATCTCGCGTTTGGATCTCAGAATAGGAAAATCGTGGTATATTCCCGGTGAGATCCAGCCGTGTCTTTTGCCGATCGTTAGGGTCCATTGTGAGGGGAGAAGAAATCCGCGATGGTGGGTGGTGGTGATTGCAAGGTCGCCACTGTGGAGGTGGAGGCTGCCGCTGCAGACAACACGGCGACGCTCCCGGTGACCAGGCCTCTGAATCCGCAAAACTCGTCGCCAAACGCGCAGGACAACGCCGAGAAGAACAACGCGGCGAACAAAGAGATGGAGCTGAAGAACGTGCGCTCGACCCCAGCGAAAAAGTAAGACCGGCTGCTGTAGACGTAGAGAAACATCATCTGAGAAAGCAGAGCCGTCATTTTCCATTTACGTTTTTTTTTCATTTCTTCTTTTCTTTTTCATCGTTTCCTCGACACATCGCTTGTCCCAGTAGTAAATGCAACGTGACGACTGTCGCGTCCTTTTAGTCGACTCAATTTCCTTTTATTTAACCGTCGTGTCAATTTGACCTATTAAAAACGTGTCGGAGCATGAACATCGGTCGTTTGCGCATTTTAACGAGGGATTAGCCGAACGTTACCGTTTTTTTTCCACGGCGCAATTACGAGGAGAAACGGGACTAGGTCAAGAATCCACTTGACCAAAGCTCTCGTGATCTGCACGCTAACGAATGGTAATTATCTAGGAGCACCAGTTGAACCTCTCTGGAAATTCTCGCTTTTCGATTCTTTGTTACGCCGTCGACGTTTGCTTTGAATTACCCTCGATAAGAGGATAGTTAAAAATTCGTAGGGTCGGGGAAAAACAATTTGTTATTTAAATGGAATTAATAAACATCGTACTATAGGATAATTAGGTCGACCTAATTAAAAATTCCACGAGCGAACTCGCGAACATTTTCTCGATACTTCGTGTTTATGGCTCATAGAATGAACGTGGGAAAGTATCGTCGTTCCAGTGGAATGTTCGATCAGCTACCCGTTCTGGAATTTCGATAACGCATCGATGAATACTGGGCCGAACGTCGCCCGACGTCGGGATGTCCACGTTGGAAAGCAACTTCCGGAAACACGAGCATGCAACATATGCAGTGGATCCCGGAAGAGCGATTCTCTGTTAGACGGCTTCCGCTCGAGAACGTCTAAGCAGACGCGCGTGTAACGATTTCCACTCTTAAACCGATTCAACGCCTCGCTTTCTACACAATGGGTTGCGTTTTTCCCACGATGTGACGCTTTTCAAAGCACACCCACGATTAGCGAGCAAAGACAAGAGATGAGGACTGATCGAATGAATGTATGGCTGCTTCAATAGGCGCAACGAGAAAAGAATACAGAGCCCCGTAATGCGTGATATAATCGAGAGAGAACCCGCATGTTAAATAAATTTCACAATACAAATATCTGTATATCTATGCAACCTTAGTCCAATCGTTATTATTCATAAAAGAATACTATAAAAAGATATTCGTAATCAGTGACGATACATATACATCATACATATACAGACAGTGTTTTTCTTCAAAAGAAAGAAGCAGATAGGATAGCAAAATCGTTTTACCATTGAGAAAGAAACTTTATAGTTGGAAATAATTCCAAGTCTGCAGACATACAAATATCTAATATATAAGCCTCAGTCAGTGTAATTTTCCAAGTGAAAGAAGATGTAGACAAAGTAACAAAATTTGTTTCGTACTATTGGTAAAAGGAGACGATAAGGTAAAAATATTGCAAGTCTACGGTAGTATATTTTGTGCGTAAAACGTCGTTCTCCATAGGCATACCATTCATTACAGGATACTCTGTGTATTCGACTCGAAATGGCGGCTTTCGTCTGCGTGTCTATTTACGACGCACTTCGTTAGCTGTCGCGCTGCTGCCTATGAAGCGTCTTGCGTCTAGTGTGCATTATACGCGGCCCCGAGTTATGCACTCGCGCACGTACACCACCTACTACCCCAGGCTGAAAGAAGTAACTAACCGACCGAGGTTGCGGCCACGAACGAATGGAAATCATTCTCGAGAAAGAATCGAGGAAGTGGAGCGCGAACGTATTTCGAGGAGGGACGGTATACGTGTGTTTTATCTTCGATATATCGAGCTAGCCCAAGGGAATAGAGGTGAGACAGGCCGACGAGCATTAACCCTGGGACGCGACGACACCTTTTTTTCATGGAAATTGATGAACGCGTGTGAAGCGTAAAACGGGAGGCAAGGGAGCGCTCGCGTGTTCTCCTCGTAATAGTGGGATTAGAGAATAGTGAAAAAAGAGAACGGAAGGACAACTGTCTATAGGACGGTGAATGAAACCTCTTTAACGCCTACGATACGCTTGGAGATATAATAAAACAGAAAATCTTGCGCCCAATCGATGAATTAATTTCCCTTCTTTACATCGAGAGGACAAAGAGTGGGAAAGAAACAAAGAAGAAAATGATGCGGACAGCGAACATCGATCGGTTGATAATGGCGCGAACTAGTTTCGCTGCGATTTATAATTTATTACTATCGATCGAGCGGTAAAGTATGACAGTGATACGACGATATATAGATGCAACACGGCCGAGCAATACCTTCTCGAATTACACAGTCGCAGTCGCAATTGCATTAACACGGGTTGAAAGCAACGCTTCGTCCGTCTAGAGTCTAGACGCTGAGACAAGACAGTATTACGGGTCTCGTGAACGTGACTGTACATACCTCCGTGCCGCCAACACGACCAGCACGACACGCTCGTAAAACAATCTGTGTAACACACCACCGAAAATAACGCTAAAACGTTCTCGTGAATCAACTACAGTACGAAACAGCGAGCTAAAATTGCCTGTGGTTAAAATAGAACCGAAATTAACACACATTTTTTTAAATGATCAACAAAATGAACGTCGAGTATCTCATTGAACGAAACGACGGAACGACGTTAAATTAAATGCTTGGGCGATGGGCTTGACCGAGAAACGTGAAAACGATCCGACGTGAATATACGTAAACGACTGCTGATGAAGAATACAGTCGTGATTGAACGCGAAGGGGAGAGCGAAATTCGTCGTCAGGACACAGATGAGGCGGGAGCGAGTCGAGAGAGCGAGGTATAGAGCGAAAGACCAGCGGCTGAAAGTCGGTACTTCGAAATATCGACCGTGTGACAGCCTGGTTCGCTCGGAGTCTGTGCTATCCGCCACTGTTTCCACTTCTCGCCGCTTTTCTTCTTCGGAAGTGGAAAAAAAGGCCATACCGCGGGGGGACACGCGCCCTGCCTTCGCTTCTCTCTATTTTCGTCTTCCATCGCTACGAAAACTTTGGAAATTTTCATCCCTCCGGGCACCTTCACTCATCGTCCTTGACTCGCCTCGCTATCTTGCTCCTGGCAAGAGACGTTCCGCGTGAGAAATCTGCGAAATTTTAACGATAATTCGGAGCGACATTAAAAACGGAAAAAACATTCACATTTCACATTTTACGAGTATAAAAAACACAAGTTTCTAGTGCTTTTCTTTTCCTTCTTGCAAAAATTATTTTAACATGGTAAGTGTAAAAAGTATATTTATTATATAACACAGAGACTTC
This sequence comes from Bombus bifarius, assembly GCF_011952205.1. Lineage (NCBI taxonomy): Eukaryota > Metazoa > Arthropoda > Insecta > Hymenoptera > Apidae > Bombus > Bombus bifarius. The sequence goes on from NW_022884386.1 coordinate 6,112,343, forward strand.
GAAGTTAAACGAAGAAGAAAATTACGTAGGTAGATGGTAGGTAGATCGCGGAAATATCAACGGGTTATGGTTGGAGAAAGATACAAAAGCTGGATGGAAAAATCTGATCTCGCTAAATATCATGATTCTTTATCCGGCCCGCGATGTAATCATCGAAGAGTAGAAAAAAATGCCTGACACGAGTGTACAGACTCGTGCGGAACACAATAAAGTCTGCGCTCCAACCCCTGAAATGCCAGCGTGACAAAGGGTGGTTAAGCCCTTCTCGACGAAGATGCACCATACGTCGCCGAGCCCCTGATATTCCCGTGCAGACGTCGCGACGCGGTGCAATTGCACCGCAGACGCTCCGCGGATTTCGAAATATCTCTTTGCTTTTTCTTTCGCTCGTATTCTTGTTATTATCGTTTTGATTGCGTGCGCGTCTGCGTCATCTTCCTGTCAGGTAGGTCGCAGGAAGAAACCGGTTTCTCGCGCGATTAATTTCCAACGTGATCGACCAGCAACGCACTCTCCCCTTCGCGTACGCAAATTATCGATTTCGCGACCTAACCTTTAATGAGAAAAGAACGCCGTGGCGGACGAACGGTGCAGAAGCGCGAGAGTTCGAGGTGCAGCGTCGCTGAACCTTGCATCGTCGGACGAAAATTTTTGAACCAGTTTGCGTCAAGAGTTTCGTGGACTGGCGTATGCGAACGATCACGATCGAAGAGTCGAATGAAGATGGAGGAGTACGCGAGTGGGTAAATGCGAATGATCGAATAAACAATTTACGGGAATAGAGGAAGAAGAAGAGAGAAGGAGGCTGTGAAAAATCAACCAGAGTTCGATGCTCGGTGGTCCAACGTACGTTCGACATCGAAAATAGCATGCCAGTGAATCGAGTATCCAGTACAGCAGCCGGCGCTAGCAAATAATTTACTCGGATGCAGGAGTGTAAATACAGCTCGACGTTGACTCGTCTGTGATATTCGTAGCTGCGAAGTAGAAAACGCTTGTTAGAAAGAAAAGTGTCGCGTACGTGAAGTCGGCTTCGATCAATTCGCCATGGAAGTGGAAACAGTGCCGTGTATGGAGAACAATAACGTAAACAGAGCCGGGGGTGTTCCAAGACATGGTAGTAGGGTACAAATAGTCCGAAAGACACGGTGAGACTCGAGGAATAACGAAATTCTGATCGTTGAAGAGATACAACGATCGCGAGGATCGTGTTTGATTCGCGTTGCTCGACATATACGCACGAGTTCTCGTTCTTTTTTTCTTGCAGGACGTCGCTGTTCATTATCATGAGTTTCATCTACGCGAAACTACTGGTGGTGGTATGCATCGCTTATGTGATAAGCGAGGTGGTCACGCACAAACTGCCCCTGTATTACTACGAGGGATTCTTCACGTATCTGTACGGTGTTAGCATCTTATTCCTGTTGTACGTGTTCTGCTTCCTACTTCAAGAAAGCGCCTGCTGCTCGAGAGGCAGCGACACACCACCGCCACCTCCGAGGCCACCGAAACCACCTAAGGAACCGAAGGAGAAAAACAAGAAAAAGGACAAAAAGGACAAAGAGCAGAAGTCGTCGAAAAACAAGAAAGAGTACCAGGTCGGATTTCAGAGATCTTCAACTTCCTTGTATCGTACTGTCTTAAGTATTTTAAGCTTCAGATATATCGATAAGATAGATTTAACTTGTTAACGTACAAGCAAGAATTCGTAATTCATTTGTAACAGCAACTAGAAATACTGGGTCACGTAACGTTAATAATTTCGTTGTAACGTGTCCTGTAGAACGAGTATCGAACCGATACGACGACGCAATTTTAAAAGAGACGCTGACGTAAGTGGGTTATCTGTCGTCGACGACTATCTATCAAAAGGCGCATGCTACAGTTCCCTTATTCATTGTCACGCGAATCTTCTTCCAAACTGAAACTCGACAGTCCCATTCTCGTTAAAGCTGTCCTTTCGGTATCGAGACAGTATTTAAAAAATTAATTCCAGCCGCGAAATTAAACGTAGTTCGATGGTGTAGTTGGCTGGTTCAACTACCCGTTGAATTTCACGACGATTTCCTGAGAGAGAAAAAATTGATTTAGGACGCCGCTGATGTCGAGGCTGGCGTGGCCACACGGGCTCTGCGGAAGCGGAAGACTTCGCAAAACGACCAGAGTCATGGAAGCTTTTTCCTCAGAATCGGAGCAATTGGTGAGAAAATTGAATTTCACATTTGAAATTCAAACGTGAGTTAGATTCGGACTTAAGTTTAACTCGAATTTCCGTTCAAATTTAAATTCAAATCCAAATAGAACGACTTATTTCGAAAAACGAATTTTACTTCGTTTGTTCGTAGCTTTCGGCTTGGGTACGATGGTCTACAATGGTTTAGAATTCGGCACATTTTTCGAGGTACCACCTACGTCACCGTGTTACCAGATTCTCCAAGGTGTGAATCCGGTTCTGCAAATGATTTTCACGTTCATGCAGATGTATTTCATCTTCATGAACTCGAGGGTAGGTAGACGAGCGTATCGGCAAATAACCGTCATCCTCTCACGTAACTTCCGAATATGAGATTGACTATCCGTTTTCCCAGCTCAACATTCATCGGTTCAAAGTGATCGCGCGTTTCGGGCTGATGCACGTGGTGGCTACCAATCTTTGCGTCTGGATTCGTACTTTGGTATTGGAAAGTATCAAGGAGATCACGAAGCATCATCAGAAAATGGGTCAAGTCGAGGCGGGCATTCTTGGTAAATTCTCATTATAAAGGAAGATCAACATTTGAGAAGTATTGGGAGCAAAACTGGACTAATCTTACGTGACTACGATATTTAGAAGATCGTAATTTATTATAAAAATAAGAAAATAATATTTTACATGTATTTGCAAATAAACGTTTGAGATCTATCGTTTTGTACAAAGAGAGATAGAAATGGACAAGGTTTGCTATACATTCGCCACAATCTCAGCTACGAGAATTGACTGGTTAACACAGTTTATTGGAATAGATTGATACTGTAAACTCGCGTTAAAAAATATTGCTTGGTTCGCTGTTACTCCCAATACTCCAAGCGACGTAGAAATAAGCGTCCCAAGAAATTTCGCTAATATCGTGATCGAATATATTTAGAGAGCATCAAACAGCACTCGATGAGAAACGCGGGAGCCATATTGGGAACTGCACCCCGGGATGTGGCTCTTTTGCGCGAGGCGCCATTAACCGCCACGAGGTCATCGACCGTTTCAACGTCGGTCGCAAGCACGATAGCTGCCTCGTTGGGTCGAGTGATGAGAACGACGGCAAGGGCGATCGCGAGAGCTGTCACGACCCCAACGTCGACTACTACCGGCTGGAACCCTCCGATCTCAACGACTACTTCCACCTCAACTCCCCAGCCGAGTTTGACTACAACCACTGCCAACACTTTGTCCACTTTCCTAACTACGTTCACGTCGAAAGCCACCACCGAGGAAAGGACAACCCCGACTACTCCCAGTACAACTACCACGACCACCACTACTACCACCACCACACCGTCCACCACTTTCTCGTCTTTCTTCATAGAACTTTTTGACGCTCCTCAAGCCGAAAACAAGGAAGAGGTAAAGATATTTCGAGTGCATTTTACGTACGCTGGAACTCCATTTACCGCGACGAAATTTTAATTACGATCTGATTAAATAATCAGCTTTCGTCCCTTGACTACGCTTACTTGTACACGAATTTCTATTAAAATGGTAATCGCTTAAAATGATCTCACTTAAATTCAAACGAGCCAGCTCTGTTACTTTCTGCTAATCTGGAATGTCTCGAGCTGGGCGTAACTTAAATTCATTAACAGAGAAAGCAAATAATTATGGCAAAACTAGATCTATTCTTTCTCTTCGTCGAAGAGTTCGAGAGTAGCTGCTGGAACAAAATCCGGTCCTCCTAATTTACCATAATTTAAGCGGATTCTAGTACGTACGAACGAACAGTAGCAGCAAGCGAAGGGAATCAGTGTACTCTTATTATATGAATTGTTTGTACTGCTCTATATACGATCCTATGTATCTATATATGATCTATAGGATCATTTGTAAGTAAAGACATTGGTAAATAAATCTTGTGACGAAATATTATAGATACACCAAATCTTCGATGTGAATAACCAGACAAATAGCAGCGAATATTGGAGCCCAAATTTTGGAGCCTACGCGGAGGCATTAACGGACGAGGAGATCGCATCCAATTCGTGCGGCCGAGTCAATATCATGGGGACTATCGTGCAAGACGCAGAACCGTATCTGTTTCCATTCATTATCGAGTACAGTTTGATTGGCGCCGCTGTGATTTACGTCATGTGGAAACACATTGGACGACATCCTCGTTGGCCGCATCAAGTGGAAGCAGACCTTGAGCGCCGCCTCGAGGCTATGCTGTCTCGAAGAGCCGTCGCTTTGGCTCATGCAGGTAATTTCATTTATTTTTTCGCGATTAATGCAACCCCAAACGGTTAAAATCACTTAGCATTTTCTTTCAAGAAAAGAAGCATTCATATTATAATTTACATAATAGTAGCTCGTCCAAGGTTTCATCTCCAAATGACTATGATTAAATCTTTGGCTTAAAATAACCATTCGCAAGACTGCTTAAAATAACGTTGGGCTAACGCAGGGCAAGACTAAACTCATCTCTCAACCTAAAAATAGGTCACACAAGGGTGGACTGTGTAGGAGCGAGCAAAGGACTATTCTTCGGCCTGTTGCTGCTGGTTGGCTCCCTCATCTGCTTGATCCTCTTCTTCGTGCTGATCCATCATCCGGACTTCGGTCTCGTCGCCATTTACCTAGCAGACGTCTCCCATTGCGTGTTAATGGTCCTGTCAATCGTCGCCATAATCGTCGGATTTATACGGGTGCAGAGCTTGAAATTCAAAGCCGAAGAGCAAAGCGACCTGAACGACATCCTTCTTCGCGTTTCTGGCTTCGGCCTCTTCGTCTACGCGGTGTTCAGCGTGATTGCCGGTTCCTTAGCAGCGTTCACACACGAACCCAATCTTCTGGTGATGGTGACCGGTCTTCTGTCGGTCGCACAGGTGATCCTTCAGATGCTGTTCATCGCGGACGTTTCTCGTAGAAGGGTTCACCTGCCGGAGCACGATCGCAGCAAGCCTGGCCGACAGGTAGTCACCTTCCTGTTGATCTGCAACCTGACCATGTGGGTCATCTACACGTTCGAGTCGCAGAAAGTGATGGCGAACCCGGTGCAGCTCGATTTCTACGGGTTCCTCGCCTGGGCCATCGTGCAGAGGGTCACTCTGCCGCTCTGCATCTTCCACAGGTTCCACAGCGCGGTCACGTTCGCGGAGATCTGGAAGACCAGCTATAAAGCGCGTCTCGACTAGACGAACAGGCCGTTCATTGGGATCAATGGCCCGGAGTGATCGTCGTTCGTAGACAGAATCGAGAAAGATTTGGAGAATGGAGAACGACACGAGGCCGAAGTTGCCTCTCGACGACAAACAACATTCTTGGCTGCACGATCGATCTCGAGGTTTCGGTCGATCTTTTCGTCACTCGAGTCCATCGCGAGTCAAACACTTGGACAAAGGGATGGATTACCAGCAGGTAAGAGAGGCTTCGAGGTTTCAACGAGTCACTCTGATCAAAGCCGATAATTGGACATATCTTGGGGCGTTCGTGGATCGCCGGAGAAATCGGGGCAGCTTCCGGTCTCTTCTTTGAAATCTTGGCGAAAACAGCCGAGTAAGCACGGAACGACGAGCGGAATAGGAACGACGACGAAGACGTTGCTTTTACGGTGCTCGTCGAGGAAAGAACGGAAAACTCGATCGACGATTTAAAAGTCGGGGGTCAAAGTAAAAGGCGCAGGTGTCGATGCTGCGTGTTCGAGGTCGGGGCTTCGCGAAGAAACCGCAAAGGATCGCGAAGCGTCGTTTTATTTTTTTACGCGCATTATGTATTTTATCCTCGGTTCTCTTAGCTTAAAAAACAGCTTGGACGTTGCTTCCTTGATCGGTAAAGTGAGTCGAGAGAGCACGGATCAGGAGGAACAGGTCGATCAATGACCGCCGAGAAAAAAAGAAAACGAAAATTTCGCATAGGTACAAAACGTATAATTAAACCGATTGTATTCGCCATAAAGCACAAAAAGTTCTAGAGAAAACCATACGAACACAGTGTACGTGCAATACCATTTCACGAAATAGGGCCCATTTCCTTTCACCGTGTTTCACATCTTTTACGATCTCTATATACTGCCGTCAAATTTTCTACTTTTATATATTATATATGTACCTTCGCCCCATCGTGCATCGAGAGCATTTAAGAGATCGCTTCGCTCTTCGACACCTCGGCATCGATCAAAAACATTTTCAATCGCAAACTCGAACTTGCTCAAACGATATCGCTTCCATCGTTCGACCGAGGTGTGCCAACGATCCAATTAGAAATTTTTCAGTAAAAAGTGGACATTAGCAATCACGGTACCTAGAAGAGAACGAGGAGCGAACGAACGATCTTCTTAACGAGTCACCTCATATTAGCGATCGAGTATATTCTTCGTTAGCATGGCACACGATAGTTCTAGATAAATAGCCACGTGATCCCTTTCTCGTGACAAAAAAAAAGAAAAAAGAAAAACGCGGGAAACGTTGAACAGTCGAAGAAATGAGAAAAGACGCAAGACTCGATGCAGGAACAGGGTAATTCCTTTTCGCCGCGTTCAAGCAAGACGCTTGACGTTTTGACACGACGCTTTTTGGTCTCGCGAACGATATCTTTTTGTTCTGACGAGTACAAGGACGAAATTTGGCCGCTCGTTTGCCGATCGATTGACAAAAGGAAATCAAAGAACCGGAAGGAGAAGGCGCGCCAAAACAATTTCGACGTTCTTTCTCGTTGCGTGCTGCAAAGTACAAAAACTGTTTCTAACTTTTAGAATCTTTTATCGACACACCATTTCGACATTCATGCTCCGCAGAGTGTTCCGACGACATCGAAGCATGTATTCGAATCGAATGACGTGCATGTATAAAAGAAAACGGGACAGAAGAATGGACGAGAAAGACGACGACGACGACGTTAGCGAGAAAACAGGATGAAAAATTGTGTATAAAGAGTAGAGTGTATTCTTCTTTCTTCGTTTTTTTCCTTCCTTTTTTGTTCGAAATAAATCCGGGCGCTCGAAACAGGCTCGAGAATGTTCGCACTACGGCGAAGAGGTGAGAAACCACGAATGTAGATTTTATCGCGAGACTAAGAGATTAAGAGTAAAGAAATACTGTAGACGATGTGTTAAGATGGACGTGCAAGAGAAGATTATACGACGATGAAATTATAGTCGGTACACTAGTAGTGAATCTTACATACACACACATATACATACACACAATCACACATACCATTCACGGAAAGTTATTGTTAATTAACGTCGTCGATTAGCTTCCAAAGTTATCTCGAGAATCGAGAGAAATGAAAAGAGATAGATCGACCTTTCACACTTAATTCGCTATGGATATCGTACATTGTAGATGGTTGAGCAAGCAAACCAAGAGAGAACACACGTGTTTACATAGTCGTTATACATTGAAAATCCCTCCACGGATTCCGTGAAACTCAGAAAGGAAATACTCCAACCCCGCCCTAACAGAAAGCCTCCCCGGTCGAAGTACGTACCTAGCTACTCGAGTCTAAATATTTTAATTCTTAGACATATGTATAGGTGAAAGAGATATAAAGAGCGAAAGGGGGGAATGGGATGATGGAAACGAGGGGGACGAAGTTGTGACACTAGTTATACATAAAGATTAATTATACATAATTGTAATCCGAGACGACATTATTAAAAGGTAATACGATATAAATATAAAAAAAATTAAAAAATATATTATATATATAGATAGATAGATATATTATATATATATAAATATATATATATATAAATATATATAAATATAAATACAATTATATGGAGATCTTTTATTGACTTCGATGTGCGCGACTGCGATTGGAATGCTGCGTGCGAATATGTAAATAACGATGCACAGTAAGTTATTGTTCAGCAGAATGTCTGTGAAACGAAGAGCAATTTTGTTGCGAGTTCTGTTCTCGAGGTGTTTTCGATAGAAAGGGGGTGCCGCGTCTCTTTCCCTTAAATTGTGATGCAAAAACCTCATCAAACCCCTCCTTGAAAGTTCAAATAAAAGCAGGTTAGTTTCGTCGTCGACTATTTTACGACCGATCGATCGATTTTAGTCAGAGCGTGTGTCAATTGAAATCGATTGAAATCAATTGAAAACGTGGTTCGCACCCCCTTGCCCTCGACTGCCTCGTTTCAACAACCGTGAATCCGCGAAAAAAGCCATAAACCGTACACATCCGCGTCCACTGATTTCGACAACAATCGAACAAAGCAAAGAGAAACGAACGTTCGTTTGGTCTTTCCTCCGCTCGAATCTTTTTCACCATCGCTCTGCGCGAGGATCAGCGTGTACCACAGATCGAAAGGAAGAAGGGGATGCGAGTCCACGGGGATGGGAAAAAGAAATCACTGTGACGTTCTAACAAAAATCTTAGTTAACAAGGCACTGCCACACACAGGACCAACAAAAGTCGAGAAAAGTGATAATAAAGAAGAAAGGCGATAAGGGAGACGTAAAGGAAGCGAAGGAAGCCGAGGCACGCGCAAATACGAAGAGGGAACAAAGAGTAAAGCCAGCGATTTTCGTGCAGAAACGGAAAACGAGCGAAAGATATACGAAACCAGTACCCTTCCAGCGTTTATCGAGAGTGAGTGTACGAGTGAGTCCGGAACGCGTTTGCGCGAGTGATTGAGCAACGGTGCGCGTGCAACACGTTTTTATTCGGCAAACAACGTCTTTGTATACTCTACCCGTGTTCTAGAGAACAGGAGAATCATGGTTCTTGTGTATGTACATCAGTATCTCGATAGTAGCCGTAAGCCTAATCAATGAGTCGCGGATTTGCTTCGAAACTCGTGGAGAACACGCGAATCTTCGATTCAAGAGCTGCAATTAGCTTCTTGGATCAGGTACGGTGGAAAATTACGACTAGAATTACGAGCCATTTTACGAGGAATTTTACGAGAGAGAGATAATTAGAATGACAAAAGGAGTTTGCGCGATCATGCAAACGCACGCTCCTGTGTAATTATTTCCAGTGACGATAAAGAATAAAAAAGAAAAATCCGCGAGGGCGCGAACCAACAGCAAATCCGCGACACGTCGTCATTTAACATTACGTAGTGAGTTTTCGATGTCTTCGAGCATAATTACAGTTTGTACACATATACAATACGCGCGCACAACCGACATATTCACCACTCTATCAGATAGATACGATAATACGAGCAGGTGGCAAACCGAAGAATTCACGCAAACAATGGGATTAGAGTAACGTTTCAATACGCAAGACACAAGGATAAAAGTTCTACAAATTACATGTTGTCGTGTATGCAGTTTCTTCAAGTCGAGTAGCGACGATACGACCGTAAACATTCGTAAAATTCGCTCATTCATCGATTCCCATTTTAATTGTATAACGTTAACACGCCGTTTCATTGTAATCCGTTGAGGTGGTACGATATTGTACCACCGTCATTTGTAACAATATACGATTATATTGGTTAATAAAAGTTATCTAGATGTAATATAGCATTTGGCTTCTGTTTTGCAATATTTATTACTTTGTTTATAATGCATGCAGAATACAGAGACTACTTTCTCAACGGTACAATATGTTTGTTGACATTAATTTTTATATATATCGCATAAAAAAAATTGATATGCTAAAGGTTAAATTTTAGAAAATATTATGATACACTAGACATTATTACCGTATTGGAATATCACAGTTATATGTATTACAGCTATAAATTATACATATAGCAAAGATATGTAGAGATATAGAATTCTGATTAATATAGAAATATAGAACTCCGCATTTTATTCGGGACAACAACATATACTGTTTTAGACTTTATCTGAAATAATAAGCGAAAGTTCTATTTCCAATCACTATAAACGTCGTAATCTTATTCTCAGTATATTAATCATATACCGAGTCGGTAATGCTGAAAATGACACTCAAATGATAAGAGAAACAGAAGGTAACTACTATACGAGTAAGTCTAATGTCTAAAGGCAGATGGCAGAGCAGGACCATGGTGCTGGCAATGCAGTTCTCCACATTGGTCCATTAGAATATATGTAATTGAATTATATATCACATACATAATTCAACGATATCAAACAACATTATTTGAAACCAACAACATAAATACATACCACATAACAGATATTTAAAAAGAAAATATTAATAAATGTATAGAGAAAAGCAACGACAGATTAAAAGAAAGAAAAAATAAAAGTTCATTGAGGCTTTGGACACCTAAGTTAATTCAGTCTAATTCGAACGTTACAATTCACAATCTATAGCGTAAAGAATCGGCGCAGGAAATAGCAGACACCATGGATAGTTGGAAAACAAACGCGAAACAGGAAACCAGGGAATTGAGCCGAACAAGAAAACGAGCCGTAAAATAGCGGGTCGAACAGAATAAAAAAAACAAAAGAGAAAGCCACGTGAGAATACATATGCATGCGTGGCATGCGTATCGACGACAGAAGAAACGTTCACGGTGAAGAAGCTGCTTGTGAACGACCGGTAAACAATTAGTCGCGCCGTATGGCGATGAATCATTATTAAAGACGATGACGAGCCAACTGTCCTTAGGCACTTCGTTGTCCCGGTCATTGGAACCGGGGTCCTGTTAACATGCGACATTAATTTGCGTAAGGTGTGTTTTGGGGTGCTACTTGAAAGGCAGCGGATGTGGGTGCGCGACAGAAAGGAGATGAACTAAAAGGCGAGGAAGAGCAGCGCTGCCTCTCATTTGCCTTTCAATACCGGTTCCCTTCTTGTCATTGTGACAACGACGCGACTATTGTCGTGCCACCGTACACCATGTATTACCTACCTGTTCGTTCGTGTTCCTGCCAGCGTGGGTGGCGGCCGTGCACACTAGCCGCCGTTTCAACTTATCCTCTCCATAAACCGTATTTTCGTCTGGCACAATTTTCATCAATTTTTAAAAACATAACCACCATAATCGCGTCACTTCGTCTTTCCAATACACTCGTTTTGTCGCGGAACACGGCATCGCTTGCGAAAAATCGGTTCATTATTCAAAACTATATGCACCGAAGTGGCCAAGAATTACGAAACTATAAAAAACATACAAAGGCTACAGGGCAAAAATAGAATAACTGGCATTCTTCGTATTCTACGGCGTTCTTGTTCAATGCGCTTTCCATCAATTTCGCATCACCAAAATCTGTATTTTATAATCTGTATTAGATGTAGATCCAAATGTGAAAAAATCAAGATCGTCACAACATTAGTCATAGGCTTGATTTTTTTTACAAAAATTCGTAGACTTATCGTTCATTTTCTTAGAAGACTCGTATCCTTGAGTCTCGCGTACTATCTTCCTGTGCAACTATGTCATACGGAAACATTCCTTTCCAATTGCCAAACCGAATGAAAGTCAGGAAATCAAAGAACATGAATTTATCGCGCTTTTGCTCCGTGATGTCCATATATATCGAGCATTTCCAGTTATAGTTGTGTTCAGAGATATGACAGTTAAAAAGTATTAGAATCGTTTTGAAAAAGTATCCCAAGTATGCTCGAACAATCGTAGTCACAACAAGTAATTTAAACGCTTGTCACCATGCTGCCTCTTGGTCTTAAGCAAGCATGGTAATGAAACGTTTCCGTGAAAACCGTTGCCGTGTTTGTGTAACCTTCCAACATTTCCTTTTGCGTTCCACACCAGCGAAATGCAGGAGGTTCGCGGAATTCTCCAGGGATCATTCGAATATTAATCTGACTCGCATGGACGAGTCCATGAAACCGGTGTTCACGCGTCACAGCATTCCGAGGCCGATTAAAATGCGCGCGTAACGCTAATAAAATTCGCGGAATGACGGATCTCGCACACGTACGTATTACGAGTCGTATCAAGTTATTAAGTCGTCAGAATTTTTGTCATAGCACGCGCGTATAACTCGTGGTCGTCATTTGCGTCAGAGTCTTGTTATCTGCTTCTAATCCGCCTGACGAATACCAACGAGACTTAAAACTCAGATGCTCGTGCAAGTGATCGGGAGCATGGTAACTAAATATAACCTCGCTCGATTTGCGGATGACATCCTAACGCTTGTTAAGCTGTGGTTACATTAGGTACGTTTTCTGACGAATACGATTATTAGAGCAATCAAATACACAGATTCTTACGAGAGTAGTGACAATAGTTCATGGAAGTATTCAAAATTCCAACACTTGTAGAAACTTTTTATCGATGTATTATGTGTATTATACTATGCAACATTTCGAAATATCTTCGGCACTCTAATGAGACACGACGAGGTACGATTACATTGATAGACTTTAAAACAAATTTATATAGAATATTAATGAAGAAAATAGTACATGGAATTTAGTGCAAGTGCATATATTGTATATTCGTCGAGATCACAGAATTATTTAAACGGTTAATCGATCATTGTATTAATAACCCTGAATATTCAATGGGGTAATCTTTAACATTATGTTTATGTTTATGATATGTTTAGTAATTTATTACTAGGCACGTAGTGTGATAATTTAGAAACTTTTTACTACATGTGTGCAGCAGATATCTTATAGTTTCTGTATAGATTATCAGATTCGTTAAAAATTTGATCAATATAATCTGAATAGTCGTGAATCGCTGTAGTGGCAACGAAATTTCAAAGTATCTGATATAACGCAAAGAATGCATTATACAAAGTAAAATACTTCGAGCCATTCTACGTTATTTTTCGTACGTTTCGAACGAAGATTCTTCGGGACGCGTATCCGCTATAACCGTAGTCTAACGGTAGCCGCTGTTAATGAGCAACGAATTTAAAAGAGAATCTTGAAAAAATGTACCCGTCATTCGTGGACAGAACGTGAAATTGATTAACTGTCTAGATAGACGCCGCATCTAATTGAATATCGTTTCCACGCGTGATAAAGATTAACGAGAAACGGCGGAACGATTCGCCAAGGGGCATGGATGGCCCGACAGTCGCCTTAACTACGGCACACTGACCAGTAGAAGGCGGTACTCGACTAGAAGCCGAAACGCTGTAAAAAAAAAGTTGCTTCCTCGTTCGTTTTGGGATTCAAGACGGCGTCAGTTGGCAGTTTTCCACTCGAGAAGCAAGGTAATAATCCGTATAATGGCCGTTAAGCGGTCGGTGATAGGCGAGGCGAGGCTAGCGTGGAGTCGAGCGGAGTCGAGCGAACTCGCGAGTGCCCGAGTGGTAACGCGCAACGAAGCGAAGCGAGAGACCGCGCTACTCAGTTTGTACCGCTTAAGCTAATGAGCCACAGATGGCGATATATCGTCGTTGAGCCCCGCGTTCGCATGCACTGTGTATACAATATAAAGTGGGCCGAAATGCGAGGGAGAGGTAGATCAGTCGCGATATCCGAATCGTTGCAAGGTGGCTGAAAAGTCAGGCAAAAGGGGTTGGCCAGGTTCGTTTGGTTCGATGGTTATCTCGACCAGCCGGTCGTACGCGGCTACCGCGTCCGATCCTATCTCGCGATATGCTCCCTCCTCTTAACCCGGTGCACGACCAACCTGCACACCGCTAAATACAAGCGCCCGTCTTTTCGCTGCCGCAGATGTACCGCCCTTTTGCACTGCTTGCCTCGCATTCCTCGACGTACTCGGTCCCCGCTCGTCCTCGCCAAGATTGCCACGATCGCACGCAAAAAGGACGCGATTCCCCGTTTGATGCGTAGCGCGTCGTCGTTTACAGGCACGTGTGTATCGCGAATAAATCTTGTTCGATCCATTGTCTTCTACCGTTACCCTTTTTCAACTTTATCGATTTGCAGTAAGTACACGATAGAAATACGATTTTCTACGATAAAAGGGAAGAACTTTTTCTTCGCTCGCACGACAGTTCGTGGAAACGATCCACCAATATATAAACGCATTAACTCTTTCATTCTCAGCAGCAGCTATAGGCGGCAGTCAGATAATGGTTTAATCGGTAATAACGGCGCGACGTTTGTCGATACTTTCGTGAAAAAATATATGGTTCCACGCAGAAAAAATTGAAAGAAATCATGCATTTATTTAAAAGTTTAGAGCGAAATGTACATAAGGAAATGAATAGATATATTCATGGCGCGTTCTTTCCTATAGGGGAATCATACTCACGACCTCGTACGCCGCAAAGGAAGTTTCAGTAGAATAGCGTAATTAGACGATTTGTAGGGAGTTCAAGTAACGATAAGTAGCGATGCATTTTTGATATGAAAAATTGCAGCGAGCACCGATGATATAGATAGGCAGAGATGAAAGAGCCACTAGGGAAATTTATTGACGGAGGAATAGTTAGAGAACAATAGGTGACAAATAATTCATAGAGAATATAAACGGTAGCTGAACAGAAGCATGCCAAAAAAGAAATACGCTCCATAAATCGTATGGAAGCTCGCTAACGAAGAAATCAATTCGATCGTTTTAAATACTCGTGTATATAGATTTTTTTTCATTCAGAATCAGGTGCCTTCTGCGTACTAAAGACGAAAGAGGCAACGCGAGAGAAGAAATTGGCACGCGCGTAAAAAGTTGGCACGTGTATCGCGGATCGAATGGCCGGACGGCTGAAATCTGTCCGAAACGAGAGCAGGTTGAAGGGGACAGCCGCGATTTCACACCGCGGCGCCGCGTTGTGATCCGCGATTTCACGGCAGCTGCACTAGACAGGAACCGAGACATAGCAGGCTCGCGCACGCCGGACAAACTTTCCTGTATATAACGTGAAATCGAGGACAGTCGCGGCGGTTCGGCGTTTGTCTTCGCGAGACAACGATCGCCGATAAAAACCTCCACCTTCTCCACCTCCATCTCCTTCTCTTCCTCACTCCGCCCTTAAACGTCCTCTCTGAAGACACGGAAGGCAACGGAACAATGAGACAGCCGCGGTGGCAATCGAATAAAACGATATGGAGCGTGGAGCATACGATCGAAACGCGATAACCAAACATCTACTTTTGTTTGCACTCCTTTGGAAAGTGGGAAGAGCTTCCGCCAAGGTGGAATAAGTGCATCCTTAATTAGCCCGCGGATCTGCCGATAAAAGGATAATAGGTAGAACGGAGTGCATCTATTTCCTTCGCTCAGTAGCTCACGGTGTTTGTCTACGGTCAGACTTTTCTTTCGTTGGCAGTCGTTAGCGTTGGATTTCATCGACGCGTGAAGATATACCGTCTCCGACCATCTACACACGCTCGAACCGAATCGCACGTCGCGTCGCTGCGATGCTAGAACACGGCTATAATTTCACCGTTTCTTCAGCTCCCACGGAATAGCAATTACCCTCTATCGAGACATCTCTAAATTGCTCTCGGATTGCGCACTTACTCGAAGAAACGGTAACTCCTCCAAAGGAAAAAATACGAGCACTATTTTGCGAGGATAAAGCCGGAGCTCGAGCTACCTCTTGTACCCGGTAAACGTTCGATCGTCAAAAGTCGAAGAGCGGTCGCGGAGTATTTTATACGGAGCACGTTTAAAATTCACCGCGGTCAACTCTATCCCATAAACGCGGAACGTAACGGCGGCTATATTATCGGGGAAATTACGTGCGATGCATGTACGCGGCCAGAACCAAATGAAATTGTGCGAACAACAACGACTAAGAATTTCCACCGCGTTTCCGCGTCCTTGCCACAGGGGGGGGGGGCCGCTCGCGACGTCCACACCGTGACGCTCCTAAATCCTCCAGGCATTTTTTTTTGCCCGCGGCACGAAACGACGTGGGCGGTTGCATAAAGTAGGTAGCCTGTACTTATCTACACAGCGCGCACAAACGGCCACGGTTACAACGACCTACGGGCTCGTACTTATGTTAAATTACAGGTGGACACACGCGCCACGGCCATTAGTTTTCTCTCCTATGCACGCTTAGTTTCTGTCGGTCTTGCAAGTTGCTTCGTCTACCGTTTACGCGAATATTTCATCGATTTATAGGTAATTCTTGCGTGTAAAAGATAAAGAGGGACAGAGAGAGAAAGACAAGGCAAAAAGAGAAAAAAACGAGACTGACTATAACCAACTGGCTATTGAAACAAATAGCCGACGATTTAGCTGTCGAGGATCCAGCGACTATTAGATTCTTTGAAAGACAAATGATGACGAATCGAACGATAGTCGAACGATAATCGTGCATTCTCTGTTCGATTGATAATAGCGTACGAAAGAAAAGATCGGAAGCAGTTTCGGCAGGAAAACTGCGTTCAAGTAAAATATCGACGATGGACCGGTAAATAAGTAATACACGTTCTGGCCTGAACATCTCTCGTGACTGTATCCTCTCTCTCAAAGACCTTCGGACGGACGCGTAGGTACACATGCGTGCGAATGCACCACAGTCCGATTACCTGTCTTGTAACACCTGATCGTCTCTTGCCGCCCTCGTCCGCCAAGATATGCTCGCCTCCCTTTCAGTCCGGTGAAATTCTTCGGTTTCGCGCGCCACCACGAACAATTCATCGTCAATGAGTTCGCGGTCTGTCCTCGAGTTGCTTCCATCATCGATCTCCTTCTCACGGTTTCTCCTCGCAGACGGAGACCGCATTTTCGAACGGAAAGAACGGCGAGGAAAGAAAACGAATGGGAGCACCGATCAGACAAAGAACGAGACAGCGGGTAAAGAGAAAGCAAGAAGAAAGACGAACGATCGAGGAACAAGAGCGAGAGAAACGATGGGAGGCAGCGCGAAGAATTGAAAGAAGTTATGAAAATAAGGAGAAGCCGGAAGGGGGCGTATGATAAGCGCATGCGACGATCGACACGCAACACAACCACTCTAATTTTAGATCTTGTCACTCTGACGCCAGCTGCTGTGCCCCTCCCCGCCTATTACGCGCGTTTACGCACACTTACGCGCCGTACCGTCGCTTCAACTCGCCTCGACTCGCCCCGACTCGCCTCCGATCGCTTTGTTTCCCGCTCGCTGGCCAATACTCGCCTGCATATGTCGCACTCCTCGTTGCCTTGGGAATTGTTTCGATCGTCTCTTCTCTTCGTGTTCCAGCAATGTACGCGAGAATTATGCACGATTCCTTCGAAAGTGATAGACAATGGATAGCATGGATTTCGTTTTTGAAAAGAAACGGTTAGTTGATAATACAATACTCTTTCTCCTTCAAAATTATCGATAATTGAAATGTAGAATGCAGTTGGCTATTCTATGATGCTGTATCAATTACTTACTAGAAAAATGTAGGTTTTTCTGTTGCAGCCGCAAAGCGGTTAGTTCCGCGGTAGCTGGATTGACACCCTTGGACGCGAGCACCACGCACGCAGTCAGTCGCGCACGCATAGGCCGCGCAGCATGCGTGAGCTGGACACTTACCAGGCTATTACCAACAGAACGATCCTACAGGATGCACGGTGTACACACGGTCGTGCCGCGGGTCCGCGTAGGTACTAATTGCCCGTCCATATGTTTTCCGCGAACCTTCGACTCGCTTGATTTCACGCGAGCCTATTGTGAGCGGAACACCCGACCGAGGGAAAGCCGAGTCTTCTTCAAAAAATTGATTATACCCTTTGCCTGGATAAACGTCCGAGTTGTTCGCGCAAGAAGTTGCAAGCGCGGATACCGATTCATCCTGCCGAACCGGATGCACCTCGCAATTCGTGACTATCGTCTCGTGAAACGATCCTCGGAGAATGACTTTTCTAGAAAAATACGCCTTGTCATAATTGACAGTCCCCTGGTGCATTCCGGTTTCGTGATTCAGACATCGGCGGACATGCAATGCCATCGACTTTCGCGATCCAAGCGCCAGGTGTTTATCAATGGACAATTGAATCGGCGGTTCTCGAAGTTATCCTGCTAAAGTGCGAGACAGAATCGATACAAATGGCACAACCAACGAAGCTTGTTCTAACAGTATCTGTATAAATAGCTACCACGCTATGAAACAGCACGAACGAAGTACACATATGTCTTTTACGAAATTATACGAATTACCAGCGTCTAGCTTATCAACGAGATAACTACCGTGGTGAGCAATTTCATCAGTGAACTACCATCCAACGACCACTTTTTCTTTTAATCTTATCAGGCTCACGCGTACGATGTGCGTACCTAATAGGATGATGCCTCTCATCGGTTCTTAGGGATAATAGAAAATATTAAATACGATAGTCACTCTGTAAAGTGTCACCAAAGTTATCTTGGGACATGAAAGTACAGTCTAGTTAGTCTTAAAAGAGTTAATCTTCCATTTACGCTTTATGGAATCGAACGCATGTATTAACATTCGCAGTAATAATGCAGTTAACGTTTTAACGATTTTCGACATCCGCGGAGATTGATAGAAGATTCGACAAAAACGCAGTTGATATTAGAACGATCTACCTATCCGCGAAAAGAGCTCATCGTGCAAATCCATCTCTTTAGTCTGCCAATTCGAGAGAAAGAAGAGAAGAAAGAAATGGAGAAATCAAGGAACACAAGCAACGGGGAAGGTCTTCGTGAAAAGAAGAGCGTAATTTAGAATAGCATCGCGATGCATAGGCTAGGTCAAGCCGATCGAGATAATGACTGATGCGAGGGGCATCGTACACCAGATATATCTCGGTTGGATGTACACCTAACGGGCACGTTGATGAGAGAATGGAGGGACGGATGATATCTTCGGTTAAGTTCCATGGCAATCGGGAATGGAAAGAAGCCGCACTCGTTGGACCTTCACTTCCTCTCATTGTTTCACCCTACTTCGGTCGTTTCTCCTTCTCACCCTTTCTTTTCAAACAGCTCCGATCCTTCTTTCCATCCGTTCTGCTGGCTTCTGCTCCATTCTCCCTCTCCTTCTTTCTTTCTCGCTTTCTTTCTCTTTGATCGGAGCTTTCTCGACTCCACTTAATTCGCCGAGCTCTCCCGAGTTGGCCGTGTACTTTAAGGAACGAAGGAGCTGCCGGTAACAATATAACATCCGATTAGCTCATTATACGGAGATCGACAGATCGATAAATTCGACGCGCCGGATCTGGGCCGAGTACGCGCGATTATTTTACGCGATTTTTGCCGGTACGATGACTCGACCCGCCGTGATATCCGCTGCCAGCGTTGCGTGTAGGCAAAGATTAGAGATACCATTTAGCAGGACGGAAAGCGTCATCGTTAATAGATAGTTAACCGTTCGACGAAACGCTTCCTCGCTCGACCGGCTACCTTCGGAAGAATTCCACCTGAGTAAAAACTTTTCGATGGTTCGTCAAAAAGTAGTCGCTAACGAACAGGATATCGCCTAATCGACCGCTACCAATTCCTACACGCTAATCCGTTCCACGGAATCGATTTAACAAGAAATCGATTTAAAGACAGGGTGAAAAAAGAGCGTCGTGTGGTTTCCTTTTAATCTAAGTTCCCGAAATCGTGCGGCGTGACGCCCGTTACGAGAGAGATCGTGGCGAAAAAAGTTGGCAACAACGATACAACGTCCGATTAGGTTATTATACGGAGATCGGAGCGATAAATTCGGAGTGGCGGGTCGACGAGAGCCGAGGATACGCAGCTGGTCGTCCATGGTCCCAGAGAAAACGATAAGGGGACTCGTAATGTACGATCGCGATCTTCGCCACCTTCTTCGTTGCTCGTGGTAACATCTGGCCGCGGTTTCGACGCTTACCGACCGACAACCGCAAGTATTTGGTGCCGCGTGCGCCCGGTAGGCACCCAATTCGGCAGGTGATATCGGCTCCCTGCCCGCGGACCGGAAGCGAAGGTGGAGAGATTCTGGACACGCCGATACATCGTCGATGTTATGATTTATCGGGAGCACCGGTTCCCCTTTGAGCACGCTAAAAACGGCCTTCAATCTGTTCGCTTCGAGCCACCTTTTCGATGGGCTGATTCCCCATGTTCGCCTTTCCCTTTTCATAAACGGTTCTTCGATCGTGTCGGTCTTTTTTCGAACGACTTGCGGTATCATTTGTAAAAAGGTTTAATTGATGAAACGAATGGTACGAAGCAACCTCCGTCTAGTGGATCTTATATGTTTCAACGTTTCGTGAACTGGATACTTAACCTTTGGTAGTCCACTGTTGAATTGGAATCGACGTTCTATTTCACTCGAGACTTTTTATCCTTTTATTTTAACGTAATATTGTAGTAGGTAGCAATGGAACGAATTTATCCAACGATATACCTAGGTAAATTAACAAATTTTGATAGAGGCCCAAGATACAACTGTTAAGGCGATATTTTAACGTTGTAACGAGCAATTTTGGAGGTTACGAAGAGATTAAGAGAATACGTGTTTCGCCGTCCGCCTCGGAGACAAATCGAGAACGTGCTGATCTTGAAACTGCTTCTCCGTAAAAAAAAAAAAAGGAAAATATGATTGTTTTTTTCTCTTGCAGTCTTCGTACGTTAATTTAATCAAGATACGTCAATTCACATATGCGCTGTTGGTTGAGAAAATATAAAGATGCGTTCGAATTCTAACCAGCTTTCGAAAATACCGTATTGACTATGAATTAATTAGGATTAAACGTCAAATGTTGTTTGGACCGCAAAGGGTTAGCGCGACCGATAAGAAGGAAGTCGTGCAGCTTAGGATTAACAGAAGGGAAGAATACGGCGGCTACCGTTTCCTGGGATTATCTCGGGAATCTCATAATCCGTACGATCGAGTCACGTAAATTTACGAAAGTTCCTTCTGGTTTTAACACGCGAGGAATTCTCGCATCAAGAGGCCACGATACGAATAAGCGGACTATCGATCATACAAATTAACGCAACACACGTGTCTACGAGTAACTGCGCTCTAACCAAGAACGTTTTTCCTCCTCCTCAGTTTTTTCTATGTCTTATTTTCTTGCATAGCTGCATTACGTGGCGCACGCGCTCGCTTAGACACGCATTAACCATAGTTGCAATTCACCCGATTAAATTTTTATCCGCGTCCACCGCGCCTGCGGCTTTTTAACTCGCCCCGCGCTGCGCCAACTGATTACCCTGTTTACCACTCACTGCATGCGAGCTACACAATTGCATAAATAACGACGATCGTGCACGCTAATTAAAATTCGTTCGGAAAAGTCAGGGACGATGTCGGGAACGTAAAACTGCCAACCACGATCGATTCTTTTAACAGTCCATCGTTTTTGCCAGTTTTCACGAGTACGCGAGTTCCTGTTTCTAAATTGATATGATCGAGGGCATGTACAGTGGCTCACGAGAGTGTTCCAACGTTCATAGAAAATTCTTACGAATATATTACGCGTAAACTTTTCTAAACTTCGTTAGCATATCATACAGGTACTTAAACAGCCGATTATCCATTGCATCGATAGGTCTCGATATTCAGGAGTTACCATTCATTAGCGTTAATTACGTGTTTTATGACAGCTATTCGCGCTATATATCGTACTAATTTTTCTACTAAATATATGTTTTCGGTAAATACCTTGTAACTTCTACATATATTTTTAAATTGGTTTTTTAAGCCGCAGCAATCGGGATACAACTTACGTAACAAATATGCGAAACTTTTCTCTACGATAAATGTTCAAACACTCTCGTAATCCGTTGTATATTCAGCGGGGGTCACAGAAGAGGATCAACAAGCTGCTGGGATCAGACACAAGACAATCGGTTAATTATACACGAGTCATCTTCGTCGCATCCGATATCCTATTACATTATTAAATTGTTTATCCATGTTTTAATCCGCAGTAGGAGGCATTTGCATACGGAATAAGTGGAAACGACTCCTAATTACACCGTCGACGCTTCAACGGCACGATTTTACCTTACCTCTAAAATGTACAAACAATCTACAAAATAACGGGATTCGTTTCTGTTTTTTTTTTTTTTTTTTTTTTAAGTTGCATGTAATACATAACATCCGATCAGAGCAACGCGAAATGGTTAAAAAATTATCTTCAAGAAGTGGCTGGCAATTTTTCATGAAGCATGAAAGACGATCAAATCGCGCGCTCGCGCATAGTAGCAAAGAGAAACTGTGGCGTGGCATCGAGAAGCGATGAATTAAAGTCTCGCAGGGCCAAAGCTGAAGCCCACGGGAGAACGAGTGAAGAATCCCGGCGTGACGGCCCACCTGTTTTGTCCACCCGTTCGCTCGTCCATCCGTCTGTGGCCCGGTTGCGCCCCAGTTGGCACAGGTGTTCCTTTAACTCGGCTCCGTTCTCCTTGTCCATCTCGTTTCATCGTAGCCGTCCCTCTTTTTATTTCAAGGTGGTCTCTGTCGCTCTCGTCCGTGATCCCCTCGTGTCCTCTGTTCATTACGGAGCGCCACCGGGACCGAGAGTAAGCGCATTGAATTCAAGAGAGAAGAGGATGGACGTCGGTGAAAATGACGGATCGGCAAGGAGTTACGAAGTGACAGCCTCGGACGGATGGACGGATAAGCTGGGCTCGGTGAGGCAACGTGTGAGCACCGTTCGTGTAGATAGAGCTCGTGTACTGGAACGAGGATCGATAGAAAGATCGATGTATGCATAAGCATGCCGTAATGAAAGGGTGGAAATATTTGTTGAGCGCGGCTCACGGCAAACGGTGTTCGTTATCGGGCCCTAACTATTAGAGGAAATTAATTCATAAGTAGATCCGCGCGTTGCTCCGCTTACGGCGTTGTATTGTTTATCTACAAATCGCGCGTTAAACGTGGGACGCGGCACGCATAGGTATGCAAAACGAACGGCGGAATTCATTAGATCGCGGACCCGGTTTTTCATCGACGAGCGTCTTTGAGACCGACCACGAGAAACAGATGGACACGAGCGAAGCGGATCGCGTACGTACGCACGACCCGCGAATAAAGAGACCGCCTGCGTGCAAGCATCTGTCCGGACGTGTCGAGCCTACGCGTCGAGACGATATATCGTCGAGGACGCAGACGTTATTCTGGAAAGCGGAGAGAAGCGATGCACGGTTTATTAATTAATAGGTTTCGTCCGACCGGATATACCAACACACAATTCTTCAAGTAATTTCTTCATGTACGTGTGTATCTTTTTTTCGTTCAGGGGACGATAAAAAAGTATACGATTATTTAGCGTAAGAAGTCGCAGAACGTATCACAGGATACGACTGTGTTTCAAGAGAAAAATGCTTACGAGGTTGAGCTGCTCGTTGCCTTACCATCCTTTCGATCGAACCGATTTCAAAGAAACCACTGATCGAACAACAACGCCGAGGGCCAACCTTGCAGCCCCGCTGATCAAAAGAAGAATCGACTGCAGGAATTTATCGCCGCGTCTGCCACGCGAACGCATCTGTCCCCCTTCAGCCAGTCTTTATTACATCGTAAGAACATAAGAAATCTCTCCACGGATATTAGCTTGGCCATATCTCTTCTTCATGGTACGCATCCGTGCGCCAAAAGAACATCAGGCCTGTATCCTTTGTGCACGCGTTACACGCGTCTATCTTCTCTTTGTACACAGAGAATCTCGTTATGGAATCAGGCGAAAGAATTGAAAAAATTCCTGCCACTTATTGTGCTATGATTCATACTTTATTACAGATCCGAAGATCGCATTCTGAACAGACTTAAATATACCGTTACTCTACTGTGCTTATGTGTCAGACCATAAACGACCGAATCTACTTTGCGTACGCTAGCCATTTTAGCCATGCAATTCCTAACATTTTCGCTGTGATTGACGTATACGTCGTATCGCTTCAATTATCTAAGGATGTAAAGTGTTACTGATGCAACTGTTACATTTTTGTCTCCATACTTTTCGATAAAATGATTTGGAATGGCAAGGGAGTACAAAGAATAATAATGTACTGGAACAAACATTATTACTTAAAATAAACGTAAACAATAATTTTCTATTTGTATTTTCTAATAAATGTATCTACCCTTTAACCAAACGATCCCTTAACCAGGAACTTGTATAACTCTGACATTAATGAGCTATAGGATAAATCAATTTCAAATATGCAGTTCGATAAATTTCAAACATAAATATGATATAATTTATCTTCATTTATTTTTAGCATTGCTACGTTGCATTTAAAATACAGAAGATTCATAAATAAAGAAATTATTATATGTAGTGGATCAAATATCCGGGCATCCAATCAGTTGAGTATTCATTACCCTTGATTAACAGATTATTCAGTCTAACATAGAAACTTTAGGAAATCCTCGGAGAACTTACAATTACCATATCGCTTGCGTTACTGCAATTATTACGCATAGATATCCATAATATCATAGAATACAGTCATTAGCTTATGACCGCAGAGCTGCTTTTTCTTCGCCCTTCCAGGAAAACTACGATCACTGCCATTTTGTTCACCAAAGTGTTAACCGTACAATCTCCTTAATCGCACCTTGCAGTTCCACCAACTACAAGCCGCAAACAGCCATAATCTTCGCAAATACACCCACAGCGACGAATTAATTAAAATGTCTTCATTCTCTTTTCCATCGCGTCGGATATGCTCCGAAACCGTTTACGTAGGTGCGCGTCTGGATGAAAAAAGAAAAAAAAAAAAAAAAAGAAAAGAAGGAAACGGACGACACGCACGATGGGGCCAGTGAAAGACATTATCGCGATGTTCCGCATAGATGTATCGAAAAAAAGGGTTGCGCGGTCGCGGCGCTGAGGCCCGATAGATTTCTACGCGATAAGCGCCTCTGGGCTGGCCCACGAAATTCATATGCATGAGCCCTTATTATATGGTATTAGCTATGCGCACAGGTGGTTGCTTCGGCTAGCTAGAATACGGCCTTCTCGTTTAATATGTAACACCTAAGTATACGAAGCTGCGGCTGCTGATGCTACTTCTTCTGCTTCTGGAGTCCAGCTCGGCTGAGCCGCTCGTGCGTCATTATTAGCCGACGCCGTTGCCTTCGAATTATTTAGGCGCGCGTCAGACTGACAATAGCCGCGTGTTCGGTAAGATTACGAACAGCCGTCGCAGCTTGTTGATCGAACTACATACTAAACGCAGACGTCTGGAGGAAGTTAGGAAAGAGACAAGAAACGTTTAGAAAACGTTTCGGTTATTTAACTCTCAATTGGTATCAGTCGTTCACGTAATATATTTTCTTCCATGCGTCTTTTAATTTCCTCCGCCAGTGACAGTTCGCTTCTCAACGGTTGCTTCTAATGCTCTTAAAACCCATAGCTGGTTTTTAGTCCGGTTAGTTGCTGATTGATCGTCCAAAAAATTACAGACCACCAAGAGTTGTATAGAATTTCAACTTGAAGCTTCGCTGTCTTAGAACATTCGTTGACAAAAAGATGCTATCGAAGTAATAAACGTTATCATTGATATTCGCAATCTGTAGCATTAGTTTTGAATTAATCGAAGGCTGGAGTTTGGTTAAGTTTTAGCAACGTTCACGATGTGTACATAAATTACTCGTCGATTTTGTTTTCTTTTGTAAAACTGGAGGAAAAAGAAAGACTATTCTGCCGAAATAAAAATTCGTAGATTTGTATAACCTGTAATACAATTTCAAAAACTTTCACCGCGAAAGAAACCTGGTCAAACTTAACAAAGAACCAAATTTCAAACCTCAACCGCGCGACAGAGATCCGTCTCCGACTCTCTATAATCAAATACGAAAAGTTCTCGGAGAGCATCGGGACTGTTACGCGGGACACGACAGGAAGAAACACGAAGAAGAGAAACTCGCGATTACTAGCAGCAATACGGTCGGTTGCGTTTCACATTTGGCCGTTTCCCGGGTTGAGAAATCGGCATCGACCACGTTTCCATCCGGTCGCAGCCGCGTTGAATCGACTCGCGCGAAACGACTTTCGAGGCAAGTCGGTTTCGATGCTCGCGGGCGCACGAGGGAAAGCGGCTCGTAACGGAAGGGCGGGTCTCGGTCTTTTTGTGCGCCCTGACATTCTTGCAAGTCGAAATGAATGTAACCACGGTGTCCCCTTTGTCCATGTGGTCCGCGAAGCCTTCAATCTTTGCGTGTACTGCTCAGGGTCGGACACGTCGATCCCTGGGAAGACTCTGGCCTCCGAAAACGGGAGATTAAACAGACGTGCAAAGTCATTCCATCGTCCTCTGTCTTTTGTTAACGCTCACGCGGCCAGATGGTCTTGCGTGGAACTAGATTAGCGGGCTGATGCGAAACTGCGAGCAAAATTTTGTTCCGCCATTTACAGATAAAACTTTTATACGAAATTCCGAAGAGCGATTATTTCTCAATGTCGTGAAAGTTGGAAAAAATCGAAAGATGTTCGTAGCTTTGCTTAACCGGGAAGTTTGAACGAGTTAGTTTGAATAGAAATTTCTTTACTCGCAGATCATTCTATAGCTATTAGTTTATCTTTTTATATCAACGCATATAGTTTCATTTTTGTTACATATAGAGCATGCATTTATATAATGCATGCATTTGCAAGTACCGGGAAAAATCTAACTGAAATTGAATTATCTTTTCTACAATTTATCTCGAACTGTATCATTACAAAAGTCTCTATCAAATCTCTTAGCTAACAGGTTAATATCTACGTTCGCTGCTATTGATGTACCTTGTACCCTTTCGATTACCTAAGTATCTATATCATGCTACTGACGCAAGTTGTTTTTGTGCGTATTAGCAAACTAACTTGGAAAGATGAGAAAGGTTATGAACAGTTCGTTCGAACAAAGATTATTTCTTAAAACAAGATACGATTCTGACGAAGGAACGTATAAATACCGAAACTGGAGTTGTTCGCAACGAACGTGTTAACTCGTTGTTCGAATCGTCTCTTAACCAAGAATTTCTCCGATTCTTTTTCACGATGAAAAACAAATCAATTTCAAATGAATCGATTCTTCCAAACGTAGATCGCCTAATATCGTAGATAATCGTGTATTTTAGTAAGGAATCTAGGTAGATTAATTACCACAAGAAAAATGATGAAACAGTGCGTTGCGATCATAGTGAACTATAGATAAATTACAAACGATACACGTCTGGCAGTGACCCAACAAATTAGAAACTAGTACTGTTCGAAACATTAGAATTTTCTCTCGAAAGGAACGAAAAGGAAGTAAGGGGAGAATAGATTCTTGCCCAGAGAAAGTTCGTGAAGGCGATAAAAGTTTCGCGCACTTCCTGGGAAAGGCGTAAATGAGCTAGCGCACCGGTTACACGCTCCTTGCTCCGATGATAATATTTTTCACAGGACGAGTAGGAACAAAGGACGAGGAATGGCCGCGACAGAACAATTAAGCGCCGAATATCGTGCGTTCCATGCAAATACGCGCGGTTCACGCTCTCGTAGCTGCGACCAAGACGTATGTATTTACAACGCGTCGCACAGCTAACTTATGCGAGGGCCGCAATTAGCTTAACCCCCTCGACCGTCGCAAAATTACTTACAATATAGCCGCTGTCTAGAACTATCGGTCCGGTGATCGCATAATTTTACTTAGAATGCCAACGATCCTATCCTTCCATGGTCTAAGAACGCTCGTTTTTATTCCCCGACATACAGCCACCATCTAGGGAGGAGAATTATCGTAATGACCGTTTGAAAAACCTTCTACTATTCAGTATCTTATAGATAAGTTGACGATGAAGTAATTAATACCTAATTGCATACCGCAGAGGACTGGTGGATCTCTAGAAAATAGTACGAAATAGTACACAATGGCGCATTCGATTAGCTAACTCGGTATTGTGCAGGACATACTGGCGCAAGAATAACTATATATATATATGTAAAATAGCAATCGCTAATATCGAAGCATCTAACTGGCGTATCACGCATGATACCAAGTAGCATTCAAACAGACTTAGAATCGAAAGTTCGACGAAACATACCCGTGAAACGATAATACGAGCAAAAGCAACTCGAGAGGGCGTTCTTCCAATGGCGGCGATGCAATGCTCGAACAGTCCGCTACCAAAGACCAAGTAACGTCGCGTTCAAACGATAGATCGGGAAACGAGACGAACCTGAAGAGATGACAAACACTGTCAAAAGCGTTAGCGTGTACGAAATCGACATTACCTTCGTGGTGAGCTCGAAAGAAAAAAAATAACGGGCCTCGAGAGACGAACGAAGAGGCTGGGAAGCATAGCTGCGAGAGTCGGTTCCCTGGCCGATAGCGTGGTGGTCGCGGCTGGCTACCGCGTCCCGGTCACAGGGACCAATCGTTGGTAGGTCTGCCCCACTGTGGCGACCGGGTCGATCTCCGCCTCTCGGTGACACGCCTTTCCCTGGAAGCGGGCCGACACCGCAAAGGCAACCGGCGAGAGGTAACACAATCCGCCGAGAAGCAGCCCCCAGGAGATCCAGTAAAATCAATAGACCAATGGCTACTTGGACGCGTGCGTACTTAACGCGGATGACGGACATTGCCTCTTTCTACGGGCGGCGGTTCCTGGCGGCGGTTCCTCCCGCTGGAGGCAGGGCACGAAAGGTTTGCGTGGAACTCACCCCTCGTACCCCGCCGCCTTCCGGTGTGGCCTAGGCGAGCAATCGACAGCGCACGAGGAGAACGAGCGAGGGGCAGTTTCGAGCGCGGATACGTGCGAGCAGCAATTTAGCCGAATCATTCCTGTCGCATGATTTATCACCGTCGCCCTTACCACCATGTATAACGTAATAGTGGTAATAGTGGTGGCTCGTGGACACGAAGTTTCTGCCAGCGTAGGCGAGCCGCGCTCCGACGACCATGCAAAGTGTTCACGATAAATCTTCGTTCATGCTATGTGTAGCGCTGCACGACTCCCCGTGGTCGGAGTAATCGTCGCGATATACGTATATATTTTTCCTTTATTCCCTGCCTCTTCTTTCTCGCTTTCTCTTCGATTTCTTGCCTTCTCTTTGTTTCTTGCGGTCTCAAGCCCCGGTTCGTGCGGTTCCCGCGTCGTGCAGGAAGGACACGCCGCGCAGGTCGCGTGGCGCATTGCGTGAAAAACGAACGCGTCCTTAATTAAATTAGTCACGAGCTCCTCGTGCTTGATTGGGTCACCATGATTTTTTACACACGATAGTTTATCTGGGGTGATTTAGTTTGTGTCACGATAAGGAAAGAAGCAAAATTTAACCTACCGATGTTGGAGATAGGTATACTTGGAAAAATATATTATGTGCTTATAATGTGGTTCGTGGCTGGAAAGAAGGTCATCGGAAGGAATATTTTCGTGGTTAACCAAGTTGGTCATATGTACAAATTTATCATTTACAGTTACAAGTCAAAGGAAGAGCAAGTAGAACATGTCGCTCGCTTCTCTTGCTACCCATCATTCCAGCCACGAACAGTATCTTCGATGGTGCGAAGTAAAACATCGAAATTTCTGTTATGTCGCGCTTCCACTTCACAGCCTATCACAACAATACGAGTTATTTTTTGAAATAATCGTTTCGGTATATCCATTTTTACGTCAACAATTTGCAACTTGTTAAAACTCGATCGTCGTTTTTGTGCTGCATACCGCGGCTGCTAAACGCTCGAGAAAATATCAATATAAAAATATAATAAACACTTCATCAAATATAATAATCATCGATCTTCTCTAAATATGCTGTCGTGTTCTCTGGAAATATGAACTCGTTCAGTAAGTTTGACAATGCTGCGGGCGAAGTAAAGTGCCCTGGAGATCTCGTTTTCAGACTGCTAATAAAATTTGAAAACGTTTCATTTCGCTTGACGCGATAGAAACGCGTTTCTAAGACGAAAGGGTGTTCGTCAGGCTTTTGAATAGTTGTTGTTCCAGAGACTTCCAGAGGGATCATTCGTCTTGGAGCCCCTCGAGGCAAGCAAAGAGGCAGTTTAGTGGTCAATAACTAAATTACTGTGACCACATCGTTTAGCAGATTTGGCGAGGTACGAGCGAGGGGACCAAAAACAGGCGAACCACAACAACCGAATCCTAACAGGATTTTTCTGTGGCAGTAAGAGTCACGCAGCTATCGTTTCGCACATTCCTCCGCCGTTCTACCGAAGAACGGGAACTGTTCCACCGAAAATCGAATTTTATTTCACTCGCTAATAAAAGGTAATATATTGGGTTGGCAACTAAGTGATTGCGGATTTTGCCGTTAACACCTAATGACTTAGTTGGCAATCACTTAGTTGCTAAACCAATAGGTCGTTTTCAATTAGACAATTACTTTATTTGCCAATCTTCGTGAATCCAAGCCTCGATATCGTACGCTAAAGTATCTTACTACATATCCTGTAAAAATATACATTGTATATTCATTTTTGCGTTCGTTTTTTATGATAGAAAAATCTAGCCATTTTGACTGGCAAATCGGAGAAAACGCACTAAGGGATTAAATTCGCTGCTCCTTTGAAACATAGTTGTAGCAACTGTCAATCTTTAGTCCACAATGTAAAGACAACAGTTCAAGTACAATAGACCACGATTCATTTTTTCAATGCAATTGAATATTTGAACGGCCCCGTAAGAAATGTCAACCATAACTTGATCACGATCGATCGAGGGCGTTAAGCAACCTTTCGCTTCGCTTTCACGATCTACGCTTAACCGGGATGCGAGTTCGCACTGTAGGCGAAGCTATCGGTTAAACGTTGAATAAAAAATGAGCTGCCGTAAACTATGAAAAAGCTGAAGTTTGTAGCGACTGATGTATCCATATCTTTGTAATTCGTACCGTGAAACACACTGCGTTTATAGCAATCTTTAAACTCTGATATCACACGGCGAGGAAACGTTTAAATTTCTTGGCTCGTTTAAATATTAATTGGTTAACTTATTAATTTATTGCCTGAACTATGTGATATGCTACTTATATTGTCTGGACGTTCATATCTATAAACGTAACTATTATTTAGAAGACGACAGGACCGAGGTAGAAAAGTACAACGTTTTAAGATCGATACTCCAGAACTTGTTCCTGAGGGGTAGCTAGGCATCGATCTGTTGTTATGTACCTTGCTCTGTCGAGAGAACCGCACGCGAGGAGTCTCCGTTGCAAGAAAGAATTTGCATCGGGCTCGTTGCCTTCTTTCTTCCTTTCCGCCAGTTCGATTTGCACGCGTGACTCACGCTCGTGAACATACTTTGAAGGTAAATCTCTTTTGTGGCCTTTATCGTCCTAAAAATACAACCGAATACCAAAATTGTTCGCGATCAGATGCCAATTTACTCTTAAACACCAGTTCGACTCGCGTTTCTTCGTTCGAACGCTTCTTGACTCTCCTGAGCGTTCATTCAGGCCATTTTCGACCGAATAACATGTTTCCGTTGTTGGAGAATTTCTCGAGTTTGAGGAAAATACGCAGGAATCTTCGATGACGTGCATGATTTCCTTTCAATTTTATACGATAAATTGAATACCGATGAACGGGTAGCTCCGCTTTCAGCTAATTCCAGCCAATTAAAAACCAAGCAAAAATTAAATTTCAAACGTGCCATAAATTCGTAGCCAACTAATTCGTAGATACTAAGCTCTCTTTCTCTTTCGACAAATACGATTTAATTTACTGTCAGTATAACGAACTTTTACCAAAATGATCGCGTCGACAGCAGCGAAATCAGCATAATTTTGCAAGAAAAGCTCGTATACGTCACAAGATGATCGATTGTTTTCGTTTCCTTGACGTAGCTACTCGGAAAGAATTTAAGTGGCAGCGGAGTGCGTGCACGCAACCAAATGAAATTGATGATCCGCACTTAGCAGAGACACTGGCCCGAGAAACCTTCGCGTGAGTCCTCGATAGTAACCGAGGAATTACATACCTAGCAAATTGTTTTTTCTTCGGTTTATACGGATCTTCGCGTCCAGCACCACCTTCAGCGTGCAAAACATACTTCCAACGATCTTCGAAATGATCCTCCATTTTTTTTGTTCTCCATGTTATTGAACTATTACGGTGTCTTTCGATTACCGACACCTCACGTAAGAGGAAAAACTAGCTAAACAGTACCTGCGTTTCGCTAAATCGAGCTAGAGTCGAACTAAATGTACGAAGAACAGGAAACGCTCGCATTCGCCACGCAAACGTCCCGCGTTTCCAGCGTATCCGCTCCGCCGCTGTGCAGCAGATTTTCCCATGAACGACACCGTTTTGAACGTACGCCTTCCAATTGCTAATTATCTGGCAACGACAGAAAATAAAGAGCATCTGACACGGGTCGACGCACTGTGCGTAAGACTTGCGCTATGATTTTGGAGTGAAAATGGGAAATTATGGCAGATCGATCGAGGAAACAGCGGTATATTGCTAGTGAAAAGAGAACGCACGAGATAGTAAGAAACGTTGATTCGAATGTCTCGCTCCGACGGAAGTTAAATCGTAGCAGGAAATGTTTGAAAACTAACCAAGACTTTTGTGCAAAAGGAGCGTCGAACTGGAGATATCAGGACTAAGTATAACACGCGGACGGAAAGGATTTTTACAAGCGCGCTTTCGATTGCGCCGAATCTGTGAAAGACGATCAAACGAGTGCCGCGTTCCTCCGTAGCCTCCAAGTGGATTTAAAACTTGTTTCGAGGGAACTACACAAACATTCCCGTTTCCCGGCACAAACCCGCGTCAAAATCTGTCTGTAACATCGTACTAATCGTCTGTAGAGGACTAGTATATAGGATGTTTGATCGTGAGCTTTATTAGATGTTATTCCTTATTGTCGAAATCGTCGAATATATTTAAAATAATAAATAAATATACAGACTGTATTCGCCGAGTCGCTTGTACAGTATATAAATCGCAAAGTAAAATTGCTAATTAATAGTCAAAAAATACTCGCTAGATACTCGTCGATAACTCGATAGCTCGATAACTCGTGATAACACCTAGATAGCTCGTTGATACTGAACTCTTCTCGGATATGTCTGTTTATTTTTACTGATCGAGAGGAAGTCGGAAAATGCAAATTCGTCTTTGTTCGACGGTTGCGCGTAGCTGCGACATTGTTTTACCCCGAGTTTATTTATTCTTACGTTACATGTGTCCTAACGATCTTGATACTCCGAGACAAAACAACAAATTGATTTGAATTGTCCTCTACTCATGTGCCGCTATACGTCTAGAGAAACATCGCGGGATTAAAAAAAATTCTATGTACGATATCGCCCGTCGTTCGTAGACACGCAAAACAATAGGACCAACGGTGATCCTCCCTAAAAAATACCTATTGTCCTATATCACAGCGAAGCCAGGTGTTGGAAAAACATAGTGCATGTAAGAGCACGATGACGATTGCAAGTATCGAGGCAAGGTAATCGTTGGAATCAGCGATTCCGGAGCGTAGTCGGCATCCGACATCGACATCCGATTCGGGAATTAATCGATCCCGTCTGCGAAAAGGACAAAGGGGAGAGCCTGTGGAAGGTGGAAGGCGAAAAGCGGAAGGCGAAAGGGCGCTTTCTCGGCGTGGGCGACGACGAACGCTAGGTCGAACAGATCGGTGGGCGTCCACCGGTTCGCCCAATTGGTCGATCGAGCCGGTAATGGTCGGTGGGCGTCGGGTAAGCTCAGATGCGCGGCATGGAGTGCGCACTTGGCTACCTTTAGCCGACGACGACTTGTTCCATGCATCCTCGCGCTTCTCTCCCGGCTTCCCCCTTCGGCTTACCAGCGCTTCGACTAAGCCGCACACTGTCCACCTCTCCCTGTTTCTCGTCACCTCCTCTCTTCCTCCTCGTCGTTCGACGATCCGGGGCCTGTGTGCGCGCGATCGTAATCGTGCAAGCCCCGTGTGCTGGTGCTGCTGCTGCTGTTGCCTCGTCTTCGTGCTCGCCTCTCCTCGTTGCTCCGTGAACTCGTATTTCTCGTCCTCTTCCTTCCCGTCGACGTCCACCGCGTCGTCGTTCCTTCGTCTTCGTCCTCGTCCTCCTGTTCGTCTTCGTCAGAATTACCGCCGCCGCCGCCGCCGCTGCTGCCGCGGCGCCTTAAATCTTGATCTCACCTCGACTCAACAGTGTGGAGGGTGGGGGTAAGGCTAGTCTGGGCGCGCTTCGAGCCACCGAACGGAAGGCAATCTGCTCGAATCCGGCGGACCGCGAGCAGGTTACCCCGTGTACTCGTGTTACATCGTTCTCCTTTTTTTTTCTACGTTCTCCCACACTGGCTTCTTGGTACGTAGCTTTCCTTCTCGCGCTCGAGTCGAAGGTTACGAAAAAGAGGTGGACCGGTCATCGTGCAAGACGACCGAAATCAAGAGGAATCGCGTGTCCGAAATTACTGTCAAGTGAATGGTCCGAGAGGTGTTCGAGCCTCGATCCATGGCGTTACCAGAGAGAAGCAACCGGAACCGACTGCTATATCTCAGACAGACATCGATCGCACCCGGAAGATGCTACCAATGAAGAGAAAAGTCTAACGAATGTATGTACTTACATAGAGGCTCGTTTTAAGGACAGAGGCGGAAGACCGAAGCGATAGAGCGAACGAGGTCGAAATCGAAGGACAAGTAGAAAGACTGTCGTTACCTGAAATCTGGATGTCAGCTGGATGCGAGTAGACGCCGCTGTTCCCGCGAGGCTCTAGAGGGTGGGGGTGAAGCTAGTCGTTGGCGCGCTTCGACAGCCCGAACGGAAGGCAATCTGCTCGAATCCGGCGGAGCGCGAGCAGGTTATCCCGTGGTAGCGCGTAGCTCGTCGGTCGTTATTGGAGAAGGGAGCACGGGTCGGACAGAAGGAGAAACAGAGAAGCGTGGAACCCGAGAGAAAGAAGAGCGAGAATCGGAGCGAAAGACAGCGGTAGAGCGAGAGAGAAAGGGGAGAGAAAGAGCGAGCGAAGAGAGGCGGAGGGTGGGAAGGTAGAGAAGGGCACACGTCTATAGGTAGTCACGAGCTTCGACGAAGCGCCTGCGCTCGCGAGCACTTCTCGCCGTTACCTCCTCGCATCGACTACGCTCGTCCACGTAGACGCGACAGCCGACGTGAAAGCTCGCGTTGCGATGAATCGCGTTCGCCGACGGACCGTCAGACAGGATGTCATTCAGCTTCGTTAATCGAACGCAGGAAACCACGCCGGACCCTGGCGTCGATTGCGCTCGCGCGCTTCTGCGCCAGCGCGATACACACGCCGACCGCCGCATCTTGTGACACCGTGAGTGGCTAAGCGTGCACGAGGACCGACCTCGTTGCCGTCGTTGAACGTCCGGGGCCGTACGTGCCGGAAGACTGTTGTCCTTCGTTCCGCGGTTCGCTTTTCATCCACCTATACGTAGGATCCGTTGTCGGTGTGCTATCTGCTCTGACTCGAGAACGTCGTGATGACACTCGTGCCTCGGTAAGACACTGGAACTGGTGATTCGAAACTCGTCCAAATTCAGCGTAAAATCGCTACGATCTTTACGGACGTCGACCTGCGACATCTCGAGTATATCGGCCAACCTCTTTCCCCGAGAGAAGAAGACACGGGAAGACAGGGGTGCGAGAAGAGAGATCAGGAAACGTCGGGTGCAGGAAACGGCGAGCATCCGTCGGATACGAAGGCAGGAAGAGAAACGACTCTACCATAGGGACGGTGTAGCTACAGAAGTGGAGGCAGAAGGGGAGGAAGAGGAGGAGGAGCTGGTGCCCGGTGTGGAGGGGGTGGAGGTGATCGTCTGGTGATGATGATCGGTGGCGGCGTCGCGACCCCTCCTGGTACTGCCAAGTCGGCGGCTGCGATCGACAGCGAAATGGTGCAGGTCGACGGCATTGGCAGTGGTAGTGTCAGTGGCAGTGCTAGTGGTAGTGGTAGTCCTGCGACAGGCGCGACTACTACACGTATAACCAACAGCAACAACGCTGGCGGCAATAATAACAATAACAACAACAACGGGGACGTTGCAAACAACAATAATAACAACAACAACAATAACAACGAAGGTCACGCGGTGGTGAACTGCGCCAGCGGCCCCGCAGCGGCGACCGACAAATTTTGCTGTCACGACGACGATGCACCCGTCAGCACCGGCGTCACGCGTCCTTGGGAACCACCCTCGCCGACCTTCTCGCAGACGAGGTCGCATCTGTTTCAGGTCCATCCACCGCACCATCATCAGCATCCAGCTGCGCATCACCATCAACAGATGACCGTGCCTCCAGTGTCTTTGATCGACGGTCAGTTTGCCTCCACATCCATCCCCTTTGTTTTTTGCCTTCTCCAATACGGTTCGCTCTTTTTCTTTTTGCATGACATCCTTCGAACCACGTTACTATATACCGTTGGCAAGCACGTTACACAGTTGACGCACGATATTCGCCATTTGAATATCGTTTCGTCAATACTAACAAAGTCGAAGATATTTGCGTGTGACTCGATGTCGTCACAATTGCGAAAACAATGCGCGTTTAATGAAATCGTGCGATTCTAATAGGATCGGGGCTGGCTCGAGATAAAACTCGAACGCGGGAACAAAGTAATTAATTTTGTCAGAGTGATAACGAGCAATTAATCGTGCATCACGTAGCTCGATCGAGCGTCTCTTCGTTAAATTGCGCGACTCGAACACTTGAATACACCGCGTCTCGCGATATAATCGAGACACACCGGGATAATCGATGAAACGTTCGCGTTACGCTTCGGTTCGTCTCGCTCTGAAAATTTCCATGGAACGCAAACAAACCGAGACACCGCTGGGTTCGCGCGGATAGTTTTCAGCCGGACAAAACCGCGATGATTGAATTTAATTGGACAACCGTTTCTCCTTGCGACATACCGCGTTACAATCGAACAACGCTAGCAGTGTCCATATTTTTTGCTCTCCTCTTCCACTAGCACCTTCTTATGGTATTTTGTAAACTGTATCCTCGCCGCCTTTGACACGAATTCGCAAAAACCGGAGGAACCGATTGCACGTTATCGATTGCTTTTTTCTTCTCTTCTATCGATGATCGTCGTGCTTCGACTCTATTCATTTAAGCCGAAATTTATTATTTAAGTCGAAACGAAGTTTCTTCGCGCAATTGTTCCACAACGGAGAAATATCATTTTCCCATGGACGCGTCGCGCGTGTCCTTTGCTCTTCTACATCGCAAAGGGAAAAAAGGTGGCAATCTAAATCGCGTTAAACGAGCGTAAAAACGTCGTTTCATGGTGCTCCAGGTGTCGAAATCCGGGCTCTATGGTAGGTAGGCCAACGATTCTTAAGGGATGATACGATCTTTCCCCTGTCCACGATCGTATCTTCCTCCGAGGCCGCTCGAGCCCCTCTCGGTATTTTAAACGAGCGTTTAAACGCTCGAAAAATCGCGCACCCAAAATTACCACCAATTTTCGTGATCCAGGTTCCGCTTTACACGATTACTCGTTACACGTCAATCAGATATCTATCGGTTTACATCGACTTTGTCGAAAGGAAACAGAATCGTGGATCTGTACAGAGATATTTTCTCGCGAATAAACATCGCACAGGAAATGTCATACGATGTTTATCGGCGCGACAGCTAAATGATCGAATCGAAAATCGTCGAGAGTTGACACAAATTATCCGAGATAGGCGTATTTTCTATTACCATAGCGCGAAATGCGGAGAACGACGGTCGATCGAAGCGACGAGGTATCAGAAATAGCATTTTCGTGGAATAAGTTAGAGCGCAATGCGTTCTATATGATACACACCGAACGAGGATGTTTACGACGAGTTGTCGCGGACGTACGACGAGCTTATTCTTACCCGGCGAATGTTAATTGACCGATCAAAGGCAAAGAACAGGTCGGAACGTTCGACACCAATCATAACGCGTTCGCGAACGCCTACGGAATCGTTGTCGCGGCGATTCGCCAACCGCGAAATCGTGTTCCCGGTTCGTCGAGGATGCAAAGCACGAAACGAGAAGCATCGCAGAAGAATTTAAACGGACCGTCGACCTTTCCACGGAGCCCTAGAATCCGATGATAAGGTGGTGTGCGATCAACGAGCAACGAATGACCATCGAATAGGTGTCCGAGTTGCAGCCAACTACTGGTATATTCAGAAATCCTTTCCGTGGTTTACACTTGCCAGACGGAACGACGGTCAGCTACCAGCCATACTCGTTCAGAACCGGTTTCAATATGTTGCCAACAGTACGTCTTTTAGCGAAGAGCTGCTGTGCTCTCGTTGAACCTTCAATATCCGTCCGTGGTGATCGGTACGCTCTCGACTTCTGTGCCCTGACCGATACCGTGGCCGCTCCGGATATTCGCCGGGACT
Source organism: Bombus bifarius (assembly GCF_011952205.1). NCBI lineage: Eukaryota > Metazoa > Arthropoda > Insecta > Hymenoptera > Apidae > Bombus > Bombus bifarius. Next base: position 6,150,546 of record NW_022884386.1, read on the forward strand.
ATCCGCTACATTTAACTGCCACACCCAGCAGGTATTTCGAGACGTTAGCAGGTATATCTCGCGTCGCGGGGCCCCGGTAGTTGGCAGGTATCTTCATCTGTTCGGGTGTCGGCCACTTTGTTTCCACCGATCGTGGGTTAAGTGTCTCCTCGCCGGTCACTCTCGCTCCTATCTGTCCTTTATTGTAGCGTAACGAACGATGTCCGTGGTCGTTGTCGGTTCGTGGTCGTCGAGCGTCGGACGCTAATTAGAATCTTCTAGCAGCTAAGCTAGAAGGCCGATGCGTCAGTCCCTGTTAACAGGGGGGACGCGTGGATATACGAGCGCGTAAATATTGCGCGACACCGCCGCGAAACGTTTAGACTAATTAAACGAGGACAATATTTAATCGAAGTATGCGCAGCTAATTGGATTTCGTGTCCGTTCGTCGTCCGGGAACAGGCAGTGCACGATTTATTTTCCGTTACTCGTGGATAACCTAAGTATCTCGTTCCTATCCGGCTGAATTTATAGCCACACCCTGCGAGTTTCGAGACAGGTACCGGTCAGGTTCGTCCGTTGCCCGCTTTCTGCTTTCGTGGATTTTCGTGAACGCCGAGCTGCGCCGCGCCAGCTCGTTGCCTTCGTGTCGTCGAAACGAAATCGTTTCACGCGTGATTCGTTCCGAAGATCGATCCAACTACTTCGAAGGGAGATATCGACGCGTCGCGTCGATTACGCGTGAACCAAGATATCCGCTGCGTTTATCGTCGCAATGATCTGCACGAGACGGTCGAGTCGGTCGATTCGTTCAAGGATCGGACGATTTTCATTCATCGATCTCGTTTCCTCCTCCAGGCACTTACCAGAAGGAATCGCGCTCCTTGATTTTTATAACGATTATCTATTGCCTCGCGCGAACGATCGGTCTTTTCCACGGGGCAATTTCGTATATACGAAAGAATATAGAGGACTCGATGGCAGAACTCGTTCAGAACCGGTTCTAGCCTCGCGTCGATGCAACGACACGACGCATTTCTTTCTGTGCATCGGCTACTTTCGTTTTCACGGCATCTTCGATAGCTTTGACACGAAACGAGCGCAGAATGCGCGTCCGTGCGATTTCCAGAACGGGCAGAACGCGTAGGTTTCGCACCGCTCGCGCTTGCCAAACGATCCCAACGGATGCATCTCATCGTCCGCAAACTGCCTCGTCCTCGCGTCTCCTTCTCTGTTGCCAGGACCAAATTACTCGCGACACGTGTACATTCCCTGACCGCGTACATATCTTCCGAAACGAACTCGCCTCGTTATTCCCCGATTCGACTTCCGACCGGCTTTCTTATGTTCAATTCAACGCCATCGAAACATCTCCGAATACTTTAAACTTGGTACGCTCGATCGACTTCGAGTTGCTCAATAATATATTCCGTGTGTATTTTTATATCTCGGATATATAAACCGGATGAATAACCTTTCTGGAATCACCCATGTATCAACGCCGAGCGCGAAGAAGTTACAATTTAATTCGTTAATCGACCGACATGGCGATAAATACAAAGAAACCGGTGTTATAACGGCGCTAGTTGCTTTGTTGAATATCGGAGCGACGCAAGATGTCGAGCCGCGAAACGAGCGTAAAACGGGATAAGAAACCACGAGAATTCGCGTAAAATTCATCTGGATCGTCGATTGGCAATTCGGTCGACGCTTAAAAGACTAATTAATTAAACGGGTGCTGTGTAAACGCATACGCGCGTTCCGTCCGCTCGTAACCAGTCGAAACAAGGCGTTACAAATGAGCTGAGGAACCGGGTCGTTTTCTATCTACCTGCGGAATTTAATTTCTCGTTTGACGATCGTCTTCGCGTCCGGCTTGTCTTCGCGCGCGCACCATCATGAGCCCTTCTCGCATCTTCCTGAGCCCCGGTAGGCGCGGAAAACGGTTCTTTAATATCGTCGTTCGATCGTAAATTATCGTGGTCACCGGATCGTACGAAACGTCGTTAAGATTATCCGCCAGTAAAATCACGGTGCCTGTCCGCGCGAACTCGGCGCTAATTACAATTATTCTTCTGGCCGTGATTCCTCTTCGGAATTAATTCGAAGGGGAAAAGGATATGTACGCAGAGACGAGCACAGACGGCTGCACAAACTCGTACGAGCCGCTCGCGTGATTATTTCTCGCAATTACCGATTCACGAAGCCGTTATGAAAAGCCAGCCGGCCATCGTCGCAAAAAACCAATCGTTTCGTAAACGCGAGCTGTCGGCCGACACCCTTTCCGATCGCCTTCTCTCCTCTTCGCTCTTCTCTCCTCGTTTCCTCCTCTCAACCGCCCCCTGTTCTTCCTTCTTTCATCTTTCTGTGCCTCCTCCCTCTCTCTCTCCCTCTCTCTTTTTCTCTCTTTCCTACCCTATCCTATAAGTACTCAACCTCATCCCCTCGTCGTCAACCCTACCCCTCCCTCTCTCTTCTTCGGAAAGATACGATCAGTGTTGGAAGTTTAAAGTAAGGTTCGCCCGGCGAAAAATGGATCGCTCTCAATACCGTGGCCGGTTCGATCGTAAATCGTCGCCTGTTTCTCCGGTGAGCGCGCGAGAGTGGCACGAAACGGAACGTCGCGTCGCGTCGCCGAGATTAGCCGCCTATAAAATCACCGAGGAAGTCGCGAACCACCGGTCCGGCCGTGTCCTTCGTGGAATTACGAGGGTATTCGCACCTTCGGTGATTAATCGACGTGATTTCAAACGGCAGATGCTTCTCACTCGGCCATCTCTTTCTTTCCCTTGTCCGTGGTGCCGGCGAGAGGGCCCCCGAGAGACGAGAAGAAGATCGCATCGATGAGATCGCGTTCCGCGTCGAGTAATTTAAATTAATTCGCTCGATTACGCTGGCACGTCCTCGCGATCGCCGTTCCACGCGCTCGTTACACCTTTACTGTTAATGAAATCGTATTTATCATCGGTTTTTGCCGATCCTTCGCGAGTAAAGTAGCAGATCGACCATAAACATTCGAGCGATGCATGGAATCGATCTACTATTTTTCGATCTGTTCTCGATAGCGAGAAACTCGTTGAATGTTCGTCCATGAATTATAGAACGAAGCACGTCGAACGTTCACCGAAAGCGCGTACTCACAAGCGTACGGTTTGTGAATAGATATACTGCTTGCAAATAGTTGTCGCAAGATAGTTGCAAAAGTTTTATATCCGCTCTGCACGATACCTACTATTGTGTCTCACGAACGGGTTTACGTGCAGTACGACAACCAGACGACGAAATGTTCGTGAACATAGTATGAAATACGGTTTCTCAAGTAGCTGACGATTTTTTGTCTTCGCTATTGGTCTTTGTATCGTATTCGCGTTATTGTCGCGATTCAATCTTGTTAAGCGGCGAAGACGAAGGCGTGTTATACCAGCGAGATTGGTAATCGGTTACGTTGCTACGTTTCCAGGCGTGAGCCTACAAAACTGTACCGCGGGACCATTCGCCAGCGGCAACGGTGGTGGAACCAGCCGTCAACGATTGCTCGAACTATCGCACGGATTAGGAGCTTTGAGGCACTACAACGATCTTGCCAATCATGTGCTGTCGCTGAATCAACAAGGGGCGGTCGTCACCAAACTTCTGGGTAAGTTTTCCATTTTGGTACCTAAACTACATACGTATTAATAAACTAGTCAAATTTCGTATAAATTATCTCATGCGTGAGGAAGACACGAGAGTCTGTCGTCGACACTTCGCGTAGCTTGCAGGTTAGGATTCCTATCGACCGAGAGCGTCTGTTTATAAGTTCAGTATAATTTAATAATTCGCCATTTGACGCACGAGGAAAGCTAAATGTATAAGAAATAGCTAAAAAAAGAAAAGAAGAAGCGACTATACATAAGCGTATCCCTTCAACGAGAAATTACCTTTATGCAAGGTATCTACAACTTGTTCTTTTCCGTTCTGAGAAGCCTTCTGGTCAGACGATGGAGCATAATAGAACAGTTTGCTTTCGCGTAACAGAATTCCATAGATCGCGAACTGATCCAAACAACGGCATTCCTCTCAGCCAGGTATCATCGCGAGATAAATGCCGGCGAGCGGTAACGTGCACGCGTTTACCGATCCGTGACGCGGCTCCTCGCGATGAAATCCAAGAAAATGCCGAGTCAGGAGGCGACACGCGCTGAAAATCCCTGTTCGGCATAGTGTTCGCTCAGTCGAGCGAAACTGCACCAGTAACTCGCTCAAAATTACCTAGCCGCGCGTGCTCTCCGCTCAAGGCGACAGAAAAATCAGCGGAGATCGCGAGCGGCGAAGCAGCCATCGAGATCCGCGGAACGACCGGTGAAACTCGCGGCAATCTTCCGCTATTATTCCCATAGACGTGGCACCATTATTCCCTGGTAATTGCATCCGCGACTGTTCGTTAGCCTATCCGACGAATCTTGAGATACCGATGTAATCGTGGCTAATGCCCTGTAACACGGAAGAGATCGAATCGCTGGAAATTTCTCTAATCTCTGCAAATGTTTGTAAACGTCCATCGATGAAAAAGATTAACACGTTCCGCGAAGTTGGGGATAATTGCCGCTTCCGGCGTCCGAGAAATTGGTAGCACGAGTTTGAAAGTACTTTGATCAACGCGAGCATACGAATGGTATAGTAGGTAGAAGCGATATACCTTGTAAGGTCGTAAAATAAAACATTAACTAAAGTCACCAATTGATTTAGCTATAGCTATTCGCATTCCATGCGCATGCTGGTACCTGCGTTGCTTTTTTGAAAACATTTTCTGTCATCGTTAACAGCTCAACGATAACTTATACGTTGAACATAAGTTAGACACTAGTTATAGGTAGATTGCGGATACTTGTACAAATTCGTGTTTTTATAAACGCAGCTGAAACGTGGAAGCTAAACAGGATATCTCGCTTATGTACAAATTATTCTAACGAATATTAGATATTCTCTATATTTTCGTATTGTATATATATTCTCTGCATTTTTACATCTCCAAATTTCCCAAAATGTAACTTTTCATTGTAACTATTCTCGGGAACGAACGAACAACCGATTTCAAATTGCGTATATTATATGATCCTGAACAAGGTCCTTATGATCCCCGATCCTAGGTCCTTATGGTCACCGATACAAATTAATTATTCGTTTATTATAAATACGTTTATTATAAGTTCATTTATACGTTTCAAATTAATAGTAATTAATCATCGAAAGTCGTACACTTCAAACATTGACCAGTTTGACAATCTCGCTTTATCGCTTCCATACACCGTAAGTGGTTTGATTTTATCAGATCATTCGTTAGAAAGATACTAGAGATAAACGAGTCCGAAGCTTAGACACGCTGAAGTAAAGAGATCTCTTAAGCGTTTGCCAGATTCAAAATATTAATTCGCCAGCGTCGTTAATCACGACAAGCTGACGACAGTCCCGCGAGCTACTCGTTCACGGCTAGTTTTTTACGAGGATGTTCCGTACTGTTTGCGCAGCAAATTCGAGCAGATTGACGTTGATGACCGCTCGTTCGCGTCCGAGGCGATAAAACGGCGTAAACTAAATTGATCGGCATCCCGAGCATTTTCCAACCACTGTCGGGGAAATAAGAAGGAGCATCGCGTATCAGTATGGGCAAATAAGGCATAACGAGCGTTACGAAGAAGCGGCGGTCTTTCGAGCTCGTTAGCCGGCCAAGATTAACTCGTAACAGCTGTTTCTTTTTCCCGTAAAACATTCGCATGACCAGTGCTCGACCGTTCTCGAATAATTTGTCAATAATTGCTCTGATCTTTACCCGTGCCGATCTTCCACGTCCCCGATTCGAGGAATCTACTCGAGGAATTTAGGAGATATCGAACGACGTTCTTTTTACTGTACCAAGAATTTATGCATTGTTTGACAAGCTCTGTTAATTTTTGTGGATCTTGGACAATTTTAATGTCTCTTTAAGTATGGAAATGCTTTTAACAAATATCTGTTAATTTTGTGACAGATTTAAGACGAAAAAGTTAAGATATATTTGCACATTTGACATATTTCTTATATCAGAAGAATGACAAGAATACAGTAGAAATAGCAGACGAAGCTTTTTATTGCTTATGGAGAAAGCATTTTCACGAAAGAACTGTCCAAAGATGGCTTCTTAGATTTAAAGCCTGGGATTTCAAGACTGGGATTGAAGACTAATAAAGTTCGAGCATACACTCGGTGAGTGATGGTTGTCAATTAAAGGCATTAGTCATTGATTAAGAATAGATGAACGAAAGTCATTGAACGATACGATACACGCATATTGTGTTGAAGTGCTGCGAGTTACGTGAAAACACCATCAACTTATCAAACGATCTAATACAAATAACCATTAGAAAACATTGATTCGTTAACTCAATCGGGTACATCGAACTTTGAAAAGAAGAACTCGTTATATCATTGACGAAATTGAATCATCGAACAACCGATGGATAAACGATAGGTATTCTAACGATCGAAGGGAGGTCGAATCCGATAAACAGGTGTGAATCGATGGTCGAAAATCGTGATTCAAAGTCGAGCAACAGTGGCGACGACCATCGACTTCTACGTTCGGAGAAAAGGAAGAGGAACGCTGAACATTGCCGAGGGGAGCAATAAAAAAATGGAGGTGAGCCACCGAGCATCGGTGGAACGCTGGTTTCTCTCTTTCTCGACTGACTGCTACCTTGGTCCTCGTTAACTTTACGAGCGGCTCGTAAAAATACCGTTCGGCCTGCTCTCTCGGCTCGCCGGTAATGTCTTCATCTCCACTGGATACGGACTCCTTAGGCCTCTCGAGGTGAATATAATGTACCATAATCGACCCGCAATTACTTAACAGCGGCAAACAATTAATCCCCTGGCTGCGCCGTAGTCGTCTGGCTGCGCAAGAACCGCCGATTCCTCTTCCAGTTTCGCAATCTTTTTCTTCGATCGAGAGCAACCGCGGTGTATTCTGCGTGCGGACACTAAACGCGTGTTGCGAACGTTCGAGACCATCGACTGGGCGTTCCAACGATGTTCACCGTTGTACCTGGTGAACGTTACGGTTTCGTTAACTCCCGTCTGACAACCGCGGACGCGAGTTCATCCATCTTGCGAACCTCGCATCCACGGCTTCGTATGGAATCAAGAATCAACGATTTCGCCGAGATACATATCCGCCATCCGAGAACATGTATTCGTATTATAGAGCTTATCACGTGCGTTGATATCTTTGTGCAGCAGCGTTTCGAGAGCACGATAAATTTCTCGAGAGCAACGAGAAAAACGTTCTTAGCTAGACGGCCGATATCGTCTAATTTCTCCGATACATCCCGGACGATTAATTCAGCCGCAACATCCTATCGGTCTTCTTATCCACGCGTACCAAGATCGATCGTCGCCGATGGAGAAATGGTCCCGGAATGCGCGAAAGGAACGTCGAGGAGATGGCTGAAACGCTCCATAGCGATCGGCTGCATAGACGTTCGTTGGGATAACGACCGCGTGCCTCGCAAGAGAAACCTATCCCTGCATTCTGTTCCGCGATTACGCCTATTTTCCATTCGTAAATCCATAATGGCCGGCTCGATCTCATCGTGGATGGATGCTGGTAGCCATCGCAAAGCTCGAGACGAATAAGCATACGGATGGTGATCCGCTTGCGTCCGCTGTCCGTTGATTCGATCCATGAAGGAACGAGTAACCACTAGGTACGATGGAACCGCGGCTTCGTGCGGTTTCTTTCATTAACCGAACCCCGCTCTCGAAAATTTCATATACACGCGCGAGCGCGCGGACCAGCGGCCGTGCACACGGAACAAAATGAAACGGAAAGAGAGGAGGAAAAGCGAGTAACCAGATGGAAGAGAGAGACATTGGATCGGGGCAAAGAATTTGCTCGAGGCATGGATGCCTATTAGGTGGGTACATCGTTTATACCAGGCACGCAGTTCATCCGTGGGAGCGCACGCGATATCCTACAGACTTTAGCCGTCATTATTGTTATTAATAATAAGACGTAACTACCGATAATTGCTCAACTCTGACTGCGCCTCCGTTTTCCATTATCCTTGCCAACATCGTGCGTTTCGACAAGTCCGGCAGCGGTACGAGACGCGAGACAAGCCTTCCGATACGTCTAACATCGCGTATTCTGCGTGTAAGCAGCCTGTTCTCCGGCTCGTGTACTTTTTTCAACAATTATTTCTGCGATAAGAAGCGGTTTCGAAGCGGTTTTTCCTGTAATAGCGCGCGAGTACACGTAAGACGCGAGTTCCTTGTACATGCGAATCTTCTAGTTTTATCAAGAAGTAGAAGTTTTAGGACCGAGCGCTAAATAAAGAGTGGAGGAGTTGAAATGATAAGTCATGTCAGAAGCGAAGAGTTTCGATAGAAAGAAAAACACGGTTCTGTTAATTTTGACGGTTACGTCGTTTATTATTCGACTGTTACGAATTTTTAGCGTTTACTACCTTTACGGTTCTAGAAATTTCTTCCTTTGTACACTATACTTTCTTCTTTTTTAATCACAATCTACCGAACTCTGACGATCATAATACTGTTACATTCTGCAATAACTTTAAAAGCTTTTTTCCATTTCTTTTAGAACTCTCGTCGTTTATCATTCCAGCTTCTCAACTTCGAATACCCATAGAACCTCCATCGTTTGTACAACAAACATTCGTCCATCTATATTCTTCGAAACAGCTGCATAATAAAAACTTCAATTACGCTGTTCAACTTTATAGCTACAAGCGTATCTCCATTGATAGACAATTTTTCCAGTGCATCAGGTCGTTCAATAGAGTTCGCGGATTTTATCGACGGTCGAGTTTAACGAGCATCGTACGACACTCCATCTTTGTAGTTATGTATTCGCGTAACACCTGTCTGCCTTCGGCGTACAACTTGTCAGCTGTACCGTAGCCATTGTCGCTAATGATAACGCGAAACGTTCTATAATTACTCGAGTGTGACTGCGCTTTCTCTGCCAGCATTATAGAGCTGGGTTCGTCCACTTCGGACGTCCAACTTTTCCTGAGGAGTTGTGATACGCTAGGAAAATGAACCAGTTAAATCGATGATAATCACTACGAATCTGTCAACGAGACAATCATGCGAACTCTGCTTACGATTCTCGATGATACACGATCTTATAATTACAATCGATAATTCGACAAAAACTGAGAGACTGGAAAGAGCAAGGTCCCTAAATTGTGAAATACATTTAGCGGAACGTTCAACATGATAAGCAAATTATTGTTTCGGCGAAAATATTTAACACGCAATATCGCGTTAAACTGCGAAAATCCTTCAACTGGAATAAAACAGCGAAGGGAAGTTGAAATTTACTAATCGCAATTTACTAGCAATCTCATTCTCTATGTTGTGATGATTGTAAAACCTCGAATAAAATTTCCTCTCGCTTGTAATTTTTCTTACCATATCTCGCTCGTACAGCTTTCATCCTCTCCCATAAAAAAATTGTACTTATTTGCTACAAAACTTGCCACTTCAGCTGCTCAATTTGAAGCATCAAACACATCGGAAAACGAATGCGATCGCAACGATTCGAACTTTCAGTTTTCATTAATTATGCCTAATACGAGCGAGTTGGAAGCATTGCTCTTTCATGACGATCGATCAGAGCGGAGAAGAGAGCGGAAAGAAACGCAGAGGAGCGGCATGGCAGCAGGTTGAACACGTCTCGGCTCATATTAGATATCTCTGATTATATATTATCGCAGGCTATCGCATACCAGTATCGTTTCACGCGCTAAGCTCCTAATGACTACCTCGTGTGGATCCGCCCAGACGATACGATTGGTATCCGATGTCGAGAGCCCGTGCGAGCCAGGACTTATACACGGGATGCGCTCCAACCTTCTAAGCCTCCATCTTGTCAACTGCTACAACGTATTCCATCCAATGCATCGAACAAACTACGAGCAATAATTCTTTTCCTTTCTCCATATATGTACTTTTGTAACCAATCTACTCGTAGCGTACTACGTATGTTTAAATAGAAATTCATACAATGTAGAAGCTCGTGTGCTTGAGGAACACTTATAAAGGTCGGCTGACAGTTTGCACTCGAGCGTTATTACGTGGAGAATGTCCGGTGTTTGCGTGATTTTCCGAAATTATGCGGGCTCAATGCTGGACACTCGCCGATACGACCGGCACGGGCATATAAACCGGCATCGCCGTTTACGACCAATTTTATCGCGAAGCACGAGTATTAGCGAAGACAACGCGTCCTTGAAGTTCGTTCTAACGTGTTCCAGGTACGTTGCGCCCGCCGGGTTTAATCGGTGGCAGCAAGCCAAAAGTTGCGACGCCAGCCGTCGTCGCTAAAATCGAACAATACAAGAGGGAAAATCCGACGATCTTCGCATGGGAAATTCGAGAGAGGCTCATCTCCGAAGGTAAGCGCATTTTGTCGATGCTACTTCACGTGGATAACAATACGATGAATGAAAGAATGGCATCTGTTAAAGTACGTTTAGCCTAACCGAGCTAATGCTAATGCTCGTTCACTTTGGTAAAATTAAAGTGTAAAAAACGCATAGGAATGCTTCAAAAATGCTTGTTTGAGTTATTGAAAACGAATTTATGGACAGATTGCTCGGTAAACGGATATAATAAAGTAAACGAGTATAACCGAATGCTGTTGCTGTCGCTCTACATTCTTGCTAATGGACCAGTTTGATTCATGTTTGTTACACAGAAATCAAACTAATCGACTCTGTATGAAGAATTCTTAATTTTAGTACCAGAATATATGATTATGACGGTAATCATTTGCATTCCAAGAAACTAAGCACTGATCGTATACATATAGCCATCGTATTCCGCAATGAAATCGACGAACTTCACCAACGCATTCAGCATGTTATTCCAGATAAAATATGTCATATACACCGTTCATTAATTCTTTATTTTAGAAATATGAGAGGTATATTGATATAAACGACAAATAGTCAAACGCCTTCCAGCTATTTGATTTTTGCTTAATTATAGATTTGGAATTTTCTGACATTTTATTTATTGATTTAGTCTAATGATATCTACATGCTTAAAATAATCATGCCGTGTCTCTATACATACAACTAAGTGAACTTCTGTTGATCAAAATATTGAACAGACCATTTCTAATGCGAACGTACCAGGTTCGCGTGTATATATATGTATATATTATCTCGTATCCAGCCTTCCATTTCACTACTTTTGATTTCATACAATTTTATAAAAAGATCTAACGGAGATAGGTTAGATAGTTGTAGAGAGCAAATTAATTAATTAAGTAATTAACTAGATACATCAGTAGATTGTAGAAATTTATGCATCTATAAGAAATTTAAACACGCAAAATATCTAAAGTACATAAAGTGTTCGTTAGAACATTTAGGATTAGACGAAGCAAATTTTTATCTGAATTTCGTTTCTTATAGTAGTGTTCATAAAAATATACATTTCCGAAGACATCAGTTCGATAGTTCCACTAATATCTCGACAACAGAGCTAAATTCACTCGTACAGAACTATTCGATTTACTCCTTACACCATTACGTGACGTGTAACATATTTTATTGTCAAAGTGATCTGTCGAACGTCGACAATAAGTAAAGATTTTCGATTTCGTCGGAAAATACCTTGTAGTGAAATTAAGAATTTTTCAAAAAACAGAGTTGATCGGTTTAACTTCCGAGTTGCTAATATACAATACGATAAAGTGAACGACGAATTCTGTTCATATGTAATTGCCAACAACTAGATATGTAGTTAGTTAACTTCTTATTTAACAATGCGTGAGCCGCACGTTTCGTGCACAGTTGCAAATCGCTCGCAATAATAGTAGTACGTGTGTCGTAGTACGAGCGCACGTGCAATTGCGACTAGAATCAAGAAACTTTTCCACGTCCTTCTTCATCGGCATACTTTATTCTTTTGAAAACGAGCTTCGACGTAGTCTCACCTTGTATTCTCTTCATCGCGCACGAATGTCTCATTCCTTCTTCGACTATCAATTAACTGAATTTGCGTCTCTCGTTCTTAATGCGTTGGGAACTTTCTCCTTTGAGGCGTATCGTGCGTCATCCACGAGCAATTTACATGAAAATCAAGAGCATTTCGAAACGCAGAAAGAACCGGATGCAAGGTGTTCATTATTGATTTCAAAAGAACGGAATCTTGGGAGGAAGGTGTCGAGGATGGAAACTATAATTCACATTACCTGCTACGAAATCTATTTGTAAACCTACAATTGAAGTTCATCGTAGAAGAAATTCGAACACGCCTCTAGCATGTTACGATTCTAGCCTAACATCAAAGTTAAAACTGTTTATTGTACTTTACAATAATCGTATAATATAAAACTAGTAGGTCATAAATCGATTGTTTGTTTTATAGTCTCGAGTACGTGAGACGATCTATTATTATTAGCGTGGACACCTATTATTATTGTCAAAAAGGTCACTCGCTTATCAATAACGCACGACACACGTGTTTCATTACGCGTCAATGCCGTATATGTTATGTATATTATAGGAAGGTGTACTTTACGCTTTCGAACAAGCGCAATCAACGACGATCTAGGAAAATTCTCACAAGATACGAGACAAATTCGACAAGAGAGCGCAATTTAACTTACTTTACCTTCAGAACAATTTCAAACTACCATCAACTACCATCGTTTTCCATCTACTAAATCTTTCCACTATCTTCCAAAGAATCGCAAACAAGGAGCGAGACGAATCCTATAAGAATACATGATTCAACTTTTATTTTATCTTTCAAACCAGCTCAGATCGTCATCGTCCGTCATCTACCAAAATTCTTCAAAATCTCACAAAGAATTGCGAACAAGAAACGAAAGAAATGCGAATAAGACTAGACGATTTATCTTACTTTTTCTTCTGGACAACGTTAAACAACCACCAAAGTTCTCTACTCTCTCGTAAAGAATCACAAGAATCGCAAAGTAGACAGTTCCAGAAGAAGCATGCTCGTTTCTTTCCAGGCGTTTGCAGCAACGCGACAGCTCCATCCGTCAGTAGTATCAACCGAATTCTACGAAATCGCGCGGCAGAACGAGCTGCCGCGGAATTCGCGAGAGCGGCAGGCTATGGTTTATACGCCGCGGGTCCACATCCGTATTTCAACAGCGCCCATCAGCACCCAACGACCAGCCACCATTTACCCGCTGGCTGGCCAGCGCCGGGGGCAGCGGGTCATCCTTGGATGCTGCCGCCATTAGCTACTGGAATCACGGGCGCAGCTTCCGCTCTGCTTCTTCCGCCGTCCTTGAGCCCAGGAGCGGCGGCAGCGGCAGCCGCAGCCGCCTCCGCGTCGGCTGCTGGAACGGCGGATCACTCTCTTCACGCGGACGCCATCGCACGAGGCTACTTGCAAGGTGATGATTGTTTAATCTTCCATTAACCGTGTGAAGAACGATTGGGATGAAAATCAGAAAGAGAGAAAGGAAATAGAATCGTGAAACGTGTTGTCGAGTGGAGGAAGATAACGCGAGACAGGGGATGGTAGTAGAGGAAGATGGTCGTTTTTCTGTGCAGACGGTGACGGAGATGAAGGAAGCCTGGATGGGTCGGAGCAACCGAAATTCCGACGAAATCGTACCACCTTCAGCCCGGAACAGCTCGAGGAGCTCGAGAAAGAATTCGAGCGATCTCACTATCCTTGCGTGTCTACGCGCGAACGGCTAGCCTCTAAGACCTCTCTCTCGGAAGCTCGTGTACAGGTGAGGATCAATTCCATCTCAAAGATATCTTTGTCGGGGGGCTAGTGCGTTCGTCTCGCAGGGCTTGTTCTTGATCGTAGTTTTCTTGCCTCTCTCGTCTTTCGTTTCGATCGTAGTCCTTATTTCTCTTTCTACTCTTCGTCGAGAGCTTTCAGATCCATAGAGAAGCGAAGTAACGCGATACACAGAGAATTGCGTCGGTGTCGCCCGTGGAATAGGCCCTGCGACTGTCGCGTGCATAGCCTCCTGGTTTCTTCGAAGCTTAGAAATTTGATCACAAGCCATCTAACGACCTAACTCGTGACTCTTAGGTTTGGTTTTCCAACAGACGGGCAAAGTGGCGTCGTCATCAGCGAATGAACCTCTTAAAACGTTCGCCACCACCACCACCTCCACCGCCTCCGCCGCCACCGCCGCTGCCGCAGCAGCAGCCGCCGCCGCAACCGCATTCCGCATCCGGTATGGAAGTAAGCCGTGCGTCAAGCTGCTCAATCGCCGGAATGGGAGGAGAAAGTAGCGCGTTCCGGGCCGTCGTGACCAACTCCTCGTCATCCAGAGAGGCCGCGGAACGGAACGAGAGAATCGACAGGGTCGATTCCATCACCAAACAGCCGGAAAGAAAGCCGAGCGCCTTTAGGATGATCAGTCAACTCGTCGGTGACGATTCGCCGAGTATAATCAAGTCCTCGAGTCCGACCTACGAACAGCAGAGGCACGAGACTAACGTTAGATCGGTGATTGAATCCGAGTCTGCGAACAACAAGGAATTTGAGCGGATCGAGGTTGAAGAGGAAGACGAGGAGATCGACGTGCAAGATTCGGACCAAGACGTTGCTTCTTCGCCGACCGTTGCATGGCGGGATCATTGGACGGAACAGCAACCCTTGGAATTGACGAAACACGATCGTTGAAATCGTTCCAACTCGAAACTAGGTGGAACGATCGAAGAAATTGTGCTCGTATTAGAAACGTTTAAAGTAACAATGAGTTTTGCGTGAAATCTTTTGCCACCGAATATCGTGATTTAGCACATGCCTAGTGTCCACGATCGATTGTGAATCAGTGATATATGAAAAAAACGTTGCTGCGAGAGAGAACGTTCAAGTGTATCGATCTAATATGTGCGTGAACAAGAAATCTCGAGATCCGTTTATATCGATCGATCGTGATCGTAGTAGAATTCGCGTCGAATTCGAACAGTGACTGTAACTATTGCTTAATCTCATAGAATTTCATTACACAAGAACAGAAGACTGACGAGATCGTTTCGTTAAACTTCAATTCGTGTGTCTCGCTTCGACATGTCCTCGACTCTTCATCGTTCATGTCGAGTGATACGTCCCTAGTACCTATCCAACTACTTACTACGATTACGATCCATTTATTACAATTAAGATTACGATAATAAGCTACGAGGATGGTTGTGTAACGTTAAATTCCAATTACCGGCAGTGCCGTCGTGGCGTTATTGTCAGCTAGAAGTACCGAGGATTTAGATAGGTAATTAATTGCTTACCCGATATGTATCGGGCTGTCGGCCGGCTGCGCTATAATTGCAGCGCTGCGCTATAATTTACACCGCGGTGCAGTGGACGCTTCCCCTATCCAGATACGAGGACAGGAAAGATCCAGATACGAGGACAGGAAAGATGCAGATACGAGAACAGGAAAGATCCAGATACGAAGTCAGGAAAGATCCAAACGCCGAGGAAACAAACGCCGAAACTTATCCGGAACTAGTCCTAGCGAAATCATTATAACGCAGATAATGCATTACCTAGGCACTATGTAGAAAAAATAGATGAATCGATGGTAACCCTGTAACGAACTCTGTTAAAAACGACTTTTATTTAAATGAATTCGTTTGTAAATATCTACACAAGTCTTTGACTACGAAACAATTCGAAACATCGCAACCTTGTCCACGTTTTCAAATCCACCTTTATTCCTATTCTGGTCACACCTTCTTAGAATCCATTGGGTGATAAAAAATCAATTTTGGGTGATTTTGGTGAAAATTAGCATCCCCTTAGAGGGAAGCAAGTATGAGACACGTATAAGGGACAGAAAGGAGAGAAAGAAGGGGATGGGCGGGGGCCAGGAGAAAGGCTCATCGACGATTAACTCGAATCTACGGTTTCGTCGGGTTCGCAAATAAGGAATCTGCGTGTGAAACTGGTTTCTCGGGCGACACTTTTCGGCCACGGGTGGAATCGGTTGTTGGCGGAGAGCACGAAAACACCGGATCCGCCAACATTTCGGATATCGTGGCCCCCGTCAGCTGTTAACGCGACTACCAAATTTATAACCACGCCCGTGGTCGGGGATGTGCGCGCACGGTAGAGCGAACGATCCGAAGAACGAAAGAGAGGCGAAACGTCGAACATACCCGTCGCGTCGCGACGAAAAAAAGGGACACGGTCGGCCGGATAATTGAAACAAACTTGCCAAATATTCCTGAATCATCCCGTATGTCCTTAGTAACATTTTTGCGTGTTCGTGACATCTTCTGCTGCTATCTTTCGCCTTGTTACGATTACTACTCCCTACTATCCTTATCTGCTTCGGGTCGAAAGAATTTCGTAGCGAGGTGGAGGCCATTGAAATTACCCCGTGGAACGCTCATATCCCGGACGGTGAAATCGGTGTATCGTACAATAGGGCGAAAAAGAGAAAAGGAAAGTCAGAGGCGAACGATGTACAAAAGGCAGGAGCGATAGGGCCGAAGCTTAAGATAGAATAAGGGATCGACGTTATTGTAATGCGAACAAAGTTGCCAAAGGCATTAACACCGGTGGTGGGTGAGGGTCGTTCGACACTCTCGGCGTAAAAGAAAGAACAAGGGACAAACGAGCAGTCGAACACATGCGGGAAACAGGGTGGATAAGGGAGAAGTCGAGGAAAGAAGGAGGTAAGAGCGTCTGGTGAAGAGAGGTAAAGAGCGGTAAAGAGAGGAGAAGAGAGGAGAGGAGAGGAGGGCACGAGCAGAACAGAACAGAACAGAAGGAAGGATCGCCGGATACATTCAGGCAGTCAGCCAGGAGAAACGAGAACGTAACAATTACTATCTGAGACCGATCGGTGCGGTAAGATTAACGATCTTACTCGCAGCGGCCACGTCGGAGCCCGTCTCAGCCGCGATTGCTCATGGGAAGAACGAGGGGCCAACGTTAAAGTCACCTCCTCCTTTGCTCAATGAGATATTGCCTGCCGCGGAGAGCGTAGCGCACCTTTTCGTGCCCGGTAAATCGCGCGCGCTTTCTTTCCTCTTTGTCGTTTTCGCCTTCCACGCTACGCGCGCCACCCAAACCCTTCCCCTCGCGCGTTACACCCTCCTTTCATGAAAGAAGAGAAATATCCCTGATACAGTCCGTGTATCTCGAGCTTCTCCTTGCTAACGCGGCCCCAACATTCGCGGTTTAAGGACAAGTTAATCGAACCGACCGACACGACGAGGTGTTCGTATCTATCTATCGTTCTTCGGATTCTTCTCAGGCTCGAAGAGTCTGGTTCGATAACGAACACCTTCGGCCCTCGATAACGCGTCGCTCGCAGAAAATCGTCAAAGCGACTCGTTCCTCGCGAAACATTGTTGCCACGGCGAGAAGCCGACACGAGCCACGGAAACGAATAGCATCGAAACTGTGAAACTGTTGCAAGACGGAAAGATGGAGTAAGAGAGAGAGAAAGAGAGAGAGAGAGAGAGAGAGAGAGGGTAGAAAGGGGAAAGAAGGGTGGCATGGCCCGGCAATAATACGCGAGAAATCGTGAATTAGTGAGCGTCTTTTTGAGCGAGCGGACAGAGGAAAGGAGTGCCCGATGATTTCTCGCCCAATTAGAGTCGACCGGGCTATAAACTTCTTCCCGGATAAGATAGGACCTCGGTTTTCTGTGTTCCGTCTGAGGTAGAAGAGGGGCCCGTAATGTCCCGCTTCAGCCCGGAAGCCTTCCAGGTCGCATATAGACCGGGAATCCGTGCTCTGGTAAGAAAAAGAGAGACGCGTTCGTTCGAACGAGAAAAAGGACGCCACGAGGGTGTCAGGGGGAAGAAGAGCGAGGGAGAAGAGTGTACCTGAGCATTGGGACGGAGCTAATTGGCTCGTCCAGTGACCATTGAAACCGCCGTCCCAGTATCGTCTTCGATCCACGGAGCACATATACGTGCCAACGTTTCAGGACGATCAATTAAACGGAAATGGCCGGGAGATATCCCACGAGAAACAGACGTTCTCGCACGTCTCGGGACCCGCCGGATTCGCCCCGAGACCGCGCGACTGCCTGCCGATCTTCCCAACCTAGGACGATGCTTTTCGTTTTGCATCTCCGGCCATTGAACTTTTCGACAGATTCTCCGAATCGAAAATTTCATTCTCTAAAATCGAATAGCGAAACTAGATACGTCTAGTTCGTAACGAAACTCGCGTCTCAAGAAAATATTCCATCGATCGGTGACCGTTCTTAGCGTGGTGTAACGAGTGCAATTATCCGTTCGTAAAGCGAGTAAATTCCCTAGGTACATTCTGTTCGCATTAGTAGCGACCGTAAGATTCTTATTTTACGTAATCAGTTGGTCCGCGAGGGAATATGCTCCCAAGACATAGCACACATTCTACCGAAGGTTTCTCCCTCTTTTTCTTTCGTTGGCCGGCCTCGCGTGCAACCTGCGTGTACGTGGCTCGATCGCGCAGACCTCTTTGCTCGTGTTTGCGTGTGCACGTAGGACCCGGCCAGCGAAGTAATGGCGCAGAAGCCAACTCCTACTACTCTTGCGGTCTGAAATGAGTCGACTAGGATGGTGTCGACGTGATGTACAGCGACAGGGTTGATAGCGTTACAAGAGCTACTAACCCTTCTCCCTTGTCCTCCCCTCTTTCTCCGCTTCCCCTGCCCTTCGCCTGTCGCCCTTTACTTCGCCACCTTTCCTTTCGTCGCAACCACCACTGCCACCATTGACGCCACCACCTCCTCCCTTCTCTTCTTTCTCTTCCTTCTTCTTCCTTCGCCTTTTTCTTCACCATTTTCGCTTCTTTCCGCTTCTTCGCCTCGACGCGTTCGGACGCATCAGCGTGTAAAGCACGCTCTCGCGGTCAGACCGGAGTTTTTCTTTCTCTTCTTCTCCCTCTGTATACTTTGTCTCGTCCTCTCGATCTCTCCTCCGTTCACGTCACCTTTCATTCTCTCCCTTTCTTTCCCTATTCGTCTCACAACTATCTTTCTCAATTCTTCGATCCGTCGTATTCTCCCTTACCGTGATATCCTCTCTATCTCTCCGTCTTCGCCATCCTTTCGTCCGTCACACTTTCGCGTTCTCTTTTTCGCTCGATTCGCGCGCGCGTCCGTCTCACCGCCTCGCTGCATCTCCCGCCGCCGTGTCGTCGTTTACGTAGGTATACGGAGATTTGTATAGGAGCAGAGAGTCGCGCGCAGAAAGAGCGAGACTATCGGGGGCCACTAACTTATTATCGGGAACCGCCATTAGCATGTTTATAGAAGCGACCGGTCGACACGCATGAGGCTGTGTCGTGCCGTGCCGCTGCCCCGAGCCGATTCTTTTGTATTTGTGATCAATTAGACGCCGTCCCCGTGTCCCAAGCTACGGAACACCTTCTGGGGATACGCCTAGCCCTGGAATGTCTCTCGATCGTTTCTTCGCTTTCTCGTTCTTTTTTCTCGCCCAGTCTCGTAAGATCACCGCGATCGCTATCGAAACGATTTCAACGGCTAGCCCATACAAATGATTGCGTTATCGCGTGGAACGACCGAACCGACTGCCTAGCCACGAAACATCACCACGAAGATATTCAGAGCCACGCGCGATTCAATGGGACAGCCTATTTCTGAACGAAAGCTCGCGCACAATGGAATCGGTTGATTTCGCCCGCCAATCGATTCCGATCGATCGATACGTAACGTTCGATTATTTCGTCAAAGCATTAAGGATCAAGCGGTGAAATAGTTCGTAAAAGTTGCATAAACTTATTATTATTGACAGACGTGGATAAAGTCACTTATTGTTTCATTAAAGCAAAAATCTGTATCGTAATAATAGACACTATATGGAAAACCACTACGCAAATTACAGATATAAGGGAAAGATTCTATTTTTTTCCTAGTACGATATATAGTTTTCCTATACAAATATCCTAGTACGATACTATAAATATTACTTTCCATTTCTTTCAGCTTCATTAAATCCTAGATGAATGGAAAAAGAAACGACGTCTTGAAACAATATTAACCGTTTTCATACTAATAAGAAACTCCTTTAAGTCTTCCTTACTTCTGCCATGCACTTTCTCATTGAAATACTACGGTCGATATATATAATTGAAGAAATACTCGTGTATGAATTTATTCGATAGATTCATTGAACATCTACCGACACTCTGGCTACCTTACGAGATCGATCGAACTGATAACGGTATAACAGGAGTGTATCGACGAATACACGCGAGAATCGCTGCTATGTGTCGTCTTACGCTTTCGAAGAAAACGAAGTCGATCGTAAGGATGATAGTGTCAAATACCTAATGGCCACGATAAACACCGGTAAATTGAACAAATTGCCGGCAGGATGCCCCGTTTAGCTGTCGAACAGTTTCACATACGAAAACATAATTCTAATCATAAATTTTTTGCCTTTTCGTATTAGCTGTAATAGTCTCGAAGAAACAAGAATATTTCTACATGAAGGCGTATCGTGATATTAAGGTGGATTTGTGTTGACGATATTAATGTAAATTTTAGATTGGTACGTAGACATCATGTACTTGCTATCCAAAGGGAATCGACCCTCGAGTTCCTAGAATGCGGTCGTTTCGAACCGAATCATTTGCATCATGACGAAACGATTTTCGCGATGAACCATGACTTTGGAGGCATCCAACGCCGTTCACAACAAAAGAGGAAAAACGCATTGTGCCGAAGTTAATTGCCGCACCTTTTCACCTGGCCGCGACTCGCACAATGCCGATCCCGGCTCTGGAATGAATAAAAAATTAGCTCGGCCGTTTCGGAACACAAGCCCCCCGCTCGCTGCGTTTCCTTTTTTTTTTTTTTTTTTTTTTTGGACAAAATACGCGTGTTCAACATGTTACGAACAAATAACGCATATTAAGCTACCAAAACGAGCCTTAAAATGTTTTTATATAGTTTATATTCCCTTTTCCTGTTAACTTCTCTTCTTTTTCTGACGTTATAGTTAGATTTACCCATAGTCCGACGTTCTTCCGAGAATATTGGGGTCGAAAGCAACAAATCGAATATTCCAAAATGTAGATATTATAGAGATTAACATAAAGATTATAAGATGAAAGATTACGACTGAAATTATAGTAATTTAGACGTATCTATACAGATGTATAATGAAAAAAATAGTTTTTGGATATAACAAATGATCACAAACAAATATTTGATCTCCCCTTCGCTTATTATAATATAACTGTAAGAACACTTTTTGTTTGCTCTAGAATTGCTTCACGCGGTTTTACATTTCACCCGATTAGAGTAACATTTTCTCTCGTCTCAGTTTTACCGCTGATAATCTTAATGTTATTTGCCACAAACGATGATTGTAATAAGCTCCAATAGATATATAATATCTGAAGCTGTGAAATATTCCTTCGTAGCTCTAGTAATCTTTGCGAAACCGTATTCAAAAGTGGAATTGTTACTTTCGACCTCGGTCTACCCTACTCAAACAACTGAAAGGCTCACGATGGAAAAGAAAGAAATCAGAAAGTTACGAGTTGGAGGATTCATAAACATTAGACTCGCCCCCAGGAGAGCGAGTCCGGTGAATCGATTCACGAGCGTGCTGGTAATTAGTTCGACAGCGTCGCTTCGATCCGAACGGATCCGAGCGAGCTCGTATGCATTATTCGGCGCACGGCTGATGCAAATCGCGGCGATCCCTCACACAGGGTGTCGCGATCGCGCCACGATGCGATCTATGGCACACCCTGTGCTGCTTGACTGATTGCTGTCATATGTACGCGCGCTCGATGGATTAGACCGCGATCGCGTTCGTGACACGAAATCGAAAACCTCTTCGGGCTCCATAGAAATTCATGCAGCGACGTGGAGAATATCATTCCACGATTTCCTCCTTTTTTAATCTAATTTTTTCTGAATATGACTTTAAGAATATAGCAGAGTTTCGTTTATCCGAACTTCGTTTATCGAGACGAGATTTTAGTCAGTGCCGCTTTTCTAATCAGGTCATATAAATTATCTTAAGCCTCTAGCGTTCTGTCATTGATTTTCGACCTATTCGTATTTTTCTAACATTAAGCAATATGTCGACTTTCAGTGTGAAAATATCATACAGATATTGTTATTGCTACGTATCATTTCTTTTTGCTTCAATTTTATATTAAATATTCTCTAAGAATGGTGAAAAAGATCTTTAAGATATAATTTCTAACAAAGTGCTTTAAAGACTTTCCGTATGGAAGACCGAGTTACGTTTAACGATATCGCGTTACAACCGACAGGACTACTTGGTAAGCTGGAACCGACATCGTCTCTTTTCAGATAGCTCGGCTAGATTCATCACGCAATCGTTGTCGAAGATCGCTATCGATAGAGGCAACGATCTCCAACTACCGTTAACCTCGAGCAATGGGCGCAGCGAGAGAGGCGCGAGAAACCAAGAGGTCCCGGTTACGGAGGATATTAAAGCTTTCGTGAAGCAAAGACGGAAGAAAGGCCCAATTATAGTGGGCTACGAAGTAAAGTGGCTATTAGGGATTGAGACGCGCGTCCAACTTACAAATTTGTCGAGTCATCTAAATTGGATCGAACCGATCTACCCGGCAGCAAAGATCGTTTCGTGATTATGAACGAAAATCGAACCTCCGAGTCGCTCTGTTCGATATCTGTTCGAATTCCTTTTCGACTAACACACAATTACGACTCGCGAATCGTTCAATTATCGACGAAATTTAATCTCAACTCCTACGGCACTAACGATACAACAAGGTAAAGCAGAGTAGTAGTTATTTGAATCAAGCCAAGCGAAATAATACAAAACGAGTTTGATTATTTTGCGCGAAATTCAAGATGGAATTTTAAGATGTAAGAAACTTAAGTGACTTAACTGAATAATCTTATAAATTCAATGTAACCTCTGAATAGTTGAATTAATCGTCAGTATCTGTCTACCGAATTCAAATTTCGTAGAAACGATATTCGATATGATCGAAGGAACAACCTAATCACCGACCTTATCTCGTTAATTTGATCGTTAAAAGGAAAAGTAGTCGCAAAGGAGGGTTGTTTTTATTTCAAAGAGAAAGGAAAAGCGTGACAAAGATCGTCTCTCATTGATACTCGAAGCAAAGTCAAAGTCTTGGAACTTTTTGCTCGTAACGTTATACTGTCGGTAGTCGGCATTGCGACGTCGAAGGTGCCCCTGCATCGCGTTCTTCTCCATCGTCGATCTCTCTCCTCTCTCAAGGAGAGTTGTGTAGTCACCGTGGAGCCATTATCTCACCAGCAAGTGGGTTTATTAGGAACGCAGCGGGGGTGGCCTCCGGATAGCACCGACACCACCATTACCATCATCACCGGCACAACCACCAGCACCGCGAGAACCGGCATCAGCAACAGGAACAACAACAACCGGCACTACATCGTGAATCGGTCAGCCTCGTTACCGGTCTCCTGGTTGTTTTTTCTATCCAACCTCCCCTGTCGATGAGCCGGCCAACCCCTCGCCCCTGTACCGCGGCTGGTCCATTATTACGAACAATTATTAATGGCCGACGGGCTTTCGCCTCGCCTCGTCAGTCGAACGAAAACGATCGAGGGCCAGAAGTGAGAAGCTGTCGGCTGCTACCGGTCAGCTTAGACGCCTCGGTCAATTTGTTCGCCGGCCTACTCGCTGAGACGTGGCAGCCTTTAAAGTTTCGCGATTCACTGCCGGCTATTTCACCCGGGATCCTTCAACCTTCCGATGGACATCGATGGGACACTTAGATCCGAACCGAACCGAACTCGAACATCAAAGCCTTCCTTTCCCTCACGCGAACCAGATTCCAACACATCGGAGATTTATTCGATACACGTGTCATCGCTTCGATGATTTTATTCTACCTAGAGTTTCTTTGAAAAACATATTCGCGATAATACAATGGAACACACACGTTGAAGTAGAAATATTTTCTGAATATTAGGATTATTTTCAAATTTTGCTGATACAGCGACGATACTCGTATCTTGTTTCGATGCTAATGAAATTTCATTAAATCGATCAAATGCGATCTATACGTTGGATATTACAACAATACGAAACTCGAGGAAGGAATATTACATAAAGTACTCCATATTCCCTTGGAGCGAGTTAACGCACGATCGACACTCGATTTGTCCGATCTCGTGCACGATGCTCGATCCCGGACAGGATTCCGTTGTCCCCTTAGAAAGGCATGCTGAGCCACGGCGCATAGCAGACCGCCAAATGCATATACGATCGATCACGAAGAAAGAGGAAAGGAGTGTCCGGTGCTGGTTACATTCGTTCTTGTATTCTCGCCAATCTTAACCACCGCGTATTCCGAGTAAACTTGGCGAGATCGATCACGACGTACCCGATGGTAGGCCGATTCGGGCCGTCGTCGACGAGAGGCGCGCCCATAGTTAAGAGGCGTTGAAACGAAACGAAACGAATCGTATCGAATGGAAGGCGGAGTGGATTATCGCGTGCGTTTTAAAACCAGCCCTTCCACTCGCAAACAATCGAACGGCGCAACAAAAATCTGTCAGTGGCTACCGGTAAGCCTGGTCTTTAAACTTTTGTGTTACGCCAGCTGGAATCTCGGACACGGAGTTATCGACAGACCGATACGTGTCGACACGCCGCGCCGGCCCGTGGCGAACGAGAAGAAACGGTAGCGGAGCACACACCTCTTGGACCAAGAGAGGCCAGAACGAAGCAGGCCAAGCTCCGATCCGTGAACGGACAACGATAGTCATGGACGCATGGCTGTGTGCGAGATGTCCGACTCTGTTTGCGATTACTTGATCGTTATTAGCCGAGTAAAACATGGACGAGGAAAGACCGACCAAAGATGGGGACCACTGAGAGGATAAGAAAGCGGAGAAAGATTGTAAAGGCTGCAAAGAGATGGGGAAGGAGAGAAGGAAAAATGAATAAAAAAGAATAGGGAAAACGGAGACGCGAGCGAGCAAGTTTGGGGGGAGTAAAGGGACAAGAGGGAGAAAGAGAAGGAGGTGGAGAACGAGAAGGAGCCGTGGAGAAGGAGAAGAAGGCATTGTTCGCTGGGTTGGACCCGGTGGAACCCTCCCGCTGCGCAAGTTATTTGCCACGATTCTCCTTCATGATTTTTACTCTAATTTGTAACGACAGGAACGGAGCACGCGAGCTGCATTCCTACTCTGTCGATCTTGCTCTTTCCTCCGACCAGCCCTCCTCTTCTCTCGCCTTTTCTCCGTGCTCTGTTGGCCGGATCGGGAGCATCGGTTCGAGAACAATCTCCTACCCACTACATATTCCGAACGGCATCCATCGGCTGTGCCTGTTCGCGTCGCGTCCATCGGGGGCCGAAAGAGCATGATGGAGGGAGAAAAAGGGACAGAAAGTAGAAGACAGAAGAAGAGAAGAGCGAAACGGGCCACAATGGACTCCCTATGATTTCGGTAGCGGTGTTTTTTGTCAGCGGCACACAAGAGCCTGCCATGGTTAGCCTTGATCGATGGCTGAACTTAGCTGAGTAAGCCTCCGTTTAATTAATTCTTTAATTACTTTTCCCGGAGCGAACGCGGCTACGGCTAGGGATCCGCGACCGATTTCCGATCTCTGATACGGATACCATCGTACGGTAGCGCACGCTGACTAGCTCGCTCTTTTAACACCATCCGTCTATGCGTGTCGGATCGACCACGATACCCCGTTCCTCTCGAACCATCCGCCCATCTCGTCATCGATTTCGCTAACCTTGCCCGAGCCTTACGAACTATCTAACCAATTACGAAGGTCGTATAATTTTCATGTACTTAAACGAAACAGGGGTGAAATTTGTTCGGACGAAATGAGGTACAATAAAACCTTGTCTATCCGTGTTTGATTTAGGTACCTATACGAGCACAAATTAAACGCTTAGCCGTAGATGTACGAACTCGTAGCCAAATTTCTGTTATCCGAATTAGGATCGAACGTAACTTCAGTTATACGAACTCATATTCTTGTAATAAATCATTCTCTTATATAAACGCATAATCCTTTGTTTATATTGCGAATAACTTTCATATATCAAAGAAGAAACAGTTGAACGTAGCAGAGAAATAGCTGTTCTATTTCAATTTTCCGAACATCACCTGCTTCTAGTCGGACTAATCGGAAGACCTATTCGAGTAAACGAGGTTCTACTCTGAAACGCGATTTATCATGATTTTCTCTTGTCATTTTCAATGAAATGTTTCATTGGGTAACTGAAAATGCATATGAGATCGAGATAAGCCTAATCCATTACGATGAATATGAACCTGCGTTTCTTACACTCATCTTGTTTGCAGCTTTGCACGGTACGTTATAACCTCGATTTATCGAGGGACAAATGGTTTGTATAATTGTAGTTCGTCAATTTTCTCCATTGGCAATTATTTTTCGTTCGCATAAGAAGAATTTATTTGATCGGACTGAAACTTTGTTTAAATAAATGTAAATAAACGTAGTGCACATAAACGGAGTTCTACTGTATCTTACGATTTCCCAGACAGTTTACCAAATATCCTTGGAAAACCGTATGATGCATACGTGTTCGCGTATTCGGGTAGCCAGACTGTACAATATTTACAACACGAGGATACCCGTAACATTCGTTATACATGGTGTGTTCATCAGTCAAGGTGGTTAGCACGCAAGGAACCCGTGCGGCGCGAAAAAAAAGACCACGTCGTAAAATTCGGCAGGGTAGTCGATCATTGTTCTTGGAGTCTGGCCCATTGCACCTCTCTCCTCGTCCTCTCTACACCTATTCTAACTACTTTTCTCTCTTTTTCACGCCTCGTCTCCATGATTTTCTTGTTGTACGTTTTAGAGCCGTACCTATACTCGTTCGTATAATAACTGAAATTACTTATTCGATGAAACACAACCGGATCCAAGTGTAGCGCGAACTGCACCGCAGTAATGACGATGTTAGCGAGTGATAACGGCATTAAAGTCACCAACCAGATTAAGGTACATTAAAAGTCGCAACTTGGAGCGCATACGAAATAATAAAACACGAAGTACGTTCGAACCGATCTCTCTGACAAACGGTTCGCATACTTCTCCTTTACGTGATTATCTCTGTATCTTCGAAACGTTCCGATTTTTTCCAATTAATTTTCGAAATTAATTAATGATGCCCTGTTCGATATCTTTATTGATACGATTAAAACGTCAAATCGATGTGCTATCATGCATAAATATTTGAATATTTGAGCCCTCTTGCACGAGTAATACTAGTGAACTGACAAGCTACAAGTTCAGATAAATGGAATTCTGCTGCTATATCGGTATTTCAAAAAATGAGTATGATACCGGAACGTAAAAGCTTCTAAATGTGTATCGACCATCTAATAGGGTTTAACTCGGTAACCAACCAGGGAAATAGGCAAAACAAACGTGGTGAACATTACCTGAGAAGGTGCTTGCCGCGCAGACACAAAGGTATCCAGGTTCGCGTAGAAACTGGAGGAGAAAAGTGGCGTGGGTTCGCAGGGTGCGCGCAATAACATAACGGCGGGGTTGGTCTCCGTTAATCATGGGGCGGCGTTTGGACGCGGGGGCAACAGGGGAAAATCATCGAGGACGAAGCGTGTCGGAGTCGACTGGAAATTCAGCACGGAAC
The DNA here is from genome assembly GCF_011952205.1 of Bombus bifarius. Lineage (NCBI taxonomy): Eukaryota > Metazoa > Arthropoda > Insecta > Hymenoptera > Apidae > Bombus > Bombus bifarius. The sequence goes on from NW_022884386.1 coordinate 6,178,155, forward strand.
GTATGCGAGCCGTTTACGTTTACGGGCGCGTGTTGGCCGATCTCCGGGGCTAAGGAGGCGTTAAGAGGGGCAGCGTCGTAAAATAAGGCGGCGACGTGCTAGATACGAGCTCAACGGCGCATCGTAAAATCAGTCGGTGTCGGTGCAACGGCATAATTCTTCGGGCTACCTCGGCCCCGTGAATTTTCGCGACCGCTTAACTACGGGGAGGAACACAACCAGCCCCAGCCAATGTTATGCGGATGTAATTGTTGAGAGCAGATGTTCGCATTCACCAGTGTGTTTGTTACTGCGGTTTCGATTCCGTACCACCGCGATATTGCGTAAACGTAACGACCGCCTTTCTTTCGCTTTCTTCCTCCTCGCTTTCACGTTTCTTCGCTGCTTCCTTTACCGTTTTAATCTCTTTTCGATCCTTTTTTCTTCTTTTCCGCTTCATCTTGGTGGGCACAATGAAAACGTCAATTCCAAAGGACGCGAACGGCTTCAATTTTCAAATTAGCCCGAGGTCGCCGGTGCCTTGATCTCAAACCGAAAGAGGATCGTTGCACGAATATCTGTGGCCAGATAAAAGGCACGCAAGCCTCTACGCTATGATCTCGTTGAAAAGGAGAAGACGTTAAAAGGGACAGCCTCGTAAAATTAGGCGACGTTGCGGGCCGACGATCGTGAAGACGTTGCACGAAGCCTCGTAAAATTATCCCGTACCCCCGCTCGACAGATAATTTCTTGCGTACGACAAATTTTATGCGGTGCGATCGGCTAACCGCGACTTCTCTCCGTGCTTCTCTCGCTTTGGAAAACACGAACACGTATCTACTGTCCGTTCACAGTCGCTTCGCACGAATATGCTCGACTCAGCGAAAACATCGGTTGAATATAAATTCCGACCTAAAAAAGAAACCCTCAAAAAGAATGAAGAAAGAAAGAGGGAAAGGAAGAAACGTTAATCGAGTCCCTGGCCGTGAGCAAATCGTTTGGCGAGCTTAAAGGGCTCTCGGTTTGAAATGAACGGAATGACATTTAAACGCGGTCGAATTCCATGGAATCTGGCATCATAGAGACCTGCCAGAAAACGAATCATATTTCACGGTTCCAACGGAGAGAACTCGACGGGTCCATCGGACCGCGGAAGGGGGAGACGCAGATGTCCGTAAAAAGGTAACGAAGGAAGCGACAGTTTTGATAATCGGTGTGCGCGTTCCGTATAATGCCGACAAGAGACGTAGTCCGGCACCGGCTACGGAAGATACGATACGACGTTTCTGCTTTTACTCGGGCTCGTCGTTTCGATAGCATTTTATCCGAGTCGGATCTAACTTCTATCCGTGCTCGTGTGTACACAGTCGGACGCTGGACCGTGTATTTTCGAGTAAACGTTCTTCTCCAACCTTCGTTACATACTCCGTCACAACTACCTTCCAAGTACATGCAATGGCGATAAAAAATATTTGCACATAGTCCTATTTTACAACGAAGCATTTTTTAATAGATTCCACGTTTAGTAGTAGTAGTCGTATAAAAATACTACCGAGTGATATACATGTAGCATGTAAGTGTTATAATAAATACAATGGTGTTCCTTTTGAAGCATAACCCGAGAATTCTCTTCAGAGCGTTTGAACTTTAACTATAAAATCTCACTTTTACAAGGAAGTTAATGCTCAACTTCGGATGTCCCAACTTACAGCTGAGCCTGTATTCTTCGAACTAAAGGATATATAATTTCAGTTAATGATCGTTTAATTCGTCGCGTTACGTGGTTGACAAGGTGTGTGCTTATCAACGATAATGCCACAACTCAAAAAGTTTCAAATTTGCTTTCATCGAATCGTACATTATGTTTCTATTTTTATATTTATAAATCCATCAATTTTGCGTCAAGAGGCAAAATTTTTACTTGTATCGCTATCAACCTGACCTTAGTTTTACAACAACACTGACTCATCTTTGATTGCCAATAGTAGAGCATTTCTTGTGTTAACTAAGCCGTATGATATCGTTCGAACGACTCACAAACGTTTTTTCGCCAATTTTAAGAAACCTTTGCCCTAGAATTTACATTTCTTTGAGTTGTACCACTGCCGATGCCAAATAGCGATGTACCGTATATTTATTTATAATATGTTTATAGCGTATGAAAAGAGAAACAGTTTGCTGCGAACGTATTAGCGACTTGACAAGTTACAGGTTACAGATTCCCCTATATAATTTCACAATCGTGCATCGAATGGGATAATCACGTGACATATAATTTAATATAAACCTTGATTGTAAAATTTCATTAAATTTGTTAGGAAAACCAATTAAACAAAAAAAATTTATTAGTACTGTTAAATTTGCGACTCGTGACTTGTAAAATCTGTCTGATAATATTAGTTTAATTATGCAAGAGGGCCCAGGTCGTATTATCCGACATAATAGTAAGAAACGATGGTTATAGCTCGTAAACCTCAATTATAGAAACTACTCGGTTATCCCGAACTGCTTTGTTTCCCGACCTGTTCTAACAAACGAGGTTTCACTCTGCTTCGAGAATTTTATGAAAATTTTCATCGATTTATCCTTCTCCGCGTGGAATCGGAACAGCGTAATGATCGAAACGAAAAAGAAAGGAAGAACTCGCAACCACTGATGGCAAACGAAGGAAAAGAAGGTCACGCGATCGCGAAGATGAAGCGCGCGAGTTTACGAGGCAGATCGGCGATGGGTTTTAGACGAAATTTCGCCGCTGGTAGGAGATGAATCGTCCGGGTGATTCGCGCCACGGATGCTCGCATGCACGATGACGGGATCGTCGATGCTTGAAAGAAGAAGAGAAGGCCCCGACGAAGCCGCTTCAAGTCCACCTCCGGATCCTCTCTCTCCTCCGCGCCGCGTTGCCCCATCAACCTTCGCCGTTCGCGTTCGCTTCGAGCTTGCGTGCCAGTCAGCATTGGCAAGTAATTTCTTGCACGCAATTGCCCGCTACTGGAATTGCCTGGTAGGCGACCTCAGTCCGTCAGTCATTTACTTTTTAAATCGAGCCTACCTACCTACCTCTACCTGCCCGGCTGACTGGCTGCCTGACTGGCTGGCTGGCTGCCTGGCTGACGGACTACTCGACTGACTCGCGATACACGTTTGTGTTCCACGCGGTACACATATAAGCACGAATAAATACGTATATAGTCGATTTTGTATCACGCAGAATTTCCCAACGTTCAGCATCGATCCGCGATAAGCATCTTCTCTTTCACGACGTTTCGCGTCTTCTCGGCCGAAAATTATTCGAACGGGCCCGAGTAATACCGGTTCGAACGACCGGATCAAACTGTCTCTGACGCCTTTTCGCTTCAACATCATCTCCGGACGCGTCTACCGGTGTCCAACTTTTACATTTCTTACCACGATCAATTAGGTACGCGTTTGATTCTGTATTCGTGACACACGCGTCACTCGTAGAAACGTTTCGTGCGAATTCTCTAAGGAAACGGAGGTATATGAGTTTTATTTGTTCTATGCTTTACTTACGTCGATAGAAGATTGCAAGCGGAGGAAGAATTATCCTCTGAATCGAATGTATCGAGGAATAATTGTACGTTTAGAGGCCGTTACGTTTGCTATTCGTGCACGACAGGCCGAGTGTCCAGGAACAGGGAAGCGACGAGCAACATGACTATATCTTAATCGTCTCTTGTTATTGCCTTTCTAGACTAAGCGTACCGCGTTCGTGGGAACCTAGTCAGTTCTCGCATAAAGGAGGATACGGTCGTTCCAGTGGAAATTTTCGAACACCTTCCTTCTGTTACCTAACCGATCCCATATCACAGATATAAAATCCAAGTTATATCGTAGTAGCGAGTGACTAACAACAAGTTACCGATTCGTCCATCAAGATAAACACGAGCGAATTATCGTGGTCAGCCAAGTTATTAATTTATTTGGGAACTACTTATCGTTCCAATAAACCATAACTGATTCAGAAGCAAAGGTAACAAATGGTAAATTTACTCGAAAAACATACTGAATTAATTTCTATATATCTGGTATGTTGCCTACTTCTATAGTAAAATCCATCTCAACCTTTCTTACCTGAATTCCGACGACAATTGTAATTTCGCTAAATTTCTCTTTAATCACGTACAAGATAACGATCATTGACTCCACCCTAGGAGAAATCGTGTCGGAGGTTTAAACGCGATTTGTCGTCTGTAAAATCGATCATCGACGCCCCAGATATTCCACTCGTGCACAGCGAATCGCGGATAAAATCTCACTGTAATATGCGTACGTTTGAGAAATCGACGCGACACGTTACGCACGTAAACGATCGTCGACGCTACGTACAACTATGTACCCTCTGGGGAAAAATCAACCCTTCACTGGATACTGGAAGAGGCGTAACAAACGCTCGAGATCCATTCCCGCGATAATCGAAATCGTTTTTTTCACGCACGCCACTTCGACTCGTTCCAATTTCCCCGCCACTGAATTTCCCCCCCCCCCACTCTCCCCCCTGGTTGTTCGTTTAAACGTTTTCGAATAAAGCGAAGCGGCTCGTAAATACGATTATGGGAACGTGCAATTACCCTGTTAACTGTCTTTTCGATGCATTAAACGTTTAAAATGATCGTACGTCGCCGTAGGATGCGAAAGATGAATGAGAAAAAAGAAATTTATGTACATGGCGACTCTAATGAGACGATGATTTACTTATTTATTCATTAAAGTAAAACAGAATCTTTCAGTATCCATAGCAAAGTGAAAATAATAGTGACGTATAGGAATCAAGATTTTCAATAATTGAATTCATCTTAACTTTCAAATGTATTAATATGGCGATAGAAAAATACGATTCGGTTTAAGTGACTCAGAGAAGACAGTAGCGTTAATAAGTAAATTAATTGATAGCCAAGAATTTGATTAAAAATTTACGTAAAAGATACGTAAAAAATAGCTGAATGAAGACTCCTCGAAACGTCTGAGCGTTATCCGAAATGCGATAAACGGAAAAATTTCTCACACGATTCATTGACCGTAGGATCTTTTTTACGATTTAACGTTTCTATGAGTAAAGCACTTATCGCGCGATCATTTCATTGCTTATGTAGTAACGCGCGATGGCGCCACTAACCGATCCGATTATTTAACGGAATCACTCGCAGAGGAAGCTAAACAATCGAATTATTTATAAACAAACAGCACACGTCACAATGCTAAATACGTAGTACAGAAAGCGATCGTGTTAACTATTTCTAAAGACGCAAGCAAAAGCTGCTCCAAAAAATGACACTATCAAAGTCGTCATCGAAGGTTATCGCCACGGTCGAATACTAAATTGGTTATTTCTCAATCATTTAATATAACTTCGACTATGCATTGCATCGTACTTTAAGTAACTACGTAGATAGAAAATTTAATCGATCTTGTCAATGAAAAATGTCGATGCACTAACATCGATAGAATTAAATTCGTCGGGATTCGATTGTTCCGAACATTGAACGGCAACACGCGTGCCAAATACTTGAAAATAAAAAAAAAAACCTTGATCGTTCGCCGAAAACATCACTAAAGGTTATCGCGCCCCGATGAAAATGAAATGCTGCCGTCGAGCGAGTTAAAGTTTAGTAGAAAACCAAGAATCGTTAACGAAACGAATGACAGTCGCGATCCTCCGTGTTAATCGTTCATTCGTGACACAGACAATTGTGTTTCGATTACTTATATCTATTACCTATCAGTGAGTTTCGTTGGATATAGAACGCGAACGTTACAACTAATTTGGTTGTGGTTGCAGCCGTAGAACGATGCGATTATGGAACGCGATACTCCTATTGCTCCTGATTCGCGTAGTTCTCGCCAGCAGTTGGTCCTTCGCAAATATCATTTCGTCCATTTGGACTGTAACGAATTCCAGTAAAAGATTACCTTCCGCTACAAGCTATACGGAAAGGAAAAATGTAAATTTCACAGCCGGTGACGTAACGATTCTAGGTACGATAATAGAAGCTCCTCCTCGAAAGAAGATTTGCCCGGCACAAGAAAGATTGGATCGACGTGGAATATGCAGGAAGGTTTGGTAAAGCAAGTTTAAAGGGAACAACACGTTAACGATGAAACTTATTGTATGGAATTACCAAATTATCTTTTCTCGATGATCGACAAGTTGGTACATCGATCGAGAAACTTTGGAACGAGGCCTGTCTTGATTCCAGAAACTAATACGTTGGGTATCACGCGATAACAGTTTGTTGTTACCATCGATACTCACAGTACTGATAAGACAGTGTTTTACACAAGACCCGGAGAGACACAGTTTCTTTGCTATCGACGAGTTTTCCAACTTCGTATTTATATTCGAACGCGAAGGCCGAGTCAGCGAGATCTGGAAATCCAACCAGTGTAAATGAGTAATGCGAATAGTGTCACGCAGTGGAAATGCAACGACGATAAAGCTCGTGTCACCACGTCACCGAAAAGTTGTAAAAATTTTTGCTAATATTATTATCGCGGTATTATCGTGATTCAGTCTTCAAAACTTCGTCGTCAATACACTTCGCGACTTTGCTCGCAATAAATTACGTTGCATGAGCAACTTTTGTCTCGAATCTACCGTTGTTACCGTGTCAATTGCAGTATTAACATTTTAGTAGATTCAGCAAAACGTTAGAAACGAAGTCGAGTCTTTCATCGTTTTCAAGATGAGACTCCTGTGGATTGTACTGACGACAGCATTCGTCTTGTTTTTATCCTTGCACGTCGCAGATACAGTAACACCGAATATATCGAACGTAGAAAAGAAGTTCGTGCCATTCCAGAGCAACAACAAAAGCGTTCAAACTGGATCCTTCATCAACGTCCCGATTAATTGTCCACCGGACAGAGTGAAAATTGGGAATCGTTGTAGGGCTATCTTTTAAGTGAGTAGAAATTCTACCTGACAAGGATGCTTTGAAAAACAAAAATGGGGAAATCATCTGTTTAAGCAATCTTGTATAAAAAATATATATAGAATTGTAGAACTATGGAACTGTAGAATTGTAGAACTATGAAACTGCAGAATTGTAGAACTATGGAACTATAGAATTATAAAATTATGGAATTGTAGAATTGTAGAATTGTAGAATTGTGGAATTGTAGAATTGTTAATTGTAGAATTCATTGTCAGTTATAGAATTATCAAACATAAATTTATGAAATTATGTGACGAAATATTGATAGCTCCGATAGTTTCATAGAAGCGTAGTTTCTGTTCAAAATTCGAATTAATTCTAGATGCCACATTCGTAATAAAAAATCATTTCCATTAATCTATATCGAGATTTCTAGTCATTTCTTCGTAATGAACACTTCGTGACAAAAAATTCCCAAGTCGTTTAAATCCTTACTAAAATCCTACAGGATTCTTCTTTCCTGAACGCAACGTCGGTAAGGAAGTGCATGCAACACAAGTGGATTATCTAACGAGCAAAGCGGCAATTCGAACGAAAAAGTCAAAAAATTTCTAAATTAAAATAGAAATATAAGAAGAACCAAGTAAAAAACATTGATACGATGCAGATATAGACTCGGCCTCGAAAGATTGGAATTATCAATTTCTGCGAGATTAAGAGGAAGGAAACCGCTTTATCGCTTGTTCGTAATTCGATAAAAATTTCCATGAATAAATCGAAAGGTTAAAAACTATGCAGAACGACATTTTTATATTATTTTATATCAAGCGTATATCTCAATTATATTAAATCAATCATTTATAAATATATAAATTTATAATATATAAATCATTCGCGTCAGTAGGACATTGGAATCTGACTTAACATATAGAGATAAATAATCTGCACAAGGTAAAATACTTTTCACGTGAATTCCAATTTCCTGTATGCTACAATTTGTGAAATATGTATTTACATACAAATTACGAACTAGAATACGTTTTGTAATTTACTTATAAAATTTCATCTAATTGTTATAGATATATACTTAAACATCAATAGAGAACAACCTATTAGAAATAATTTTAGGCTCGAAATGCCAGAATTCATTCCTTTGTTAAATTACCAAACGCGAATAAACTCATTAATATACATATGAGTAACACAACTACGACGTCTAAAAAATTTGCCTACTACGTACCTACTAATTATTAATTTATGGTATCGTTAAACTATCATGCGTAATTATCAAGTGGAAACCGCAATGTGCGTAATCAGGATATGAATTGTAACCGCAAATTAGTATGAATAAAACGAACAAGAGAAGGGGAATTACACAGAAAGCAATATATTACACATATTTTCATTGCCTCGTATTTCAGTATCCGATTTCTGTCTCGACAATAGCTTGGTGAATAAACTAGGATCTAAAGGACCTAACGAGTTCTTAAAAACAGTCCTATCGAAATTGTTTGTATTTTCTGCATACGTGATGGCTCCGTTACGTTTCATTATCTTTGTTCTTCTTCTGTGTGCTTTCGTCGTTGCAAGCGAATCCAGGCCTCTTACTTTCCCAGAAAGAAGACGATGTCCACCAGGATACAGATACATTCGTAACGTGGGATGCAGAAAAATGTTAGACATTTTTAGAAGGTAAGTTATTAAAGATCAATCTCGAAAATTATAAAATTTCTTTCGATACCTGGTGCAATTGTATATTATTTTTTCCATTTGTTCCAGTCGAGTCTAAATAAGAAGTTCTTCCACAGTTCTTAAACCACTAATTGGACTCGTTCGAACCATCAAGGATTAATGGCATATCTATATTCTTTATCAAATATTGCAAAATGTATAGCCAGTTACTCTTTTGCGACTGTACACGTTTATGATTCACAAATATAAAGTAAATAACAATTTACTGACGCATAGTTTATGTCATGGTTTTTTTTTTCCAATCATTATTTGTCAACGTAAGATAGATAACTCGATCGAATTGAATTTATGTACTTTTAAACAGACCGCGATCTTGATATGCACGCGATAATCGATCTATCGCAAAATTTGTTGCTGGGCAAATGGCTGCTCCCTTTGGCTTGCATTCTCAATAATAAAATCGGTCTTTAGTTTTTTCTTAACAGTAACATTAACTCTAAACGAGATAAAACCCGCATAAAATTCTACATAACGTGTTTAGGATAACAGAATTACAATTTATTTATAGTTCTATCGTTAAAATATAGCGTGACTAGCACATAACCTATTCTCTATCTTCGATTATCAAAAATTAATGTAAAAAAACATTGGAAATTTCGAATCTCGACAAAACAAATACGATATATCGCGTTTTCAAATTAAGCTGCAATTATTAATAAACAAAAAACAATTGCTAGCATATAACTATACTGTGATTACACTTACACATTCAACGTCAGCACATTGTACTTCTACTTAAATAAATTAGCACCTTGAATAATCGCGTTATCAAGGGCAATCTCGGAATAGTTTCATCTCGCATGCAAATTCATCACCTACGTCGCATATTAGCCCCGTAATCGTGAAAATTTGACTGAGTAACACATAGACTTAACAATGTCTACGTTGAGCATATCAGAACAGTTAGCAACGTTGCACAAGTTTGTTATTAACTACGCTATGAATCGATGATCGTAACAATATTATGACTTAATGACTCAATAAGACAAAAGATTAAGCAGATATTTAAAAAAAAGATTTAGCTGCCCGACCAGATAACTCCGTGTTCATAAACAGTATCATCCTGATAACGATCGGTAATTACCGCAAACAAAAATGATACTATTGCTACGGTGTTATAGCGAAATCGTGTGATCCGTGCTCCGTATGTGTGAGAATACGCGCGTATGCATTAGCGTGTGTGTAGCCAGAAATAAGCGCCGAGCGTACTCGCTTCGGCAGTCGATCGCGGCGCGAGCATACGAACCTGTTCAGGTGTAACTTCCTCGCGTTTTCCTCGTGCATCGCAAACAGCGATTTGAGTGCAATGCAAACAGCGAGACCGAGCGTCACGTAAACACGTGCAACTATTATTTCTCGTAATTAAAATCTGTCGTCGCCGATACATCTGAACGCGTCAAGTTCGCGTCAACAAAGAACGAATTTTATGGTTCAAAGACAATTATCCTCGCATTTTTTTTGTGGTGAACACGCGGAGTAAAACGACTGAAAATAGCAAAAATGTCGCAGTTAATCAGATACAGAACGCTCGTTCTTATGATTTTTTGTGGATTGGTGATGCCCCATAAGGCTGACATATTATTTCCTGACCAGATAAGTCCAAGACCGTCAAAGCCTCCGGTCGAACCAAGAACAGCAGAAAACACCGCATTGTTATTGGTAAAATCAATCACATATTTTATCGAAGAGATTCGAAAGCGTTACATGTATTTCGTATTTCACGAGTGGAACGCAGAGACTGTTCACGAGCCGCGTTGCAACACTCCCACGTTTTCACTTCGATAAATAGCGCAATTATGTTATCCCGCGGAGCATTGTGAAGAACGTACGTAGCGAACGTTTAAAAATTAATTTGATCGTTTCGTGTGCAAAAGGCACTGGGTCGTAAACTGGCACAGGTCGTATTTTTTATCGTCGTATTTTTACGCGAATATATATATTGGTCGTTCGAACCGTTAACATTTAGCAACGCCATTAATCTTTATGAATAATGATCTTATATTTATGAGTATATATACTTCTGAAATTGATCGATCAACGGAATGTTTTTACTACGAATTTAACATGAAAATCGTAATACACGATGATTATCGAAAAAATATATGCAACATGTGCTATCAATTGTAGTGAATTGTGCGGAAGTCAGTCATCCGTTTCGGTTTTGCTACCGTATCGTTTCCTATTTTTCCATTATCTTCACCGTACACTCGTTAACTTAAGTAACAGTATGAAAAACGGTTGACAGTTCCTTCTGTCGACGATAGGCATTGATATTACGACATCCTTGCGAACGAGAGCACGATTGCTTTTCCCGCAAAGATCTGAATGACGTCGAAGGCCGTATAACACTAATGTCAAGGATGTACGTGGTATAGAAGCAGGTATGAAGGTAGAAGATCGAGATTGAAAAGTAAAAAACCTCGCGGTGCACGCTTAGGATTCCTGTCACGTTGTCGGTGAATCGATATATAGATAATTGATTACACGTCATTTGACGTTCGAGCGAATACCTAGCCGATTACTTTGCGAAACACGGTTAATTTTATCAGGGAGAGTTGATAAAATTCGTCCTTTGAAGAACGAAACAAAATTAAAAAGTAAAACAAACAAACACAAAATTAAAAAGTTTCCAAACGATCCGTATTTATGTACAGTTTTACTGACTAATGTGACCCTCATTCCTCTGAAACCAAAGAGAAATTTAGGTTACGATTTGAAAAACATATACACAGCGATGCTATGGTTGCAAGGTGAAATCTATTCCCCCAAAAGGTCGTCATAAATATCATTTCGCGAAGATAATATTTGTTTGGTCACGGCGCCATCACCGTATGTGTACAACGCATATTTCACTGCTACAATAGGGTTATACGACCGAGTTTAACGCCAGGTGTAACAGTCGATCTTTAAAAGTCGCGGTAAAATTCCTGTAAAGCGCCAAGAGACAGAGCTTCTTGGAAAGTACAATGTCTTGGATTTCTCAGCTATGCAAATCGCGAAATACGTAATCTGTTTATTAAAATGCTGGTCGTACCGTTACCGATTCCCTCCGCACCTGTGGAAATATTCAAGTTAACGTGTCAGATCGGTGACAATTCATCGATATACGTGAAATAACTATAGTACGAAATACATATACGCGGTAAATTGTTGACTGGTCATGTCACCTCTGAAAAATTCGAAAAGAAACGAATGAACCGCATCTATCGAGGCAGAACGTTAACGCCAAAGATGCTTCTGAGAAATCGGTTCAACGTTTTGCGGAGTTTTTAGTGTGCACACGATAGTAGCTTGTTCAAAACCAGTTTTAGGTGGAAAGGCGAACGTGTGGTTGAAAAACGACTCGACATGCCAAAGTTGGGAGTCTCATACCAGTGACCAAGACGTAAAAAATGCTTTTTAACAACATTCTAAATATAGCCGCGGCGAAGGACTAATCTTTTTTATAGTTTCCCGGATGATTGACCTAAAATCATTTTGTACCTCTCATGATTACCTTCGTCGCACGAGTATACACAATCGACTTCGATGATTCATCGATTAGCCATTAGCAGGAATATCCCGATTATTACATCGAGATTCCACCGTTCGTACATTTTCTTCGAGACTAGGGTATTTCCAAACAAATATCGTGTCCCTTTAGATTATTTTAATAGCACGAACGGTAGCATAGCAACTCCTATTTTTCGATATCATATGACCCATATTAGAGATCTTAACGCATTGTTCAGAACATGATACGTCAGTACATGATACGCGCATAACTGTTATCTAACCAATGTTCCTTTCAATTCTTCATTGCTTAATATGCATGACAAAACATTGGAATTCCTGATTAGAATCAGGTGGCTGATTAACATGCCTTTTCTTCTTAAAATTGGTTGCGTGTAACGAACGTGTATCTAATAGAATGGAAGAATGACTAAGTTTTTCCAGGAAAACAGCTACCTGGTTTTTGGTTCATCTTGCACAATTCAACTAATAGTATTAATGATATTTTGCAAATCTCAGGTTACGAATTATTAGTACTAATCAATTTTCTTACTTTATAATAACAAATATGGCAATGTAACAAACGAAATTTTATAAATAAAATTGTGAAAGAAACATTTACGATTTACAACTTGTTAGTTCATTAATATTATTAATTAATACATTATTGCGCAACAGCTCTTTCTTAATCAGGGCTTTATTGGCAATAGCATTGTATCATTTTACCATTATCAGTTGTGGTATTGACTAATCGAGATAACGAAAAAAAGATAATCCCGAAACAAATAGAGAACGTAAAAATTTCTCCACAAATTATGTTTTTTCTTTCGTAAAGAAAATGTTCTATTCCTTTCAGCGGTCGCGGTCATCGGAAGCAGTCAGGAAAATCAATTCGCCAGAAGAGTTCCTTCGAATGATCGGTGTATCGCCGTCACAAGTCTTCCTTACTAGTAAGTGTTTACGTTCTTAAATAGATTAATATCGTTCATTATGAATGTTACTTTACAGGAAAATTTTTACTCGGTAATATTGAAAGGAAAAAATATCCGTAACGTAGACACGATACTACTATAACGATGCAATATAGTAGGAAATTACAGCAGGTAAATTGGCTATAACTGCAACAAATATTGTCTGTTTAGATAAACGCGTTCACCTGAGTGTTATCTTCTAGTGATTACATTGTATAAACAACCTCGACTATCAGTGAACATGAGAGCATTCAGTTGACCGCAGTACAAAAAACGTACTTAACATAAAAGTCTTATAAGCGTATACTCTGCAAGTAAAATTACGTATACTTGCAGATATTCGACTTGAAATTTCGTTCTTCTATCTAAATTCGTGCAATACCGAATCGTCTTACGTGTTCACTATTCTCATATAAATATTATTAGATAAATCTTAAAACAAACTTCTTCTTATTCCTGTGGTTACGATCGTCTACACTAATGACGGTCTGTTAAAGACAAAGAGAGTGGCAATAATGGCATACAAGGATCTTTCGTTGCCATTTCCATTTCCAAGTTTTCCAGGAAGCCTTCATGGTCCTCAAAGAAATCAAAATCCTTCAAAAAGCAATCGAAATCGTTCATGTTGGGTACCTATCTACTAGTAATTTCATTGATTTCTTGTAAACTGGGTGGTAGTTTTCACTTTAGACTGTTCGAATCGTATCCGTAACATTTTTAGTTTTATACGGTTGTTCCAAGGTTGAGTTATCGAGCAGAATGATATACGCAATCTGCAATTTACATGGTCGCCTTTTAAATGCGAAAATTAGACGTGACCAAGATCTACGCGTAAGATTAAACCGCTTAAATGTAACGAAATAAAAACTTGAGTCGTGCAAAAAGGTATGATTATATGAAGATGGTCTTAAAATGAAACGATAATCTTCATTACTGTTTGTCCATTATTTTATGTGAACACGATCATAAAAATCGAACAATAATTCTCGTTATTGCACAAGAAAAAATAAACGAAGAGTATTAATCCTTATCTTATTTCGAAAAAATTTCGCGACAATTCTATTTCGTCGTTTGCTTGTACGTACTTAACTTCAACGACATCGTGTCCATCTTCTCGACTACACTCTCTCTTGATGGTTGGTGCAATTTCCTCTTCCAATTTTATCCTATTAATGCTTTACTCGATCTCTTCTATGTCGACGACGACATCTCGAGCTTGAAAAGATTACAAAGATCACCCTCGCTTAAGTCGTAAGATGTGTCGTCCATTACGCTAATTTCCTTCGCATGGATTTCATTCTGATTACAGTCTCTTATGACGTTACACGTTGATGACATTTCCGTCTCTTGAAAGAACTTAGGCTTATAGGTTGCCTCATTATGACTACTGGTGAAATTACCATCATCTTTTGCCCATTTTTGGTACTTCCCATGGTGATACGAGCAAAATATGTTTCCACGTAAAGATCTTAATTTTAAACTGCTTTAATGTTGTAAAATCCTTTTCCAACATTAACATTCTTCCTCCTCCTTCTTTTTGTAACTGCAGTTGACATATCAGCGATCGATATCGTATTCGAAAAAATACATATTTCTAGAATTCGTATTATAAGCTTCCATAAAGGCAGACACGTTTATCCTGCCTTGCGAATCAACCTGCCGAACCAATCGGAGACCACATCCTTCAACAGGTGACTTTCTAAATCGCAAGAAAGATCATCGACCAAAACGAGATAACTATTGAAATAGATAGTTCGAATGAAAAATAGTTAAAGCGAGTGAAATAGTTTGCGCGTGTTCCTCCATTTTTAAATTGTGTAATAAGGCGTGACGAGTTCTACGCTAGAAAATGTCCAAGTAGCTACTTTTTACGTCAAACCACAGAAACCACACTGAACTGGATATAACAGGAATTTAGAGGAAACGAAGGAAAATCCTCTGATTAACTCAGGATCAGAATCGCGATCCGACCTTTTGCTTAACAGTCTAATACCTTCTATTCTAGGCAGAATGGCTGAACCTGAAGAACGCTCGAATAGCGAAATGGCAAAGCAAGCTAACTGTGAGCCTTCACCAACCGTAGTTCCTACATATCAATGTAACGATCCATCTATCATCTATTTTCCCCGGTGTACACGAGTGAAAAGATGCACAGGTTGTTGCGGAAACGAGTTACTCTCTTGTCAGCCAAAGGAAATAGAAACCCGAAATTTTGAAGTAAGACAGCTCGATAAATATATAATTACAGATAAACAATAATGTTCGAAATAATTACATATTACGAATGTTTGAAGATCATGCTGGCAAAATTGACAGCGCAAGGTAGATTCGAGTACCAAGGCAAACAAGTCGTACCAATAGATGAGCACATTAGATGCGGATGTGACTGCGTAATAAAACCATCGGTAATTTGAGAATAGCCAATAATTGAGATCTTCCTCCTTAAATTAGTACAATCCGCTCAACACCTCAACAATCCGTGATAACTTTAACGTTATAATTTTCATTACACTTTCATCATACACGCCGAATGCATTTATACGTTAGAGAGCTAAAGAATATTAAATTCAAAATTTAAGAAAGATAGAATCTAGATTATTTTATTTGATAAACTTTTTTCAGGATTGTACGCCCAAACAGGTTTATAAGGAGAACTTATGTAGATGCGTGTGCGCCAACACGGACGATCGAGCGAAATGTATTGAACACCCAGATAAAATCTGGGATTCGATATATTGTAGATGTTCTTGTAGAAACGCACATGAATGTTCGACCGGCTTCTTTTACAACCAGAATACGTGCAGGTGTGAACGTTCTCCAGTAGAACAACGGAAATAAGAGCACACTATCCTCACTGTTCTCTACTGTTCTATATATCTTGTAAGCTGCGCGCGTTTTTTGGAATTTCTTTCTTTTTTTTTTTTTAATAACTTTATTTTTCTGCTTCATTCGCAAGAACTAATGCTTACCCTCATAACTTATCTTCTTTAATACTTTTATGCGACCACTACACATTTGACTGCTACTTTATGTTAAATCAATCATTGCATTGGCGAGAATCTACTGTATCCCTGTTTCCACCCTGCGCTTGCTTTTATACGTTACAAGAGAGGTAATTAAACTATTACTTCAGCTGAATCAATTGAAATAAAATATTATTTTCTTCTAATGAATGAATTCGTCAATGCACATTGTGTGTTTATTAACAGCATGCAAATAATTTTTTTTATAAAGAAGCAAGTTGAAGGCTCAAACATAATGTCAAACTTTTAATACTCAAAAATATTTCAGATGTGAGCAATTACCGATATCTAGATCCTGGTTTACATCTACGAAAGGGACTGATTATAGATTTGGGCAAACACAAAAACCAGATGAACCACCAGTAATAATTCCTCTAGATGCAAATGATCCTAGGAGGAAACCTAAACCAGATCCAGAATAGAAGTCTTCCATTTATAAACTAAATGTGAATCATAAGACTTTTATAAGACAGCTATTTTAATAGCACTTATTTAAGTTAATTTTTCACCTTTGTGCCATTTTGCTACACACACACACACATACACGCACACACAATATATAATTACAGTATTTACATAATATGTTATATTAATCCATTCTTATATAAATGAATGTACTCTTAAAATTAAAATGCACTGTGATATAAACAAATATAATTATTTAATGCATAAGTGCACTAGCTACACTGTTTAGCATCAATTAGCAAAAGGTATTTTATTTATACATCTTTTATATATTGTCATTTTAAAAAGTTATACAATTATTGCGACCTATCCTATTTTGATCTTATTCGAATACTGCCACTTTCGATCATTTTGTAGATATATAAAATCGCTGTTTTATTAACTTTTAAAGGAGGTCTGCATCTTTCAAATTGAATTGTTCATCAACGTCGTAATGTTCGCCGGGCGGGATGAGAATCGAAAATCGTTGCAAAATTTATTTATATATAGGACTTATGTACAGTTTTGTATATTGTAAGCTAAACTTCAAGAAATATAAATTGAATTTTTCAGCTATAAATGTTTCGCATAGTGCAATCACAATCGCGGTCAATCAATCAAGATTGTATTATTGTCATGTAATTACTGTATTATTGTCACTTTATTATCATGTAATTAATAAGTCTATATATGAAATAATACTGATTGCCTACGTCTCAACGCGTGTAGGTTTACTGCAAATGGAAGCCCTTCCCATCCACGATCCTTTTATGCAAAAATATATTAATTCTGCATTTAAAAAGTAGAACACCTCTTTTTATTGGTTCTAAAGCAATTCCTGAAACAATCTTCAAAATAATTTAAACGAAGACGAAGATTATTTGCAAACCCTACCTATAGAAATCTGAAGGCTTTTCTATAAGTCCTGTCTACATAAAAATTTAAGGATCTATTGTGGGAACCATATACAAAAGTCTAAACGTTACAAAGAGGAAGAATGGAAAACTACATAGGACATTATATGGGATACGAGTCTTCTTTTGCCAATCTTACAATGAATCCTGAAACAAACTCAAACAGAAAAAATTTGGTAAAATTCTATGAGGCTATCTATGTGTATGTAATTAATTACCAAATGAAGAGAAAAATTATTTGAATTATTAAAAGATACTCATAGTAAAACAATATTCATTACTGGCGAACGAACATATTTTAGCAGTATTTTCATTAACAAACACTATGATAATTCGGGGTGTGTTGAAGAAGAGAACGAATCAGTGACCAACATGGCCATCAGAATACGATCAACAGACACTCGATACAATCCCAAGCAACAGGCTATGAGTGGATTACCTTTTCTTTCTCGCGACTCTAATTCAGTAAAGCTAAATGTAAAATCGAAAATTCTCAATATAAATTACGAAGAGTGCTTCATATAATATTTGCAAGTATTAATTAATATAATTAACTACTAAAAGTAAAAAAAAGAAATTAAAAAACTCTCAAAAGCAAAAGTAGGATGTCTTAGTCATACATATTGATGTATGCACTCGTATTTAAATATTCATAACGTTAATAACGAGTGTAATGCTGCATCAGATGATTCAGGAGAAACTGTTCTTCCACAGTCTACTGAAAGAAAATTGGGCTTGATATAGGCGCAACACTACTTCAAAAACCGCGATCATTCGTCAACGCAACTCTAACTAAAGAACTAATTAAAACAATCGCGATGAAAGACCGCAACACTAATTCTTAAAACAAATTTAATAAAAATTATTACATATTATTATATATGAAAAGAAAGCTACTTCAAATACATATTACGATAGAAATTGTAATACTATAAAAGTAATGAAATTTGAACATTTCTAAATGTAATTTTAAACAAGGGGGAACAAAATTAACTCTAATACGTATATTATTCTTTAGAAAATTCTATGAATTCATAATCAAAATTGCAAAAGACAATCGCGATGTCATAATTCGCAACACTAAAGCAAACACGAATATCATTTTTTCGCAACTCTAATTCAAACCGTAATGAATCTCTCGCAACGCTAATAAAAAACCGCAAAACTTTTATGATTTATCTCTCTTAACACTTATAAAAAAACGCGACTTGCCCAATATGGTGATGGGCCGACATATACATCGGCTTAAAAAATGGAAAAGAAATACTACGAAAATACTACAAACGAGCATAGTGACAAAGTAGTAACGAGAATGATTTTCCATGTCCTGGATGATCCAGAGGATGGAAAAACATTAGTAGTTGCCCTCTTCCATGGCAAATTTGCCGGGCCTCTTCGGCTCGTAGCCTCTTCTTTCTTCGGGTGTTTATACTTATAAAAGTGAAATAAAAAAATATATCGCGGAAGCTGGACGACTAAGGATCGTAATGATCGTTGATCGCTCGCATGTGCGTGCTCGAGCAATAGATAAACGTTCGTTTCGAAACCTACTCCCTACTCGCGTCCACGTCCGCGAAATTCGAAAAATCGATAGACAAAGCCAGAGACAAATGGAATGCGCCATTCGTGGTACCAGCTTCACTATCGTTTTTTCAAATCAAATTTCCTGAAACAGGTTGGACACGCGAAAACGCGCCTACCCGATCACAGACTGTGCCAACCTGCCCGGCCCTACCTACTTATAATTAATACACACACATACCAGACAGTATGCTACCTATCCTACCTAGCCCTATATTTAAAAAATTGCAAAACAAGCACACCAACACATTCGCTCCACGGTTCTCACACATAACTCGAGCGCAAAAGCCTACACTAGAGAGACGTCCCGGGACGCCTCCGACACTCGAGTTCCACACAACTTTCACACTCTAATTTACATACCATTTTCCTGAAATCGACTGACGATGGCTAGCGACCATTGCGTAAAATATGGTAAAGATACGTGTAGGATATTATATATCGAATATTGTTAATGTTAATTAGTATTCATGATTATGTTATATAAGCATTCTTAATCTTTGACATGTTATGTCATTTGGAGAAATTGAGAGATATGGTTGAAATAAGTGGTAATTTGATACCGTTGTAATTGAATATTACTGTTTATTATATGTTATATTTAATAGCATATCTAAATATTTTCATTGTATATTGTAAAATTAAAGTTACAATGGTTGGAATCATAAGACGACGCAATTCCACAGCCTAACCACACACACAATGTAGAAAATACGTCGGGCACGATACGCTAACGCAATGTCAGTTGCTGAGAAATTGTTCAGCTTATAAAGTATCCTCATCATGCCCATTGCCTTTCTCCCACCCAAGTAGCACCTGGGCACGTGAGTGAGGTTTTGGCAATGAACATGGAATGGGTTAAACCTGAAAATCCTGAGCTAAAATTATGATCAGAGTATCTATTTGGTATAGTTTGTATCTAACGGGCTAATATTCTTTGATTTTTCATTTCCATTTTATTTCCAATTTTAATAACTCTATACTTTACTTTGTTAATTTAACAAATTACTAAAATGCTAAACTTGAATGAAAAAAATTAATAAAGAACGTATCTATTAAAAAACAAGTTAGGATTGGATGCAAATATATACTATTAAATTCAATGAATAATAGTGAACTCTAAGTGAAATGTCCGTGAAGTTTCAGTCGCGAAGTGTTTTCTTGCACATGAAAACTGATGCATTCTTAGACAGACTGAACTTTTATATCTTCATATTTCAATTTCAAATTCTATTGAAATTATACTGAATATGGAACTCGAATAATAAAGTTGTTCAATACTATTATAAAATGGAAGATAAGTATTGTCACTAACATTATTATAATAATTATTATAATGATTTCTATCATTATCGTAATTTTCACAGTGACGAAATCGGAGCGTATCCGATTTCTTTGCTTTGAAATACTCAGAGTCATTTTAATATCCGTTGTCTATTTATTTATTCATACAAATACATGCTCATATAAATATTTAATCTTTTCAATCACATATACATATATCAATTGTGAACATTACGTTATCCATACTAGTTCTTTGTTATTCACAATGTATTGTTATCAAAATTCAAAAACGCGACGTGCAAGAAAACCTATCCTGAACTAATAAATAGATATAGACAAGAAAATGTTACTACTCACGGATATAATAAATATCCGCGGTCACTATGCTCGCAAAAAATTCTACGTAATACAACTAGTCACCCGTGTCGATTCGGACCATTCATTCTACGACTGATTGATTGAGTGACTGGAGGAACAAAAGTGCATGCGACTCACCATCAAACGGGGAGAACGTTGCACTGGGTCAGCGGAAGTCAAGTCTATCATCAAGCAATCTAGTCTAGCGTCAAACACATGGCAAAAATGGAGGCTGTGAACAATCTGTTACAAAGCATAAAATATTATAATTTGCTCTTAAAGGCACAGAGCTAATTGTTTGAGAAATTTGAGCTAATAAAAGATTGCTATTCATTAAACTTGAAATATTAATATAAAAATTGGATCTCTAATAATTTTTTAATCATATCAGACATATATTTTCATCTTATAATTATTATTTATTATTATAATTATTATTGAAACTTTAGGTTATTCTACATTTTACTTTATTGGAAAGAAAATTATAGAAAATAAAATTAATTCAAGCACAGTGTGTAAAATTACTTACATTCTTAGCTTTTGTAGCACAGTGAGATCCTCCTTAAAGAATAGAAGGAAATGAGAGTTGTAAAAAATCTGTAAAACATAACATGAAACATTACAATTTGTTCTTAAAAACAGAGTGCTGATTATTTAAACAATTTGGAAAGAATGAAAGATGAAAGTTTACTTATAATAAAGTTTGAAATTCTAATAAACTTTAACAAATATAAAAATTGAAACTAATGTAAAATTTTAGAACTTAAAAATTAAAAATCTAATGATTTCTGAAGCATGTCAGACATTTGTATCTTATAATTCAATATTAGGACTTTGAGATCTTTTTTATTTCAATAGAAGAATAAGAATCCTAATCTCCCAAATTTTCTTAATTAGTAGTATTTGAAGCAAAATATACAAACTAGAGTAAAGTAAAGATATATACTTACATTCTTGGCTACTGAGTCATCGTCAGACCTTCCTCAAGGAACAGGAAGAAGTTGAGGCTTTGAGATATCTGTAACAGTACATAAAATATTAAGATTTGTTTTTGAGGGCATATTTTGTTGATTATTTAAAATATCTGAGATAATAAAAGATGAAAGTTCTTAAATTTGAGACTTTAGCAATAATGAAACTGATAATTCAATAAATTCTAGTATAAGTATGGGAATTGGAACTGAAATATAAAAGTATGAAATCTGAAAATTTAGAATTCAATGATTTCTGATGAACGTCAGACATTTCTATTTTATAATTGACTGTTAACGCTTTTAAACTTCTCATTTCAGTAGAAAAGAATTTATAATTTTTCACATTATCAAACATTTTCACTTCTTAACCAACAATAGTTCAAATAAAATACAACAAAATTGAATAAATTGAAATGCAATATACAAATACATATACTAACATTCTTGAGCTTTTGGAGAGGCTTTATCCTCTTGAAAGATGCACTGACTGTAATAACGAAAACATATATTTAAAAAACATATATAAAAAAGAAAAAAATAAAAGACTGCGTTAACGCGAACGTGTTGCAAATTTACTTAATAATATCTTACTGTGTGACTTCACACGCGATTGTTTAATTGAATTTAATCAAAGCTATCACGATTTGAAAATATTGAAATAAATTATTGCACAACAAACACTGACTCTATCAACCGTATTGCGCGCGGTCACAAATATTCTCTGAAAAGAAAATTAATTAGTTGGCGGAGAGATTTTCTATCGAGAGTTTGTTTAAAAAATACTGCTATTTTTCTACAGTTAAGAAATGATTATTAAGAAATTGGAATATATGTTACAGTTATTAGTTGCAAATTACAAAATATTTCTCAACATTGAAGAATGTCTGTGAATACCGTGAACGTGATACAATAATAATTTATAAAAATTATCATGTAATTGTTCGTTAATAGAGCATAAAACTCACTCCACTAATATTCTATGTGGTTTGTTACAAATATTCCAAAATGTTTGCAAGAAATCAAAATTTCAGAACTAAATATGAGTGAAGAACAACACTACGCAAAAACGCGCGCCAAACCTTAGTTTGAAGCGACTGAGCGTCTAATTGCGCGCCACCTCTGAGAAAAAACTAGAAGTTGCAAACATAAATGACACTGACTGTAGCATATTCATCGTAATATAGCAAAATGTGAAAGATTTGAATTGAATGGTCGAATGTTATAATATTTATCGAAATAATTGAAGCTATTGTGAAACTATTAAGATTTCTACGTTGCAAGATCTGTCTACATGAGGCTATTGTTAAACTATCAAGAATTTTACATTTCAGAATACAGAATAAATTGAAACAATAAAATGATTCATTTAATCCGTTTGAAATAAGAAAATGATTACATATATTCCAATTAAAATGATTTATTTAACCTTTCTTATATTCATCTTAGTATTTCAAATAATTAGGACATTATGTATGGTAAATTTATTATATATCGAATATACATATTCAATATATGTATATTGTATGATAAATATGAATTGTATATCAAATATAATTTAAGTATGAAACTTATATGTACCAAATGTTACCTATGCCTCAACGAAAAGACGATATAATCATTTATATATGTCTATCTTTGTTAAAATAAATTAATTGTTATGACATTTTTATGAAGATTTATCGGATTTACCATTAATCATCGTGGCGTCCATACGTTAATTATTCATGTTACTTCGATGTAATTCGGCTCATTTCTGCAATCAACTAATTACCTACACAAAACAGAATCAAAAGTTAAACCTAAAACAAATGTATAGAGTGATGACAAATATATATTCAAATAAAACAATAATCAAATTCCATTACAAAAAGCTTACAATACATGACACCGATAATGTCAGCAATCAAACAGTGATCGAAGAAAAATCAACACAGAAAATTTCAAAAAAGCTACTTAATTCCGTTATCTTGATGTTCAATGAATTGTTAAATAAACGCGTGTATTAATTGAACAATGTTAATAACGAGATATAAGTGATAGTAAAAGAATAATGAAAAAGCAAAAGAACGCCACCAAAAGGTTAGAATACGTTATAGACATAATACAGCGCGATATGTGTTACCGCACTGAAATTTGACAGCTAAATGATCTGCTCTCCAGTTTCGCCACGCAATTCCTAATGTGATGGGGAGGGGGGTCTACATTCGTAAACATTGTATGTATTGTGTTGTTTTGGAACAGGAGTTGGCATGTTTATACGCATTACTTCTCACAGAGTAACAGAAACTTTTATATATACATACATACGTATTATGAGACCATTATTTACACGATTAGGTACGTACATTCTTAATAAACTTTTGAGATTATTTATTATTAGAATTATATAGTATATAAGAATTGTATAGTATGAGTGAATCTAAGGAATCAATAAATGGAAAGAAAATATTATAATAGAACAAAAATATGATGAAATAGTTGAATTTTTATATAAAGATCAAAGTTCTTTAAGAGCCATTGTAATGATCAATCCAAATATAGATAATATTTAAAAGCTAAAACTAAAACTTTCGACGCGATATATGTACTCAATTCACAATTTTGTTTCGTAATCTCACTTGCCAGAAAAGTCCTCGATTTCGAATTAATAATAAAATTAACAATTTAATATACGTATAAATAAAAAAATGGTATTTCAAATTTTGGTTGATAATGTATAATACTAAACACTAGTTAACCCGTGACAATTCGAAAAAAAGACTGACAAAGTTGGTATAATCTTCAAGATTGGATTTTATTCGAGTTAAAAGAAAACAAAAATTGCATACTTAATGCTAAATAAAAAAACATATTTTAACTCAGATTTGATACTGTACGAGACAAAAACAGTTGTCTTCATAAGTCTCTGAGTATTTAAAGAATAAGTTATAATAGGTTAATCACCTGTAACCGTGGCAAATATTGCTGACTTAGATAACATGTTAACTTAAGCAGTATTTTCTAGCGATTGGTTCATTTAAGCTTGATTACTGGTGAACACAAAATCATTCAGTTTATCACAACAGAAAAAACAGACATAATATGTGTACTTAAGTACATTGTAAGCGTAAAATTCGCAACTACGTAATCTTACGTATGGACTTATGTAGAAATAAAGAAAAATTATGAAAAATATTTACTAATTATAAAAGTAAAAAAGAAACAGTTTCTTAATCTTTTTCCAAAGATATCATCTGCCTGAAAAAGATTTTTCTAATACTATTTAAGCAGAAAAAGGGATTATTTTTTGCACATCAAGCGCTATACTTCTGCCCCTCTTCAAATTTCATTCTTTTAAAATTGTGCAACACTCGTTCATGTTTCATATATCAATATCCTGATATATTATCAGATGAATCTGATAATTAAAAGCGAACTTTTTTTTGCCTTTACCATTGCGATCATCCATATTGATGGACGGTTTATTAAAGACAAGTTTATTTTTAACATACTGAGCAGTGGACAATGGCATACAAGGATCATTAATTGCCATTTCCATTTTCACATTTCCTAGAAAGCCTTTATAATCCTCAAAGAAATCCGCATCCTTCAAAAATCCACCGAACTCATTCGTATTGGGCACTAGTCTACTAGTAATTTCATTAATCTCCTGTAGACTGGGTAGTCTGACTTTAGGCTGTACGAATGATACCGTGACATTTTTAGTTTCACACGATTGTTCCAAGGTTTGACATTGAGACGAGATGGTATATGCAATTTGCAATTTACATGGCCGCTTCCAAGTGTGAAGAGTAGCTGTAGAGAGACGTGAGATATACGTTTTCCAGGAACCTATGATTCAATGAAACAAGATTAATCCGATTAATTCTAATGAAATGAAAATTCGGATCATGAAAAAAAAATCTGAATATTATGTGAAGATAATTATAAAAGTCAAACAATGATTCTCATTACTGTTTGTTGATCATTATTGTAAACCATTATTGTAGAACGAGAAAAAAAATTCTTGCCTAGTTTCCAAAATTTTCGGGAGAATTCTACTTCACCGTTTGCCTCCACATACTTAACTTGAACGATATCGTGTTTATCTCTTCGACTACATTTTCTCTTGATGGTTGGTACCACTTCCTCTTTCAATTTTATCCTATTAATGCTATGCTCGATTTCTTCTATGTCGGTCGATAAGATGTCGAGCTTGAAAAGATTGGAGAGATCACCCTCGCTTAGATTGTAAAACGTGTCGTCCACTGCGCCAATTTCCTTCGTATGGATTTCGTTGTAATTAATGTCTGTTATGGCGTCACACGTCGACAATGACCTTTCCATTTTTTGGAGGAACGGCTCGCATATTGTACTATTATCATTGACGAAATTATTATGTCTTGTTTGACATTCTTGCTGTTTTCGATAATGACACGAACAAAGCTTGTTCCTACATAAAAACCTAATGTTAATTAAAGTTTTATTTCTAAAATTAAAATTGTTTCTTCTCATTCCATGAAATCTGTAATTTTCATTTTCACGTATTCTTACCGAGTTAACCTTTCCTTTTCGTAATTGATATCAGTGGTCGATGTAATATGTGAGAATATATGCCTTGAATTCAGTTTACGACTTCGCAAGAAGGTAGACACATGTTTCCTGCCTTTGATCAAACTGCCAAACCAATACAGGACCACATCCTCCGAGAGCTGATTTTCTAAACCAGAAACAAGACCATCGACCAAAGCGAAATAACTATTCGCGAATGAAATAGCTTCCGTATGGTTTTCCATTGATAAACTACCTAAAAAAGGGCAACAAGCCTTAGGGTGGAACGGTCCCAACTATTTTTTTTAGATCAAACCACAAAAAATACATTGAACGTTCGAACATTCGAACAGGAATTCAGGGGAAACAAGAGGAAAATATTCAGGATGACAAACTTTCTGTTTAACGCGTTTTCTTCCGAAGAAAATGGAAAAATGCAGATTACTCTTGAATAGTAAGGAGGCAATTCCAGCTAAATCAGATAGTTCCAAAAACATCTTGATTACATTATCACTTTATTTAATACAATCAAAATAAAATGCTATCTTCCTTTTCCAAATGTACACTGCGTGTTTATTAATGGCACATATATGTTTCATTGTAAAAAAGGAAGCGAAAGGCTAAGATATTGTTTGAAACACGGAATACTTAAAAATGATATCAGCAATTACTATTGCCTGAAACTTAATCTCTATCTACAGAAGGGATTGGTTATAAATTCAGACAAACATAAAAAAAGGTCAGGTAATATTTGACAAGAAAACATAAACCAGATTCTAAATACAAATAAGAATAACGATTTATAGACTGAATCATAATTTTATAAAACAGGTATTTAATTGCACAGACCTAATTTAATCTCTTACCTTTATGTCATTTCGTTATACACATAGATACACAACATATAATTATAGTATTTATATAATAGTACCTATACACTATTATAAGTTACGAATGAATGTACTTTTACATATAATAAAAACATTGTAATATGAGGAAGTATATTTATTTAATGCATAGAACTTACATATGTTATTTTAACATCAATTAATAAATGGTATTTTACTAACTATTGTGTTTGTACATTATCGTATAAATAAGTTATAATTATTAATCTTGTTCCAATCTTGTTTGCTCCAAATCAGATTGTATGTCATCTAGAGTTTGAATCTGTTGCCTTTTTTTATTCTTTTGTATATATAACACTAATGCTTTATTAACTTTCAAAAGAGCCCTGTGTTTCTCACTTACGGTCGAAACTGATTCAGATATTTCCCCTGAAATATTATGTAACAGATTGATGATTTATAGTAGCAAAAGTGTTTACAATTTGAAAGGAACTACACACATAACCTCACTTTTATTTAAAATGTAAGTAATTTGAAAACATGATGCTAAGATTGAAAATTTGCAAAACTTATACACAGAAAATATTTAACGATATATGTAACATGTTTTACCACATAATTAACTTCATTTATAAAAACTTTCACTTACTTATAGAAGATGCAATATCACAAATAGTCGATTCTTTTGTAACTCTTGAACGTTTCAATAACTGTTCCATTGTAATAAAGTTAGGACTCAATCGTTTACACCATTTTTTTAATAAAATTAAACTAAAATAATGGAGCAATACAAAAAGTGAAAAGATCCTTCACAAATGCTTAGCTGCAGCCCCAAATGGCGCGAAAAATATCCAAATCAGTCGATCACATTTGTCACAATTATGTATGGACAAGACAATGTACAGAATATTTAAATATCATGTAAATACCTTTGCACTAAATCCCTTTTCACTCAAAATCACAATAAAAGACAAAATACAATTGTAAGATATTTTGTGATAAAATTTACCATGAAGCGATATATATTACTTGTTCGATTATCTTTATACAATAAATTGCGAATATGAAAGCTTTCTTTAGTGTTTTAGATCTGAAAGATCACGAAGCAATTCGTGTACTTAATGTGACATTTAAGTGATTTCTTAAAAAACTTTCGTTAAATGTTTATTTTAAGTCCATTTATGTTTTTTGTATGTATGCAAAAAATGTTACCAGCAATTGGATATTGTTTACTTTATTTTACTGCCATCTTCTTGCTGACAATGAAACATTATACCTTTCACTCGTGGATAATAGGTGTCGCCACATATACGATATGAGCGTAAATCATTTTTTCAGAAAAATAAATTATTAATAAGTTAAATATTAATAACAACTAATGACATATCACGTACATCTATCTGCAATCATATCAAAATGTATTTAACTGCCGATTTCTCGACTTATTTTGTTTTAATCTTAAATCTTAAGAACACAATTACGAAGAATTATATGTAATTCTCAATAGCAATTTTGAGTTATTATTTTGCATTAAAAGACTATTTATTGTTGCCCGTAATTCGCGAGTTTCCAAAGAATATGAACCGAGTTGACCGACCCGGCTAAGTAAATGATAATATAATTTTGCAATTAGAGGTTCTACAACCATATTGTATGCACAAATCGGAGGTTTGCATTTCATTTATTTTTATTACGTAATTGATTTACCGTTGGCGATCGACGACGGTGAGGATGAAAATTCAATATTCAGCGTTCATTGGATAGCGTTCATTGATTTTATTGAAGCTCCGCGTAATTCAATAATTCCAGCGAATCCAACGTACGATTTCCGTCGCGCGATAGAGACGACTGGTTCGATCGACGAACTCTGCGTGGATTATATTTTATCAAGATCGTGGAGATCACGCGAACAATCTACGAAAAGGAGAGTACCACGGAGAAGGACTCTGCGGGTAATGTTGCTTATCGAGTTGCATGTCCGAGTGCATACTGGACGAAACGAGAGATCTGCGGCGAGTAGACGAGAAGCGTCGTTTTTTTTTGCGCCACCCGTTATAATTACCGGGGCCTTGTCACTTTTGCCGAGGCACGGACCGCAGTGAGGTATCTCGTTGGTGCGTCGCCCGGTACGTCGTTTCGTGCGTCGCGGTCGCGTCGCCTCGACCGATCTGAAACGCGGCGGCTACCTCAAAGCGTTCGCTTCGCTTACTCAACGAACAAGCAAAGGAAGTGCAGAAGAAGTAGACGAAGAAAAACACGTGAGACTAAAGACAGAGAAAACAAAGGCAAGCTACGAACCGGTGTGTTCGAGTGACTCGCGTCACGAAATTGTCTCAGCCGGCGCACGTGAACGGCTGAATTTGCAAAGAGCAAACACGTGCGAATAACCCGTTTTCCATTACATTTCAAGCTGCTTGAAAGAGAGAAACGCTCGTCGGATATTATAGTTTCGCAATGTGAAGGATAATGTCGAGCAACGAAGAAGAACGAGGTGAAGGAAGGTTCGAAGCAAAGCTTTAGATCGATGAAAATTATGTACAAAGGCACGCACGAGCAAGTTTACTCATAGATAAAACTATACAGCTAAATGTTGAAGAGAACCGACGCGCTTCCCTTGCAATTTAATCCTATAGGATGTTGTACGAATTCAATTTTTTGTCTGGCGGTGAATGCGGCTTAATTACATTCGGTAGCGAGAAAGATTTAAAATTCAAAGAGGAACGGTAGTGGGTCCGGAAAAAACCGGTACCTCGCCTACGTATTTTACGCCACTTTCTTGCGTGTACGCACGCGTGTATCACTGTCTCGCTTCATCGCGCTCTCTCGAGTTCTCCTCAAGGACTCTCTGGAAGGCCCATGTAGCCAGTAAGAGCTTCACGATCGTAACACGGTAGCCAACACGGTGGTAGGTTTAAATCATATTAAAGCGCATCCAAGCACCGGGAACCGTAAGCCTGGATTACTGCTACAAATCGTCCCGTACAGGGAATTCCGCGTACCCAACTAATTCGATCGCCTTTCAAAGGTCCACGCTAATCACCGTCTGCATCCTTCGCTAATTCTACATTTTGCTTCTGATTTTTTACACCTACGTGGACGATGTTCGTCTAATGTTCCATTAAGCCTTCAACAGTGTGGTTACCACATACATATACATACTACCTTCTTTAGTTACAACGTATTATCTATCATTTTAAAATATTCGAGAAAACTGAAGTTTTATTATTTTCTCCATCCAATTTAAAGTACTTGGTTAGTACTCCGTAAACTTTGCTTTAGACTTGCAAAATATAACGAGGAAAATAAATTAATCTTATACAGATATTACATCTTTACGGTTGTATTTGTCATTTTAGTTCGTAATATTTCTCTAAATCGTAGACTTGGGATAAATTATTCTTAATTATAGATGTGTACGTATTTCAATCACTTTAGCACGAGATGATGCTGCAACGACTAAAGTTAACCAACCGCAATTCATTCTTCGACGTATTCCGATGTAATTATTAATATTCATTTCTTCTAAAATTGCAACAAATTTTCGAGATAAAAAGATAATAAACTTCTAACTTATTCATTCTGAATTCTTCGTTATTGTAGTACAATATCTAAGGGTTGACGTACGCGTCTGTCCTATCAGCATATCGAAATACGCATTTTTAGAGTTTATTTTTTTGAACGACATTGTTCTTGCCATTCTTTACTTTCCGAACTACGATCATTAACACCGTTAGCGAGAAGCTATTAGAAGAAATATGCGTATAATCAATACTGCGATCTTTCTACCGCTATCAACAGAGCAGAACAATACGAGAGACGAACGGTGCGTGATAAAGTGTTCTCGTGGAAAGTTACGAAACAACGTGGGCAGCGACAGTAGAAAATGGCGTGGGTCGTGACGGCCTGAGACCAGGTGGAACGTGTTTATACAAGATACGACCTGATAAGACATTTCCGAAGCTCGGCAGGAAGGTACTTGCCGCAGACACGAAATGACCAATGTCCAAAACCGATCAACAGCATCAACAGCCGTAACTTAATTCTCTAACATCTTGAATAAAGAGTAGAATTCCTCTCGAAATTTCAGACATTGCATATTAAACACGAGTCGGAGCCATGGTTTTGTTTCGTAACTAGAACGTTAATCGTCACACCAGCCTCTTAAAAGTCAAACTGATCAATGTCACCTTTTATAAATTTCCCAATTTCGTTACCCAAATACACGATTAATGTTCGATACTCGAGATAAAGCATTTCCACAAGCTCGTATATCGTAAGCAAATAACATAAATAACAGTAAATTCTAAGGACAATAAATAAAGAAAGAGACATTTGTAAAATATCATCACTTTTCCTTACGTTTAAATTTATGAAGTTAGTCAATGTGATTTCTGAACTGTTCGTATAACGTAAACAGGGACCACTGATGATGAATTCAGAAAGTTTGAAATATAGATAATAAATAATGATTTCGTGATATGTTTCCCTTTATTCAAATGCGTGCCATGACAATTTTATTGCTTTTTAAATAAATAATTCTGGACGAAATTAATTTAGCATAAATTATGGCAAAGATACTAAGGATGATCCCCTTGAAATTATCAGCTGGATTGTAAGACCCGCGTGTAGTACATCGGTCACGATTTTATTGAGTCCATAAGTGTGAATAGATCTATTGAAAACTTAGGCATTCGTAGGTGACACGAAATTGGGTTAGTATTCGTAGCGAGCCATTGTGATTGCATAGTTCTATTTGAAATTCAATCCGTGAATCGTGACGGAAAAAATAATATTTAGGAAATAGTAGTAATAATTCTTTACATGTCTCGAATTGTAATGCAAATTATACCGCATCTAATTTACACATGATCTTTGGAATTGTGATTTTTTAACCATAAGTAACTTCAAAAGCCTAGAGTAGTAAAAAAGAATGCGAAAGTATGCCTGTTCGTGGCGCGATGCGGCTTGTTACGATCGAACGATTTGGAACAGATACCGATAAATCTAGATATACAAAAACGTGTTTTATTAAAAATGGTAGTCATAATTTTGTGACCCGTAGTTCAGAAAGAAATTCGGGCTAGCTTTTATTTGATAACAGCAGCAGGACCATTCGTAACCGTGCCATCAATTCTTCCCCTTACACCGCACCGTACAGATACTTCCAGCCCACTTTGCCTCCGCGTTCTCTATCTCTCCTCTACTCTCTTTTTCTCTCGCTTGTCAGAGCACCAGTAGCACTATTGTATCGCCTCTCTTTCTCCCTGCTTTTTATGTCTCTTTTGTGTTCTCTGATGCACGTTCAGCTCCCGTTGTACCGATTGAGTGTTGACCCCGCTGCGTCACGCTCGCATGCTGCAGTTTGTTCGAAACGATATGCAATCAGCGGCAGAAACGAGAACGAATTTCGAGCGCGTCTAAACTCGTGGCTATGATCACATTACAACATATCAATGGTAATTCGCGAAATCGTAACTTTTAACCTGTTAATCGAGAGAGACGAGTTAATTGGCCATTCGAAATTCCCAAACGATTGGATATAATAATTTATGCGCATTTATGAATTATTAATTCCTAGATTTTTATTTCCTGATTTTACATCTTTTAACGACCTGTTTCGTTTCTACTGGAAATAAGTTGTATCGTGTTTATATCTGGAAGAATTAAGATCGATATCCGAAATTGGTTTTTCTGTGTTAACTTTTAATTTCACAATTATGCTGGTCATAGAATGACTCGTCAACAGATTAATATCCCTTACGAAGGATAAAAGAAAAAAGAGGGAGTAAGGGAAAGAAATAAAGGAGAACGAGACAAGTAGAAGATTCGTATCGTAAGGCAAGAAAGAAATCATACGTCTATACGGGTCGAGGCTCGAGATAGATGATTGTCCATGAAACAATGCCGGCGATAGATAACCGTTTCTACGTACAGGATTGTATTTTTAGTCACGCGACTGCACACTTCTCTAACATGAGTCGTATACATAATATGTGCGTGCAAGGATGACCACGCGTGATGGCTTCTAAATTACACGAACCACTTTTCTCTGATCCACGGAGAACAGCCAGAATGCTGCGTCTCCTATCCAACGAGAACAACACCGTGATATTTCACGAATTTTATTAGAAACTTCATTCATCATAGTACAGCCGTGTGTTATTTACGTAGGCAATCAGTGGCAAGTATCAGTTTCGGAGCGTAAATTGACTACAAAATTGGGAACGTAATTTATGCTGCGAACGTATCACGAGAGATTTTTGATCCGCACGCGATATAGAAGCGCCTATACGGAATCGAGAACAACGTAAAAAGACGAAGAACGAAGGAGACCTTGATCGAGATCGACGTCGTATTTGCCATTATTGCACGAATTTTTTTCTGTTCGCGAAATGAATGCGCTCGAGAAATCAGGCAAAAGCAGATGTACACTGCTTGCTATAAATATCAGAATATTTAGCCTACACGTTACATTTGCTGGACAGCTCGAACAAGTTCTACTTTATTTAATATTTTACGTTGCGGAGCACACATGATGCGAATTACTATTACTAATTCTACTATTACTAATAATAATACTATTACTAATTCGCGTCGTACTAAGTATCAGCGCTGTCCTTCGTAACTTAAAGTAGCCTAATATTTGTTCGTTTATCGGGACACGTTGAAATATTTGCCCGTGCTTTTTATGTTTCATTCAAAGTTATACCGTAAAAGTTGTTACAAAGTAATGACTAAATATTTCAAGCTGAATGGAGAAAAAAGAAACAAAGATGGCAGAAGGAACGATGGAACTTTAGTCTTTTCAAATGTTTTGAAATGGTAAATAGGAGACTTTAACTATAGAGAACAGAGTAGACGTCCCAAAATACTTATAGCCGATAGTGTACATACCTTCGATTGAAAATAAACTATAAACTACAATACGGTGAAGGTATACGCGATAAACAACGAGAAGAAAAACGTAGCCGCAATCATATTTTCAATTCAGACTTCAATAGAGGAAAATGCGATCATTGGAACAAGTTATTCGCATATCTTCGTTCTTTTTTTTCTTCTCATGTACAGATGGAATTATAATAACCGACATTACCTCCGAGAACCGAGTACGTACTTATTTACTCTACAACACGGTAAGACGTCGACACTAATATTAGGTGAAGTAAAAAGTTCTGAGCGCTTTTTCGCTTTATTTCGACGATGAAATTAACATAGTCAAGATTATTCGATTTAGATTAAATATGCGCCGTTTTGTTCGATTACTTTTGTCCATTTTGAAGGCAATTTCATAATTCCGCGGTTGAAGAAGTCCTCGTCCCTATTGGTAAAAAACTTGACCAGCTCATTTTCACAAGCCTCTCTTGAGGCCAGTTTTGTACCATCAAGAAAATTTTGCAAAAACTTAAAAAGGTGATAATCGCTTGGTGCCAGGTCTGGACTGTACGGCGGATGCGATAGAACCTCCCAGCCAAGCTCTCGGAGCTTCTGACGCGTCGTTAAAGATGTGTGCGGCCTGGCGTTGTCTTGATGGAACACAACACCTTTCCTATTGGCCAATTCTGGCCGCTTCTGGTCGATCGCCTGCTTCAGTCTGGTCAGTTGTTGACAATAGAGGTCCGAATTAAGTGTTTGCCCCGATGGGAGCAGCTCATAATGGATGATTCCCTTCCAATCCCACCAAACACACAATAAAACCTTCTTGGCCGTTAATCCACGCTTGGCGATCGTTTGGGCCGGCCCACCGCGATTGGACCACGATCTTTTTCGGCTGTTGTTCTCGTATGTGACCCATTTTTCATCGCCAGTCACCATCCGCTTCAAAAATGGGTCGATTTCGTTACGTCTCAACAAAGAATCGC
The DNA here is from genome assembly GCF_011952205.1 of Bombus bifarius. NCBI lineage: Eukaryota > Metazoa > Arthropoda > Insecta > Hymenoptera > Apidae > Bombus > Bombus bifarius. Next base: position 6,213,059 of record NW_022884386.1, read on the forward strand.
AGGCATCAATTCGGTCCAAAAGGTTCTTTTGCGTCAATTCATGTGGCACCCATACGTCGAGCTTCTTCTTGAGACCAGCCTTATGCAAATGGTTCCAAACGGTTTTCTGGCTAATCTTCAGTTCCTGGGCAATGGAATAAGTGCTCACATGCCGGTCCGACTCGACGATTTCCATGATTTTATCCACATTTTCGACGATTGGCCTACCAGAGCGTGCCTCATCTTCGACGTCCATATTACCAGAACGGAATCGTTGGAACCACCGCTTTGCTGTTGCATTCGATACTGTACTGGGTCCATAAACAGCACAAATTTTTTTGGCCGCCTGCTCCGCCTTTTCACCTTGGTCGTAGTGGTACTGAAGAATGTATCGAATTTTCTCTTTTTTTATCTCCATTTTCGAACGCTGTAACACACAACTGGCTTCACCGAACACAAAACTGACAAAGAACCTTTTTGATGCGTAATATCACCTTGAAATCGGTGTATACTATGACTCGATGCGATGTGCACATCGTGAGATATGGCTCACTAAAGACATCTAGCGAAAAACGCTCAGAACTTTTTACTTAACCTAATATTTCATTTATGTTCCCTTTTTTCAAGCACGGAATCCTCATGAAGGTTAACGCTTGTAAAAAGGGGCAAGAAGTAGCCTCCTTGGTTGCGCAAAAATTCACAAAAACGGGACAGAATAAAGGAAGTTTCTCGTTCGTGGAACTGTAATAACCCAAAAGACATAATCACTTACTTATTTGAATTCCGAATATCCGGAATTATATTCGATCATTCTCAGAAAGATATTTTATAAATGCTGTATTGTATCCATATATGTGCATAGTGTTTCGTGAAAGTCTACCAACATTTCTAGGAACATTTCTAGAAACGTATGTATCACGTGTGTAACTGTAACGGTATAAAAATATAATCACTCGTGTCCCAACGTGTCGTTAACGAAATTTCGAAAACTTTCGTACAACGCACGCAACGTATTCGTAAAAATGTCCTCTCATAAATATTCCAACATTTTCACGAGCTACTGCTGTCGCAGTATAGCTACCTACATTATGCTATAATACAGCGATTCTGCTGATCCCAGTAATGAATGGTTCCGCTCGGGAAGCCTCGAGCCGGAAGGTTATCGTTTATTGAAAGTTTCGTTGGCAATAGCGGAAGATGGGTCGCTTCTGTGTTACGTGCCGGCACCAACGACGTTTCATACAGTTTGATAGAATTACGAATACGTTCTCCTTAAAGCGCATTCGCGTAGAATCTAGCCGACAGAAACCACAGTGAGTTGGCGACGCGTTCGATAAATGGCCCCTCGCCAACATTCCGACTGTTCCTTTTTCCGTCGGTGCTCTTTCACGACGCTATCTACGAGTCTATCCAGCACCTTAAGTATATACAACTTCATCGAGGCAGGTTCGCACGAGGCGAGTTCGCACGAGCCGACATTGATATTAAAAGGGCGGTTTCGCGGTAAGTGGCTACGGCGAAGCGTAACGGCTCGTCGATTAAGTTCTTCCTCGTATCTGCCCGCTTTACACGACGCTTTATGCTGATAGAGTTGCGTGAAAAAGGCGATTAAGGGGACCCGAATCACCGTGCGAATTTACGAGATCGTCACACGAGAACAGGGTAATATAGCGATAACAATTTTCTGTAATTTCTACCGATTAGTAATTAGCAAGTAGAGAGATTCGTTACTTTATCTGGCTCTTTGTCGCAAGATAATCGACACGGGATCTAGGCGTTATTTTCTCCCCTGTTTTAGATTTCACTGAACATCGTGAGCGAAGATCGCGGCAGAAAAACACCGCAAGTACATTTTCGTTCGTCTTTTTTATTTCAATGGCACTTTACCATTGTATACGAAGGAATTTTAACACAACTTCGCTGAAAATGAAAATAACCTATTAGCTTCAAGGATGTATCTCTTCTAAGAATGGCTGATAAGCGGATGAAGTTTCATGAAAGTCGGAGGTATAATCGCGAAGGCGAGCGATATTTTGAAAATTTTTAAGAGGATGACAAACTCACATCTGCCTGTAAAAATAGAAAGACAATTTTGGTAATATGAAATGTACGATAACGCATGAACTTTTTCAATTGTCCCAAATTTATGGAACGTGTGAACAATTTTCTGACTGATCGTAGCTACTCTCGTAAGAATTCATATATTCGATCGCATCAAAGTATTCCTCGGAACATTAATTCACCAGAAGGTGTATTCACTGTAACCTATAGTCTTAGCCGGTGTAAAGACAATCTCCTTGCGCCCGGTTGATATATACTGAAATCGCTCCATTAAATATTTATACACGGGCGAGGAACAGGGCGAGAAGAGATGCAAATTACAGCATACGAATGCATTGCCTCCGTACACTTGGCCCCATCGAAACGAGAAAGAACACAAGTGGCGTTGCTCGGCAAACCGTGTCGAAATCAATTCATCCGTCCCATTTAGATCGCGATTCTTATTAAAACCACTTAATTTCGTGCCGATCTTCGAAGCGTTTACAAGTCTAAGTGACGCATATACTACATAATAGGCTGGCCGAATAATTTCCATATGAGAGACGCGTCTCGAAACGGACGACTACGGTCCCAGAAATCTTTCTCCAATGTCAAATCTATCGACAAAAGGAGGAGAAGGAACGTTCTCTCGAGAATGATCCAAGACCCAAGAGATCGAGAGTTTTGTGGATCCGCATCCGAGGGTCGAATTCGATCCTCGCATCTCGCGTGTCCAGACACGCTTCGCTGTCTCTCCTCTCTCGCATCTCTAGATCTCTTCCTCCCTCTCGCACCGATCATCCTCTCTCTCTTTTTTTCGCCTGTTGCCTCTTCTTCTTGCCCGCGCACACTGACTCACTTACTCGGTGAAAACAAAAGGAGCAACTAGTGTGGGCAGAAAACGAGAGAGAAAAAGAGAAAGAAAGGGTTTGGAGGAAGGCGAGCGATAGCAGAAACGAAAGGATGGAAGGACCGGAGGAAAAAAGAAAGAAAGGTCCCTTCTCCTTCCCCTATGTTTCTGTCCTCCTCTCTTCCGCGGTTCCAAAGGAATCGTTCGTCAGCGGTGCGTTCAAGGAAGGGACGAAGATGCCGAATATCCGTAGATAGCGGGATAGAGGGTGGAACGGAGAAGGAGAGAACGAGGGAAAAAGAAGAAGGAAAGAGAAGCGCAACAAAAGTAGCCGTGATGCCGTGCAAAGCGAGCAAACCAAACGGACAGCCGCGGAGGAAAAAGATGAAAAGAGCGGCCCTTCGCGGCAACGCGGAACGAAGAGGGGAGGAAGAAGAAGAAGAAGAAGAAGACGACGACGAAGAAGAAGAAGAAGAAGAAGAGACCGGCTAAACGAACGAGGGGACCTCAGGGATGTAAGGTGGAAACTTTCGTGCCTCGTACGATTAGATGGATCGCTTGATCGAAACTACGAGAACATCCTGTAATTGTTACCAAATTTCGAATATCAACAGATCTAATAAATATTGGAGTTATAAGATTTGTGTGTAGATAGGATATCTATGAGATTAAGGGATAATTTATGTGTGAAAAAATTGTTCATGCTGACAGAGAAAAAAAATAGGAAGATCGTCGAATTAACTTTATCTGTAAAATTCTATGTATATTTGTTTTTGCACCTGATGCGAACGAGCGTCAAGCTGGCCAGAAAAAGGCAAGGGTTACGCAACGCGGTGAACCATTTGTATTCTTAGATAGAAAAATAGATAAACCGCGTGCCTCGTTTTGTATCTACAACCAGTCGCACAACCGCAATACCTCGAGCGCCTTCCTAGTAACACGTTCAATCAGCTGGCCGATGTTGTTCAAGGCTGACCTTTCTCCCGAGGAAAACTCAGTTACTCCGACCAATTAACCCACTCTTAAGTCGTAAACCTAACCCACGATGGTGGCCGAAGGCGGACACGAGATCGCTGAAAAATTCAATTCACCGGACGCTGCTGATAGAGCAGAACAAGAGAACGCAACGAAGCGAAAAAGCGCAAGTATCTCGATCGGTGAAGCGAAGTTCGAAGCGCGAGGAGTCGATGAACCGAAACAAACGAAAACGCGTCTCTTCGCGGCCGATACTCGGTCGCTACGTCCCTGGGCCATGGTAGAGGAGATAAAGGAGGTGAAAGTGGAAAGAAGAGAGGAAGAAAAAAGGCAGAGCTGGCAAAAGGGGCAAAACCACGCGCACTCTCGGCCTCTCTTCTTTCCTCCTCCGCTTCGTTCTCCTCCTTCTTCATCCTCCTCTCTGCCATATAGAGTGTGTGTAGTAAGGTACAGTACGGCAAGATATAGTGCCACGGCGTGCGCATTCGACTTTTCAGCGTATAGCCGCACGTGTGTCGAGAAGCATAACGTGCACCGGTTCTTCCTGTGTGCGGCTATGTACCTGCGTGTGTACCACTTTGGCATCATCCTGTTCGGTTCAGCCACGGCCAGGTACACACTGGCGAGCCAGCCCGATAATCGCCCGATGTCAAGGTCCTTCTCTTCGTTCCCCGGTAGCCGAAACTTCTTCTTCGACCAACACAAAAACGATTCCCGTATTCGTCGATCCGCGCCAATTACAAACGCGCGACCTATGTTCGTTTCGTCGAACGTTCGTGTTAATCGAACATCGCTCGCCACTACCCGCGGTTACTCTTTTACTCTGTACGCGGCGTTACTCTTTCTAACCGGCACGATCTGCGGCTTAATTGCTTCGCTAATTATATTATCAGCGTCCGGCTACCACTAAACGACTGACAAATTTCCATTGGAAACGAATACGATCGAATATATCGACGGATTAACACGAAAAACGAAGACGAAAGAGACAAAATCAGAAAGAAATAAGAAACGAACTTTCGCGAAGCAAAATCAATTTCTTACGCTATTCGCGATATTAATACGAAGCACGTCGATCGCCAGCATCATTCGCCTATCAAAACTGGTTGATTTAAATTGCCTAATTGTAAGTTCCTCCAGTTCGTCGTCCCGTTCATCTGGGTGGAGTCGATGGCGGTTGTATTCCCCGCGGTAGCCGGTGCGCGTAATAGCATTCGGAAGGAAGACAGGAGCAAAACGAACGGTGAAACGAGAAAAAGGAGAATACCGAGGATACAAGAAAGAGAGAGAGAAAGAGAAAGAAGCGGATCAAGGGAGAAGAAAAAAAGAGATCAAAGAGGTGTATCGAAGAGGACGAGAGGCTTACAAGAGGTATACATCAGAACAGATTAAAATCGTCGAATCTTCCTCCATTTATGGCCTCGCCCATTGGAACTGCAACCACCTTTACAACTACGTTGATCGCCATACGATTTCCTTCCAACTTTCTTTTTTTTTTTTTTTTCTTAACACCAACAAAAGTACATTTTGCTCTCGAAGTGTAATTCGTCTAATTTCAAATTACAAGTTTTAACAATTTTTGGAATTTATACGCAAACGAATATACGTTTTGAACGAAAGTTCGAAAATCGAAAACTTAAACTATAGTCTTTTAAATTACGGACCAATAATTGTTGGGGTTCGTACGAGAACGAATATGCATACGTATCAAGGTTGGAGGATCGAGGGCTTAAATTCAATCGGCAACTTTCTGTCAAAGAATTTGCATTGTAACGTGTTGCATCTCTTATCGATCCTCGGTCTCGTTGCATTTAGATGTTCGCATTCGCTCGCGGTATATCGAGATTCTGGCCCATGGTCATCGCCATTCTTTGTTTGGCGCCATACACACCAACTTGCACGACTCTCTAACGATCGCGATTTCGACCGTTAAGTAAGTTCGCATTGTTCGATCGGCTTTACCGAAGGACGATGGCGCTTAGCTTCTTCCAGTTCCGAATTCGACGGGAAAATTTCGTGAACTGTAAATTGGCTCGCGAAATCACTGAACCACGGCCTGCTCGTTTCGATGTACCGAGCCCCGAAAGAATTCTTTAGCCATCGTAAAACCTTCGGAGACACTTTAATAGCGCGGCCGTGTATGCGAGGGGGGATCCTTGGCGTCTCACATTTGTGATTTACACGTCGTAAAGGCTACGAGCAAGATGCGGTTTGTTCGTGCGTATACGCTGTGTCCCTTCGCGACCAGATTTAGCGCGACTGATTGTGTGCTTACACTACACACCCGTATCTCGTCGATGCTGTTCGACCTGTTTGCGTTCTACGTAGCGTGCAAGGGCGCGATGACGTCATTGGTGCATGCCCTTGTGGAAAGGTCATCGGGATCGAGAGAAATTGTTGGAGAAGTGCACGAACTCTTCTCTTCTTTTATCATTTGGATTATTGAATTTTATTAATTCGATGAAATTCTTTCTTCTTTCCGTCTTGTATTATTATTTTGCGAAAAAAGAAGGTTAATGAGATTTTTTTTTAATTTGAATAGGAAATGAAATCACTCGCTTTATCCACGCGATAGAGCCGTTTCGGGACATTGGCAATGATCGCAAAGAAATCCTTGATTCAAAGGCGAACTTGCGCCTATTTTTATGGAAGGTTCGAACGGGTTTTTATCACGGACTAGTAATCTCGCCGACAGCTGACAGGCAGTTAAGATTCATTAATGCTGTTGGCAGCGATTCAACATCCGAGAAAAAAATAAATTTCTCGTGCGACAAGAGAAGTATACGGCGACTCAAAGAGAACAGATGTCTCGTCGGCGGAACCAGAGATGCTTCGGACTGCTAGGAACGATTGTACGAAATAAATAATAGCATGTTTTTAATAAGAGAGGGAGAGAGAGAGAGAGAGAGAGGCGAAATGAAAAATATATGCAACGGGCAAGAGAAGTAAATAAAAAAATGAAATCTCGTAAAGAAGGTGACAGATGAAACAGTAGTTGTGGAATAAGGACGGAACAAATTGAAACGAAGCAGACGAATTGAGGAACGGGCGATACATAAAAATATGGCGTTACAGAAGTCCAAGCCCGGAGAATTTGCTCCGATATTTTAATGGCGCGGCACCCGGTGCCTCCTTTTTCTCCCTGTCCTTATTTCGTTCCGTGATATTTTCTTCCACTCTTTCCGTTTTTCTCTGTCGAATCCTCTTCGTCTCGGCTGCTTTTTCTTGGCTTTATCAAGACGCAATTTCGAGCGAAAACACGGCACGAATTTCAGGTTTTTAACGGGCCAATGGAAAATCGATTCGACTCGCACGCCATCGCTGCCAATTCATTCCGCGCCGTATTACGACTGTTCGTATTCCGCAGTTGTAGCAGAACGGTAGAAAACGGTATCCCCGTCGATTACGCGGTTTTTTGCCGCAATCCATTCCACAGAGTACGGTTCGATTGTATTCATGCTACATTTGCCAGAAACCACGCGTTCCGCGCGTTTAACTGTAATCCCTCTTTCTACAAGCAAAACGCGTGGACGAAAGAAGAAACCTACGATGCATCGTGTAGGTACGCATGTACGTAAATGTACAAGTATGTATATACACGGGAAGATACAGAAATAACAAGATATCGACGCCGTGACGCGCAGGTTGAGTCAGGCTATTGCACTGATTACGATTATGTGAAAAATGTAATCGGATTCCCCTTAGCAACAACAGTGTCGCCGAAGGTAAAGCTAGAAGTCGTTGCCTGGCGCACAGAGGGTGTTGAATGATATCACAAGGACGATAACCATCTCTAGTCGTGGCACGATGCAATTTGAACTTTATCTCGATTCTATTGTTATCGTTCCATTCAATATCTCGATTAAATACTTCTCGTACTTTCTTCTCGCTCGCTCGATTTTCTCATTCGTTCTCTGTGTTTTTTGTTTCACACGTATTTTATATCTCACGCTTCGACATTCTTCTAAATTTGTCCCGTTCGGTAAAAAAAGCTTGGCCGTGCATGCCGCCACATTAGTCGAGTGGTTAATGATCGGTGTTATTAGACCGGTACCATCTTGTCTCTTGATCCTACTAAAGGAAACGGCATGGCCTCGGAGTGAGGTGACTGGTCGTACAGGAAGATCTACGATTAAACTCTTTGCGACAGGCGAACGCGTGTTTTTGCAGTGATCAAACGCGACAAGGAATAACAGACCTACAAGCCAGTTGTAAATTTTAGCATTATAAATAAAGAACACAAGGCAACAGAGCAATCTCCGTGGACAATTATTCACGACCAACTATGTTTCCTGTAATATTGAATTTTTGTTCAATCCATCGTTTTCCCGTATCTTTGCACGAGAGAAAAGAACGCCTTCAGACTTTCACCGTAAATGCATTCTCTAAATTTGTTTTTCTAACAATGAATACCACTAGAGATAACGGGGATATTGCAAACGGGTCTTTATCACCGTAATCGTTCGATGCAGTCGTCTTTATCTCTGGATTCGATATTCAATGTTGCTTTGTTTCCTACGATAAATGTTTCCGGTATTAAAGTGACCTTGCTTAGAGTAGAAGCGTCCCGTGCGACAAGGGGACGAGGGTGAGCTGCAGATCGTGACTAAAAATGGCGATGCAGGTCGAGCTTTTAGCCGAAGGCAGATCGAGATCGAAACGCGCAGGATGATCAGCTTCCCTCTTTTTCACGGTCATCCAGATAAATCTGACCTTAATGCGACCAAATCTAACATTACGCGCATAGATTACTCTTTCAATGGAACGATACGCAATCGTTCCAGTGTATCGTTAGAAAAATTGATGCGGCTCTTCCTGCGATTGTTCTGCGGATGCTAGTAATAACAAATGTTAATCTACCGGTACTTTTGATACGAACGACAAATACCATATATACGTATTTGAAGGGTAAGGGTGAAAAACGAGGAATATCCATTTTTCGTGATATTCTAAATTTTAACACATTCTGTTTATGCGAATTGCCACTGCGAAATTATCAAATCAAGATTATAATGTTCAAAATGTCTCTGTTAGATAACATTAAAGATTTGGTGCACTGGTTAAAAACATGGAATATCCACTTTGTACTGAAACAAAACACGGATAAGTAGCGTACAAATTTCGTTGTATGAACAATACGGTTGAATTCATCGAATGTTGTTCCTTTCCGAATGGACTGAAATATTAAAACTTGATTTTCTCAATAAAGCTGTTTTGCGACACTGCTTGCTTTACCGCTTATTCCTCGTTCACATTCCATATGTGCTCCACGTACGCATGTTTTTTTTACCATTTTTTAGTCATTTATGCAGAATAACGTAATAGACACGTGGCACGTGACTAAAGCTAAATCACGCATCTATGAGTCAGATTCGTGCACGAGTCGCGCAATTCTTTTGCTTATCGATATCGGTTTGCTGTTGTTCGTGCTGTGTATATTGCGGAAATTTAAAGAAATATAAATGCGTAGCATACACGCGATATGTAAAATATCAAAAGTAAAATACTCGCTATAATATTTAGTAGGTGAGCTAATATTACGTAAGTAGACTTATTTTCGTTTTATTCATAAATACCTATATGAAATCGCATAAATATCCGAAGTTTACTAATACTAAGAACACGAGATCCAGGGTACATTTTTTGACATTAATTTAAGTGCGATAAAGGTCGTGATGATCATGATTGTTGGTGATAATGGAGAGAACAGAGAAGAGGCTGCCGGAGGCTGATATACGCGTACGTTTAATGCACACTGTAAACTCGACAGCATCTACATGCGCCACAGGTGCACCGAGGTCCGATACGTTATTAACTTTACCATGAGAAACATTTTTCACTTTACGCTGAAATAACAAGAGCAGAGATGAACTTGCTATATACGTGTATCCGTTCCATGCGAAGGTCAGAACGGTTTTTGTAAACAGGTTTGCCTGTTTCACAGCTTAACGAGCGGTGCAAAAATACAATGCAATCTCTTCTCGAAATTATGGACGTTTTGTAGAACATTATAAGCGACCAAAATCTGATACCAAATTCATATACCTTCAAAGACCTATCTATGACGTAAATCTTTATATTATGGCGAAGTTTTACTCTCGAATCGTGTAAAAAAACACAACAACGAGACCTTCGACTGATTTTTCTGGATATTTTAATTATCTACGGCATGGATATAATGTCATCCTGTAAGAAACTTGCTACGAACCGTCCCATTTCCTTGATTACGCGTAACTATTACCGCTTACGTTAACTACGAGTCTCGTAATGAGTAATCAACGTAATAGCTATAAACAAATACTTCACAAATAAGGAGCTCATAACAAAACCACCTCCTTCGAGTTTTTACACTTTCTAAGTAATAATGCATTCTAGCCAAAAAAATTTAACGTACAAAGCTAGCTTAGATTCAAATCGATTACTAAGCCGTTTTCAAACAACCGAGGAATGTGGCCATCGCACGGAAGAATTATTATATTTCCATTGTCGTATGCGGACAATTCAAGGGTCAGTTCCATAATTTCTTGTTCGAATGCCAACCTCTTGTACGCCAATCGCCGCTTCTTGAATCCCTTGAATCACTTCGCGAATTGCTACGTGCTTTTCAAAGTTAGCTTTCCACATCGCGGACGAGCAATTTCTGCTACAAAAGTCACTGCCTGGCAATTACGGTTTCTTACCCGAGGCCTCGGTACCGCTCTTGGCTCTCCTTTCTTTCCCGTATCTCTGATGATCCCATGTGAACGACGAAGAAGTTTCTACCTCCGGAAGCTCGACCGTGAATCGCGGTTTCTTCCGTTGCTATCCGTAAACATTGCGAAGAAACCACACTATCTCTTGCATATTACGTCGTTACAGTTTCACGATATGCTTCCGTTTTTGCAGTAATTCTTACAAAAACATCTTTTGTATCTTCTTCAAAGTACATATTTCATCGACTACGTATACCGTTCTAGGTAGCAGATGAAATCCCAGAGAACATGATAACATTTGTAGATGTACAAACTTCACTTCCTTAGGTACCCACGATCGCCAAGTCGATGCAGGTCATTTTTCGGCCACTGACCCAGCTCGAAGGGTTGCAGGCAACAAAGTTTTTTCGTGCTGGGTGTTACCGCGTGCCACAGAGTGACTCTACATTCTACAACCCAACAGCCGGATAAAATTTAGTCCGCTGCATAGTTTAAAAGAGCCGTGAAACAGCGGGAACGTGACAAAAATAAACTTTTGTTCAAACTTTACGAATACAATTCTGAAATACAGAAAGTTCCCTTAGAAGGCGAAATAAGAAAAACGACGATATTGTTTGTTGCGCGAAATTTATCAATGTCCGCAAAATGTACTGACCAAAATGGTATCTGACGTGTCGTACCGTATCCCTTGGTTAAAATGTCTTATTTTTCCAAACTGCAGGAAACTGAAGTTTTATTACTCTCTTGGAGACATGTTCGTTTTTATCCAATCATTATTTCGCAATAATCTAAATAATACGAGGAACTTGAAATGTTTCAACGTATCTTGAAAAATGATAAAATTCTAGATAGGATCTCGTGACTAAGGAGGACAGTACCTGTTCAATAAACGCGTTGTCTGGATTAAATTAAGCGACACAAGCAAAGTTAATAAATCAGAAGGTGAAAAAAAAAAGTAGGAAAAAAGTGAACGTTTTAGTAGGTTGAATCGCTGGTGTCGGATAGTTATAGGATCCTGCGGAGGTATGCTTCATTGGAAATTCTTATATCCAAGAATTTCCGTATTGTTGTCTTTCCAATCCGGTTTTGAAACTAAACGGTGTTGCTGAGGATGAGGGGAAAAAGAACAGTTTTAAACCGTTGACGAAAACGAAGTTGGACGGGTTGCATGGAACCCAACATAGTAGAACATAAGGGTATCCATCCTTCGACTTGATTTAAATCGACAAGGTTGTGTGGCGTTGGTCGGCCGAAGAACCCAATGTTTTAAGATACTCTTCTACTCGGTAGAAACTGTCGCGTATCAAAGAAGAGTTCTAAGAATAAGCAAAGTGAAATTGTTTGAACGTAATTTCTGTAACGTGTCCTATGATCTTCTTCCCAACTTGGTTTTACAATTGACGTTTAAAAGAAAACCAAAAAAAAAGGCTCCAACGTCCGGGAGTAAATCGAATTGAACAAGAAAACTGTCCGACTTCGGGCCAAAATTACTTCTTGGAATGCGATCTACAATCCAGTAAGTAACGCTTGAAAAAAATTACAATTGCTCGAGCACAACCACTGCAACCAACCGAGATGCTTGCTTTCTGCATTAATAAAACTCCAAGTAAACGCTTCGGAGAAAGCAAAACCATTCCTTTTCTCAACACCACTTTGCACTTCCTGCGTTCAGAACCGATAATCTTCCTCTTTTTCCATCTTCTTACGGCCGACCAATTTTAGGTAGGCATTGAGAGAGACCTCCAACGCTTTCAACGAATCTGGTATAATATTTTTCTGTTCGAACCGGAATTGTTTGATCAAGAAAGTAATCGAAGAATGTAAAAACTACCGTGATGAATCTATCGATCGCAGAAGCTATAAATTTTAGGTAGATACCAAACGAGATTTTTTACTCTCAATGAATCTAATAATAGTCGTGTTTCCAAGTTTCAATCAGACTCATAAAGAAAATAATTAAAGAATGTAAAAAGTGCCATGATAAATCTATCGACCGAAAAGATAATAAAGGGAGACGAACGAGGAAAAACGATGCATGTATAATTGCTATACCACGCAATATCGTTTAGGTTCTTCTCCCCTTCGACTAACTCCGTAATAGGTGTGAGCACTAAAGGGGTCGACGTCCCTTTCGTAAACAGATCGCTTACGCTCAAGGACGTTAGTATGTATAGTACGCATTGTACGCGCATATGATTACCCTTTGCAGTCAACTGTTCTAATATTCCTATAAACACTATTGCAGATTATCAATTGATTTTAGAGCAACTCGAATGAAACGATGCGATCATCGCAACGAATTATGAATGATAACTTATGAAAAGTAGCAGGTAACGTACTAATTATTTTTTTAATATTCTGTAAAAATTTTATTTCGCGAAACGAGGGGAGAAGGGAAGAGACATTTTACGATGCGCTTCCTCGAGTAACATCCAATTACATCAAATATTGCGGCAAAATAATAATCCATTAAAATCTATATCGATTTTGCACTTTATACACCTTATGAACGGCAAAGATTGTTACAACAAACTCGTCTTGTAAAAAGTGTTAATGACCGATATTGTTCCATTATTCAATAGTCGTCCGAACAACGAGGCCTTACCTCTCGATGTAACGGTTGTCTGTATCTAAAGAATAAGTTTCATCGCCACGTACCAATTACTCTAGTGTGCGATGATCACGACTGATTAATATCCTGAATTGTTTACACAGTGGCAATAAGTTCTTTTGCCATTTCTACTCGCCGGTTGAACGCCAAACGTCAGTGCGAATACTGCTAGCAATAATTTTGCTTCGGTCAAATAGAACATTCTGGAACAGTCAAATTACATCAGCATCTCCATCGGTCTCTTCGTAGAGATGACAGTGTACGTTACGAACATTTTTCGTACTTCATATTCATCCCGAAACGAAGACGTAGTATCATTAAGGGTGCTTTACACAAGCAAAATAATACCAGGTTTGTCAATGGCTACGTAATTTTGGCACAGGGAACCATGATCTCTTAATGAATGTTTGTGTAACCGGTTCCCTGGTCAGTTTCGTACATAAAACCCACGTGAATATGCTGCACCGTTGGTGCAGCATATTTTTAAATTATCCGTTCAAATACTAAGTATGTTTATTGTATTTGCTCCCCGAAAGAACTGCTACTCTCTTAAAAGCCTTTACGATGGAAGAAACTACGCTCACATAAATCTGATTTGTAACCTTCCTTCGCTTCGTATTCGCTGACATTCTTGTGTACATTCTAAACTATATTATATATATTTGAAGCTTATAGAAACAAAGTAAGAGTATCCCGTATAAAGTTGCAAAGTATCGCACGTGGAACTTAACTAGCCGGAATCTATATATCGATTCGTAAACTGGCAGCAAATTTCTTCGATAGTGTTGTTCCCTCGTGAAAACAAAGTTCTCAACAATGTTACTTCTCTCTATCTACTCTGGACAGGATGATCGTAAACTACCGAGAAACGGGATGAACAGGAGCCAGAAACCGATTCGCGATTTTTCATCTTCGTTACCTGATACCACCTTTTCCTGCGGCAAGTGGAGCACGTATACGCTTATTCGCCGGTGCTGCCCTCTACAGTTTCCTTTCATTGGCCCCTTATCTCCGACCGATGGTGAATCACCGCGGCCAACACCGATGCCCAGAGAAAGAGACAGTCGGAAGAAGGAGAGAGGTCCATGGTGATGCTTAGCACGTGTGTGTGGTGGACATGAAATAACCGAGGTAGAACGCGAGAGACAGAGTAGGGAGAAACTGGAGTCGGAGGGGAAGCGTTATGCAGAGAAAGAGAAGGGGAGTAGGAGAAAGAACCATGGGCATGGTGTTGACCGGGCTTTGAACCCTGATCCCACTGGAGTACTACGCCGTAGTACGGCCTCCCTCCAGATTGTTTCGTCCACTCTTCTCGGTTTACCACACTATCAACCCTGCTTCGTCTCCACCCTTTCTTTCATACTGCGCCAACAACAATCTTACCATTTTTCGATACTTTCTGTCCCTGGACAGTTTCGTACTCGACGAAAATCCAACCTAAAGGACATAAAGAAGCTACGAAAAGGTTCTAGGTGACCTTGATGTGCCTTTCGCGGATCACTGAAAATGTTTACAAACAGTATACCAACCAGTCTTAGATGTCTATCGTCGGAATTAACGGTAAACGTGTACGAACGTTTCATTGAGGAAATATACACGATGCGAAGCACGATGCAATTAACCTTCATTCGTGTTAATAATTAGGACGTCTAGAAGGATTGGAAGAGCGATTATAGGGGATAAAAAGTTGGATAAAAAAAAATGGTCTGTTAGGAAGAGACCAAACACAGAAGCAGAAGGCACGAAGCACAGACGCCGCGTGTACCTTACAAAGAGGCACAAGCGAGCTCCTCGTCTTGCGCATCCTCGAAGACTTCGAATCACAGGCAACTACCGCTTTGTCCTTACTTGAAGAGGCGGACGGTAGGGGATGGGATGATGTTCACCGATGGTGGGGCAAGAAAGATGAGCAGGGTAGGAAGGCAGGGAAGGTGGAGGACCGTTGCACTGACCGGGCTTTGAACCCACTATGTGGTAAACAACAGGTACGTTGCACTCGTGGCGCAATTTGTAAGAGGCGAATTCAAAGAAGATTCTTCTTCAGGAAGTAGCCGTCCGAAAATAATGCCAAAGACTACTTCGAGTAACGGCCACCGCTTCTAATACTGCGTTCTATTTTTTTTCTTCTCTGCTAAATCATAGAAATTTTCATTGCTTTCGAAATGAGTAGTAATGCGAGATCGTGAAAGAGGAATACGGGTCATCACAGGAAGCAAAGTCAACGGTAACGTTCGTTAAGATACGAAAGAACCTCGTTGACGTTGAAGCAATCTACATATAGTTTCATAGAAGAACTTTGATATCGTTTCCCGTTTTTGAACGCGCTTCTAAAATCCTCTAACAAGGAAGTGGACTATCGTTTCTAATCGGAGGCAAATGATATCAGGATGGCGCAGCGTTGTCGGCTTCCGGTTTGTGAGGCAGCTGGAGCTTCACGATCGAATCTAGACGCCTCTTTCGTAAAAAGGCGTAACATTTTTCCGTATTCGTATAACGATTACGACCATCTTAGTTTATATTAATCTTACAACATATTTTTCTGCAATATAAGTCTCACTTGTGTTTATGTTACGTTATATACTTGTTTGGAAATTAACACGAATTTAATTGATACTGCAAAGTCTAGAGGACTAAAAAATTTGAGTTCCAAAATGTCCATATGCATATCTTCAGAGAGTAGTAACAATAAAAATCGATGTAGATCTACATTATATCGGTATAACTTATACGACTTTCTCTTATATCTCAAATAATATCTAAATGCACCACTTTGAATCTTCGGTCAAGAAGAAATCAACGCCAGTTTGGATAATTTTATGTAAATTTATATCAGTATTTGTTGTGAATCGATATCTCTGTCAATAGGCCTAGTTACCGACATTTTCAGTTCCTACTTCGACCACTATCTGTCGCTACTGTCGCAAAATTCCAAAAGAATATTTCTATTTATTACAATATCCTTTAAAATTTAAAACGCATGATGCTCATACCTTTGTTACATTTTCCAAATCATTCAATTGTTACTCGACAAAATTACATTTATGTTATTATTCTAACAATAACAATTAATAAAATATTTATGTATATTATGTGCAAAGATAATTAAAAATATTCAAATTGTCTTTTGTCGAGTGTGTGATAAAGACAAAGTTATCACTATTTGCAGGAACGTTGTCTGCCATTGCGTACATAAATTCTCACGGTAGTGAGTCGATAACAAAATCGAGGTCACTTCCGGCTTTCATCCCCAAGACCTCCTTAAGTACGAAACGTAATTGTGTAAAAATTAATCGATCAATAGTCTTCATGCAGTTAACTATCTTTTTAGTTACATATAGGTATAATGACTGTCTACATATTAACAAAAAATAAACATAAGTATTAATATACGTATGTATATCTGAAATACTTTATCACAGTTTTATAATGTGTTACTTTTTTTGCAATTCGTGCATCAAATGATAATGTATGCAACGCAAGCAACGTTATAATATCAAAAAGTAACAGGAACGTTTAAAAAACGTATAAACGCCAATGTATTCTACTATGTATGTTTTGTAGAAAATATTCTACCAATTAATTATTATTCTAATAACACGTGTTCGTGCTCGTTTTTTTTACAGAAACCCATATTGGAATTTGGGGAATTCTTTAGACAGTAGTGGACGGGTCTACGAACAGGGCACTCTCATTCAAGAATGAACGTCGAAATGTGAGCGTATCGTCTAAAAATACTGTTGGTGGGCCGAGGTGCGCCTAGCAACAGAGATTGCATAGAAGCATAACTATAGTGAACGTGCGTGTTTATACGCCGAGGCACAACGAGGACATGAGTTACGGAAAAAGGAGCCTGACAAATAAAACTTCTTCGTTTCTATAAAGCAATTTTTAAAATTTTAACAAATAACCAGTTCGTATCTTTTGAACTTCCTATTCGTTGTATATTTAACAATTATTCCAGTATACTTAAAACTATATATGTAGTACGTTCATGTAGAAAAAGTTTTCGTATCGATGTTTAGTATTTAAATCGAATTGAAAATGTAGAAAATAAATAACATATCATGTTTAACTAGTGTGAAAAAAAACTTGTACGATGTATGATGTATAAAAAGATGTGTGATAAAAGACAGGACATATTTTTATGCGTCTTCTCGAGGCACGAGACGAGTGTATATACAGATAAACATTCAAAAGAGCAGATTACAGAAAAATACACGCACTGTATTTTAAAGAATAGTCGTCTTAGTCCAAAATAACCATATAGTTCTTTATATGTATAAAAAAAACAGTAAAAAATAATTTTTAAAAATTTGCCTTTCCACGTTGTTTACAGAAATTGAAGACATACGTCGATTTGGATCTATTATTGAAATTTTCAATGTTTCATTGATTGCTTGTATCTATCCAAGGAAAAAGTGTGATTCACTAAAGAAATTCTTGCATAATCCTCTGACCTCGATTTTGTATTCGCGCGACGATCCAATAACTCAAATTGATATTAAACGCGTTGCTCCGGCCAACGTTCGATGCATTATTTTCATCTGACATATAATGAGAAACGTGATTATGAAATCGCGTCAACAACCATAGATTCGTATGACAATTGAACAATTATGAAAATACATATCGTGTATGCATTTTGTATTTAAAATGAGCCAACTTTGTATCAACATCCTCCGTTCGATGTTAATTTACTTGCAAATTTGACCATACGAGGCGATCGTTGTTTGTATTTCGTGTTCATAACCATCAATTTAAAATTAATATAGCAAATTATTTTTCTTTTTTAATTCGATGTAAATCAACTTTCTTTCGATCAGGATTTATACATTTTGTAGTATTTAAGAACAAATGATTGCGATAACTATGTAAACATTTAATATACTTGTTATTATATATTTTTAATTAATACATTCTATTCGTCCTTCAAAATGTTTCGCTTTAAAACGAAAAAAAAAGAAAAATCAAATTGTCACTTACCAATGCCAAATACATGCAGGTCCAGCAGCACCTGTTTCTTAGTCAGCTTCGACTATTCTGTTGCATACAACTTCCGCCGTTGCACCTGCACCTGTCTCAATTTTTTCACTACGAATAAATTTTCAATGCTCCTGATTCAGCGTAGGGAGATTGTACAGAAGATTCTGATTGTGGATTCAGGAGATTCTAGGAAGCGTATTCTGCTGTAACAAGGAAATGATACATGTGAAAAAGGATGCCAAGGAGTCAAACTAATTACTATGAAGGGTATGAAAAGGTGTTTGATTGGTGTGGGTAAGGGAGAGACAAGGCATTATTATATCGAAAACTGAACTTCAATTTTCCTTCTACCACCACGTGTAAGTCAGATAAAGTACAATTTAACCCAACAATTTACAAATGACGTACATGTAACACAGGTTTGGATGCCAGGCGTGTAAAGAAAAGATACCAAGCATTTTTAGATAAATCTTTTTTTAATAAACATAGGCATTCACTTATGAAGGTTAGTTTTTTAGACTCTCTTACGATTATGGTTTATATAATATGTTGTCGTTACAGATAGAATTCTTACGCGAATACCAACTGGATATGAGGCACTGGGTATTTCTGCTCACCCTTTTTATTTTGACATTCACCCACACAAACAAACATCGTGCACACGTGCTCAAACATATGCAACCTTTCATACTCTTTCTATTGGGACTTTTACGTCACGTTTGAAACGCACATATACATCTATGCTTATTACAAATAAGAAGTACACGCTAAGTTATGTTTACTGAGATCATACTAATACATCACAGGGTTACATAGGCATAAGATTCTCTTTTACTATTTTTTTTCGTTTCTTTCCCGACGGCAGACTACCTTCTTCCTTATGTCGCGATCCTTTTAGATCTAACGAGATTCTATAGTCGTTTCACGCGTCTTTTTCACGCTAGGTAGGAAAAAAAAAAAAAAAAAAAAGAAAATAAAAGCTAAGATCAAATTTGTCCCTTATGCACAGTCTGCCGTCGAACATCGTTTTGTTTCGATAATTCGTCATAATTTCACCTGCTTATCCGTATGAGTAGTCAACGAATTGGAAGTTTTGTCGAGGAGGAATAAAATTTAAACGTGCTCCGTACAAAACTGTTACTTCAATTTGATTTCTTATCGCGATGCTCTCATAGTACGAGTATCGTAGCCATGAAAGCGCTATTGAAACATCGAATACACAGTAACCGGTATGAAAAACGACCATTAGAATTCCACAACGAATCAGTTCTACCACTCATAGCGCACTTCGCGAGTGAACTACGAAAAAAATAGCTTGTAACCACCAGTCGTATTTTTGAATTATAATCTCAAAGTGGGAAAAGAGTGAACGGAAAAAGTGTGCACCGGGAATAGGAGGATACGATTCAAGGGGCATACTTCACAGGATGGCGTTAACAAAATTATCATAAACAAAAAGAAAAAAAAAGAACTTGTAATAAACAGCTACCATTATAAAATCAATGTACCATTTAAGATATACAATTACATTTACATTAATATTATGTTTTGTGTAAATCCATTCACGACGAAGAAAGTAACGAAGGAAAGTTTTGGTTTGTTCCAAAATCTGTAAACAGTATGTACGTCAAACACCTCGTACTTTCGTTAACACGGTAAAAAACGATTCGAATACAAGTTGCATCCTTGCATAATTTCAAGAACCGTTTAAAGACCTCCAGAAGCTACGATTTGTATTTGTACTCATGAAATATTTCCAAATAAACCTACGCATTCTCTTAGGTGTAAGCTGCGCAAAATTTCAGACTACTACTACCATCTCGAAGAAACAAAAAATGGTGTACGATTTCTATATAGGCTACGGAGAACTTTCAACGGCTTTGATCACGCTACACCACCAATACCTAAAATCTGATCGTAAAACATTAAAAATGCGAGTAAATTCTTCGTGATGATTTGTACAAAAAGATGAACGAAGATAGTAAAGATAATAAATTCATTTAAAAAGCCAAACGAAGATTGCGTCTTATATTTATAGAACAGCTATAAATTTGATTGTTACAGTCCATGAAATACGTAAGTAACACAATTTGATCAATGGTTTCTTTCTCATTTATAGAAAATATATTGAAAAAGATTACACAATCTTCACGAAGCTTTAGATTTTTAAATATACTCTAACACTTAACGGGATTCATGGTGATGAAGTGAATAGGAAAAATGAGAATGGGAAAGCCAAATGTGATAAGGGTTCCTTCTTCGAAGGTATAAGGTAAGAAAAAAGTCGCGGGGGTGATTTGGCATCGGCTGTACTTTCTTAAAATTGTACAGGAGATCAATGCTTAAACATGGGTAACCAACTACAATCTAAATCATATCTTTCTCCCCGTTAATTGTCCTCCAGATTGGTCTCTTTTCGGCTACAAAAATATGATTGCGTTCCTTTTGTATTCTCAAATGTGTAAAAATCATGATCGAAATTTCGTCTCTTATATTTTTGTACGTTATACGTAAAAAAAAATCTAATGTCGTATGATTTCGCGACCGTTTCAAGGACACAGTCAAAACTGTCGCGAAATTCGTCCGATAGAACCAGCTTCGTTATTATTTATACGTAGATATGTATGTTCAAACATCTGTGGGTCCTCATTGAATGAAACAGTCGATGAAAACTCACAGAGTGTTGATCGAAACAGTCTCCGATTTCCAAAAATTAGCAGATCAGGATCAAGTAGTCTTTCTTGCGTAAATTTTAATAGAAACGCAATTCACTTTTACTTAATACCTATTTTTAACATGTACATATCAAGGTATTTATATATTTTTTGTCTGCTTACACTTACATCAAAATGTACCTATGTGTGCGACGACCTCGTCACTAACTTACTCTCGCTTCATATCAGAATTAAACGAACAATATATTACATTAATTAATTTCATGAAAAATTAACGTACTCACACACACTTTCTCTCTCTTCCTCTCTCTCTCTCTCTCTCGCTCTCTCTCTTTCTTTCTATCGTTGTATATATCCTAATCTGTGTAGCCTAATGCAAAAGAACAAAACGACACGAATGAGATATAAAAAAAGAAGAAAAAAGGAAAAAAAGGAGAGATAGCAACAACCATGGAATATCGTCCTTCTTGTATTCGTACTTCTAATTAATGTCGTTGTTGCTACTATTTTGTAAATTTCCGTGGCATGTCTACGAAAGTATACGCAATGAAACAAACGGCACTACTCCATTTCTTTTTCTCCCACCGTTTTCGCCTATATTCATGGCGGATAAATCTACGTGAATGGCACAGCCAACGGACCTCGCGCCTCCTGCCAGAGCTTCTGCCTTTCTCGTTCCTCCTGGCAGTGATGCTTCGTGTTTCCGGTCCCACTCGCGCTCCAAGGAGATGGAAGAAGACAGCGAGGCTGAAGGAGGAAGCTGGAAGGCTTTTAGCTGCGTATCTGACCCGCGTTGCGAGCGATCTTCTCCGGCGGCTCTATCATGCTCTTCGCGCTACCGTTTAGGCTACGTTTACGACTCTTCATGAAGTCTGGAAACACACAACAAACGAAACATGTATACATACGTATACCACATGTATTACACGATTTATTTTCAGTTTCGTTAATATTGTACATCAACGATACCGATAACAGGTGTTCCTGATATGTGATCAATGATGAAAACAATAACAAGTGTACGCACAAACACATACACACACGCGTACTTCCGAATCGATGTGTACAGCTGAGAAAGAAATGAATTAACCAAAAAGCATTTAAATCCGAATGCTTATAATCGCATGCAATATAAAATTTGATCTCGTGCACGATCTAGCTAGACCAATGCACGTACGTCAAATCGCATTCCCGATAACCTTACGAATACAGTACCGACTCACATGCTTATTAATTATATCGGCGACTGATAAGATACGAGCAAATCATCGTAATATTCGTTAAAGTGTTAAAGCATGCCGATACGGCTCAACACAGCGGGACAAAGAGAGATAAAAGCGAGCAAAGAATTTCGAATAAGATACATGCAATTTCATTTCTTCCATGTACGCTTTGTTTGCGAACTTCTCGTGAGTCATGATATAGGAAGCTTGCAGAAAAACACAGTCTGCGCTAGGTTGATACTCGTAATCGTGAGTCATATCACATTGCTTTCAGCACGTACCAAACACAAAACCTCTGCCTGGCCCTTTCTCCAACCAACATTTGGCGAATTTCCACGAGAAAATTCGACACATCTGTTCGATTTCCCTGACTAACCCTCTGCATCTAAATCCAAACATATTGCCACGCGACACAAATTAAGGACATTTCAGAGACATCTGTGATGCAGTCTACCTACTCCCCTTCCAATCGTTACGTTATGAATCGAGCACATAAAAATTAATAACTTCGAATGTGACACGTTACACGTTATTATTACGAAACATTATTATGCCTTAAATATCCCTGAAACTTCCATATTTTCTTATCCAATATTTCTCTCTCCCTTTTTCTACATACATCTAAAAATCTCAAATTTATTTTACGTACATTATACGTGTTATTGAACGTTGCAAAAGTAGCTTCGTTCGATATCTACGAGCAAAATCGTTGCGTGCAATTTAAATAGCTCGAACTGCACTCCACACATGCGGGTTGCAATCGTCGTGCCGACTAATCCTGATTTTAAATACCGTTCGACCCTCGTAGCGTAGTACCATCCAGAGGGTTGTTTGTCAGAGATGCACGATTGTGAGCACAGCTGATACCCCCATGCGCGTAACACGCAGGAGGTATCGCTCGCAGAACGGAACGCGCGTGCGAACAAAAGCTGATGACGGAGGGGTGTGCGGAAGAGAATGGAACGGGGGTGCGCGTTTCTATCAACCCCATATGGACTGCACAGCTGACCGCGTGCGGCTCATTAATAATGTACGTTAGGAAAATCATTTTTGCGCCCCCATCGTACTCACGATCCCAGAACGAACTCGCGTACGTTACGAAAACACACGCTCCGTCTCTGCCGTATATTTGAAAAACAGACAGGGAGTTTGCTCATCGCAAAAAGGATCCTATCGGGAGATCAAAACGCGTCCGGTGTATCGATCCTGTTAATCGAATGGCGTGCGTATCGTACGATATTATCGTCAACTAATAACGGTCACGCGCAGCACGCGACCATATTCAGTCTAGTCTCCGAATCAGTACGATGCAGGTAAATCCAATTACACGCAACTCAGTGCTGCAATTACTATTTGTCTGTCTCGAGTATATGAGATTATACTTTGGACTTTGAAAAAAAAAAGAAAAAAGAGAGGAAAAAAGAAGAGTCGTCACGAACAAAATATGGACGCAATTTCACGAAGATTCCATCGATTTTACTATGTCTCGAGATGTTTTTGGGGATAATACCATCGGATGGGCAATTCCAAGATTCGCGAAAGGAACTCTCGGGGTATAAACAAAAGTGCGTGCGATGCTGCGGCGCAAAATGTGTTTACACGCGCGTAGATGCATGCGTGCGGGACATATGACGAGTCACGTCCAGAAATAGTCGCGTCGCGTGGGTGGTGTGCACGCCTGAATAATAAATAGGCGAAAAAAGGGGAACTAGACCGTGAGGTACGGGTCCAAACAAGATGGCCGTATGCAACATACAAACGCAACGCGGAAAATCATGTGCGACGGGAGATGTCGAACCAGACGGCGCAACGTCCATTTAATTTTTTTTTTCCCCAATGAAGAAAACAGACGATGTCTCGAGTAACCAGATGGCATCACTTCTGTCTCGTTGTCTAGACGATCGGTAGAGAAATTACGAATAATATTTATCGTTATGTCATCCTTGTTTACGTGCGCGTACGACGAATTATCAAGCGATAACTATACGGGAAAAAAAATGTGGTGAATTTTATTCCGTAGATCTTATCAATAACTATGAAAGTCCAATTCTTTTATCTATCTTTCAATCCGTAGGTATAATTTCACTGTTCACTAGTTAAATAAGCAATCACGTTGAACTTTATCATCGACACGACTATAAACTGACACGATGCAGTATCTTTTGCAACGATCGGAGAAAATCATTAGGAACAATTTCTTTCTAAGAAAAAAGCGCGTACTCGTTCGATCAGTGACTGGATACAATTCATTTCCTAGATCAAGTGTTTTCGTAATTACGTAAATTACGATGACCTTTCGGCCGACGAATTAGATTGACCTAGGATAAGCTACTTCCCGCATAAATAATGCCAGCAAATTAACTTCGATAACATGCGTCGATTAAATAGAATAATTCAGGAAACCTCATGTCCCCGAGTATGTAATTACGTAACTTCTCGCGAACAGATTGGCGCGTGGTAAAACGGTGCGGAGAACACTGTTTTTTAACGAGTGCAACGATAATCTTAAAAGTATTTTACTTTTTGTTCGCTCGTGTTGAGTATGTAATTTATGACACAAAAATTTAGAGAAGCAAAAAGAACAAAAAAGAATGAAGTAAAAAGTGAACAATTAGTATTTTGCACGACAATGCAACGTTTGATTTATCTTAGACTTCTGGCCTATGTATGCAAATAATTAAGAGTTATCGATATCATTGCAAGTAACTATTCGACTCCAAAACATGCTATTCATTCACTGAAGAAAGAGTTAATCTCTCCCAATAGGGTTGCATTAAAAAATAAGCGAAAGAGTTCTTATAATACAGAACATAGTAACCGGCATGACGCTCTATCTCTAATGGTATCGTAAGAGTGGTAAGCGCACAGCGCACGTGCTTGTGCACGTTGCCATCCTACTCCACATCGTACACAATACAAGAGATGAGATTAAAAAAATGTATGTTATCACTTACCGGTTATGGAGGACTGTTTTCTCGTTGTGGAGGTTGATAAAACAGGGGTAGTGGGTTCAGCGATGTATATTTTCTTGTCCGAATCGAAATCGAACAAATCGTTGGTGGTTATTTCGCCGATCTGTGGTACTCTTGGCTCCTGTGGTGGCGTCCTCTCCGATTTCGATAAAATCGGAGTTACCGGAGACGAAGAATCTTTACGGAGGAATCTTGTGGTGGGCGAGGAATCTCGTAGTTTCCGAGGCGTACTAGGTGCGTGTTTCCTTAAGTAGGGCATACCTCGTAGGGCATAGGGTTCAGGCACGACATCCTGTGGTGTAACTAGCTCCCACTCGTACCTCGAATTAGCTTTTGGTATCTCCAAGTGAAAGTCAAAGCCCCATCTTTCGGCATCGAGTATGGATTGAGCGCGAAGCTCCCTTTCCGCCAATGCACGAGCTGCGGCGTGATCCACGGGTCCGAATAAATCCCTTCGAACACGGGCAAGGGCTGCTCTGTTCGGCACCGTTCGTCCTCCACCCAAATTCCTGCTCATTTCCGTCATCATCACCGGATTCAACACTCGAGCGCTCATATTTCGTTAGTCTTTCACGCCGGCAACGTTGCCGTTCTCCCTCGCAGTTACCAATAACCAAGCGTTTTCACGAATAAACAGCTTCCGTTTCTCTTCACGCAGTCACTACTTTTCTCACTCCCCGTCTCCTTCCGTCCTTCTTTCTTTCAGCGTCACTGTTTTCGATTCGCGATTCGCCACTACTGAATCTACACAACACGATCGATTTTAATAGACGCGCGGCGCTGCTTTAGAAGTCGACCTTTTTTGCATTGATTTTTGCGCGTTACATACATACGTCCCATTTACGGAGATGATTCTTCTTCCAGGAATTGTTCACAGTACGTTGAAATACTCGCGGCTCACGAAGATGTGGCAACGTTGTCGTGGCGCGACACACCGAATTTCGAATAATGGCCGTGCTCAGCGTCGCCTCGCGACTACGGTGATCGTTGAGTGGCTCGTGGGTGCACCCAACACTTTCTGACGTTGATTTTTTCACGGGGCACATCCGCGAATTTGAAGTTAGATTTAAAAACTGAGTGTATCATCGACAAGGCGAAGGGTGTACGACGAAACTAGAAAGTTTGGCAACACGGTAAACACAGTATTGCGTATCACGAAGAAAGAGCGAGAGGCAAGACAGGAAAACAGTAACAACTATCTCATATTTCATCAGAGATGGGTATACAACTCCACAGTCGGAACAACCGAAATAGATGTCAGCAATCGAACACGTTTCCAAGTTTTTTTTCTTCTCTTCTCACAGATCTGTCGCTATAGCCCGCGGGAAGAACAAACCGGCAACGTTGCTCGCACTTGCGCGTGAGCATCCAAGAGACGGCGAACGTGTTTCGACGTATTCCCGCGAAGGTTATTACCACGTTACTGTTGAAATTAAAAACTGATCGTGCATGGGCCGTCTGAGTTCACAATTATCACGTCTGTGTAATGTGAAGCACATAAATATATTACACAATATTTCTCGCTCGGCAAAAGAATATTTAGCGTAAAACGTTATTGCACACGGCCCGAAAGCACCAATATGCTGTTCGCTGACGCGGTGGGGAGCCACTGAATCGACTCTGATACTGCATAAACTCTAAATGAAAACAGTACCGCGCTTCCCGCCAAATACACGACTGTCAAGGCACGCGCGTGGTTCCAAGTTCGGCGGAAGGTCGTATACGATTGCGCAGTTATGTTGACGCTGACGAGGTACGTGCGTGTTCTGTAATGCACGGAGTTACGCGAAGACACGTTCCACACGTGTAAAGCGCTCTCTAGCGACTGAAGCATGCGCCTCTCAATGCAAGTAACCAAGCCTCTAAATACATCGGCTGTTTTCGGCTACCTTCGGTTCATTCGGTGTCACCCCTTTTTCCTCTCCGCGCGTCAGGGAGAAACGAAATAACCGCCATTTGCAGAATATAGTTCCTTCAACCTGAGCGCACAATTTCAAGCCTTTGAAAATACGTACGAGAAGGCTGTACAGTTATCGGCCCCTTCCACGGCAACATAAACGAGTAGAATGCTGATTGTAACCATCGGATGCGTCCCAGTATGCCAACCTCCATGGTAAATACCACCCAACTTTACTTTTCTGCATTCAGGGGGACTGTACTGCCGAGAAGGTTGGGATAAGTAATAGGTCACTGTTGTCTCCTTTACCACTCCCATTTTCACCACGCGCGACTGCGTTCAATGCACGATCGAATCTGTGTTTGATTCAAAGTAAAATACGATAACTTAAAAATTTGGAATTATAAAAAGCAATCTTTGAATTTCGGGTATAATGACTTCTTGCAAAGAATAGTTGCCTCGTTTAATCAACTGTAAGATAAAATTTTTTGATATATGTTTGATAAATTTATGATATACGTGTGTATGAGAAATGTACAAGTGATTAGAAGAAAAAAATGAAGCGCATTGTATGTTGACAAAGAAACGAAAAATAAACAAGTCCAGCTTTCAAAACAACGGCTGTAATCTTATCACGGACACTCGTGCGTACGTTTATTCGGCGGATTTCCATGTTTGCATGGCAGTACGTTACACACGGTGAATTTATTTGCATACTCTTCAGATTATCATCGTCATTTTATTTCAACTGATATAAGGCTACTGTCTCTAGGCACTATGGTGAGAACCAGAATATGTTTTGCAAGATGTAAAAATAAAATCTCGTCCGGTATTAATGTTCTCGACAAAGCAAAGATGAGTTTGGTAAGCAGTACTCGTATCTACTAATTATAAGTCTGACTTCTTACATATTTGAATTTATTGATTCAGCGAATTGTTTGCATTTAAATAACAACTATGCTTTTAAATATTTCAATGATTGATGTAAATATTTATATCTTTATACAGGAATGAACATAAGTATTGATTCATTAACATTATGTAAATATAAAAAGTGAATTCGTATTTACTCGTTAAGCTTTATGTATGTGACAGTTAATGATTTTTAAGCAACAGATGTTTATTGCGGCGCTGCTAAGAGAAGATACGAAATAAACGAGGTGAATCGACACTTTTCAATGATAATTGTCAATTTACCTCGTTGTTGTTCTCGTGGCCTAAATCGTGTCTCGTATGGAAGGCAATGGGGAAATAGTTTTCTGTCGCGTACGAAGCAACTCGCGTTGAACGAACCGTACATAGACGATCGCCGCAACCAATCAGGGAACCCGTGTGCCAAGTAACGTTGAATAGTGTTAGTGTATATCCGTCTGGTAGAATATGGCTGACCAACTGGCGCTACTGTACATTCGCGGGAAGTTTTAAATGTTCGAACCTAATAAAATTCGAAGAATAACTTCGTACATATTATCTTTATGTTATATCGATCACGTCTTCTTTATAAACGTTTAAAGGGACTCAAAGAAAAATGTCTCTTTGCTCATCTTGAGAATATTTTTTCATCTGTAATATTTTACCGTTACTATCCAATTATTCTTTTGTCCTTAAGATATATTCTTTATATTGTATATTACGGATAACTACTTTATCGAAAATGAACAAAGATGAAAAACATAAAAATGTGTGAGAGATGTATTCGGAGCGGAGCAGATTCTCATGAGAGGACTGCAAAGCTTGTTGTCGAAAATGAAAATCCCACGCAACATCCAGGAAGTGGTGAGGGTGGCACCGGATGCATCTCAATGAGGGGAGAACGAGCGAATGAGTCGCGTAAAACAATCCTTTTTGCGTTTCGCAAAGACTACCGTCTCTCTTTCATCTGCGGTTAGGTGGGGTACCCGTTTAGCAAGGTATTCCGTTGCACAGGTGTTTTCTCATGGTTTGTCGTAAACGAAGGATGGAAAATAAATATGCACCGTTTCCTCTTATAACGTTTTCTACGTCCATCTCTCAAACGATGAGCTTAGGTCTATTCTAGATTACTTCTCAAGGAAGCCTTGTGTTATACATTCTGAATAGACGACCGGAAGACGCGTGGCTGCGTCTGTATCACTGTGTTTACTACCAAAAGACTCACCTGTTCCATCAGTAAAAGTATTTCACTATCAAATCCAAGTTTATCGTTGGTATATGTATGTTATCTCGTCGCGTGCACGCCGCCATAGAGTGAAAATGTAGCCGTGATAAATCATCTGATTCGAGACCAAGGTGGTGGATTGAAACTGAGGATGAGGACGAGAATGAACGAAATTTTTTTTTAATAGAATGACTGTTCATTTTGTCCAATAGAAAGTTCTTTGTAAGGATCATTCATTGATACTTCATTAGCGATAGCCGTTAGTACATACACATATAGTTGTTCAGCATAGAAGTATTGAATGGTTGAGGGGGCGAACAATGAAGATGGTGCACGTTATACGCAAATATCTTTTGTCGTACTCGCGATTGTACCCACTTCCGTGGGAATTCGCGGAACGGAAGTGCAATTTCTGGCAATGGGTACACCGCCATCATCGTGGCCAGCTTCCATAGCGCGAGTAAAGTGAAAAAAAAAAGAACGATTCTTAAGAAACGATGCCAGGTGCACACGCTGCCTTCTCACGAGAACTTGAGATTAAGTTTAAGGAATCGTGATACTCGTGGAATCAAGTGTAACTAGCGCCGGCATTAGTAATCGTTACATTTTAACGACGTCATTCTATAGCAGAGGGATGCTTCATTCGTCGGTATCATTTCTTCAGTAGATACATACAGCAGATGTGTCATCTTATTCTCGTGCCTAAGATTCAGGTCACACATAAGTCATGCACCATGTGCTTCCAACCATCCGTCTGTATGAATCTCGTGTCGCAGTTGCTTTGTTTTATTAAAACGTAGGAGAAATGAAAAGCATTTGGAAATCACACACAGGATTATAAACTTATAGATAAATATAATATATTATTTCATCTATCTGTAAAAAGTACAAGGTCATCTGTATAATTTATCCACATTATAATATCATTCGTTTACTAATCACATATATAACAATATTAAATAATCATGTAAAATGGAATAAAATCAAGATAAATAATACAATAACAAATATCACGACAAATGATCTCGAACATTCGATTGTCGAATTGTCGTTACGAGTGAGAATTTTTAATAATTTAAATAAAAAAATTAACTTTGGTTTACTAGCTCCTCAGACACTAAATCGTGTCTATTCTGACTAGAAGTCGAATCAGTGTTTTTTGCGATCAATAACTTCGCAATTTCTATCCGAACTTTACTTATTCCAATTTAGTCAACTTCATAGTACAAAACTTGTTTTCTGGTTCCATTGACAAAAAGGAACTTTTTGCATCAGCAAAAAAGTCAGCATGAGCAAAGTATTTTGTAATTACGTACGTTCACGTACTATCAGTCATTTTTTCGTCATCTTTGCCTTCCACGTGGTCCTGCATCGTAATGTCATCGTCTTGCACGTCTTCTTCTTGCATCGTTTGTAAATTTTCTATTCGATTTTTTGCCTCTAACGGATTACAGATTTCATTTCCGTGCTGGTCAAGTTTCACCCATACATAACGACCAGGTAGAGGTTCTTCTTTCTCGAAGTCGAAATTCCACCTTTCCTTAGCCTGTTTTCAAAAAGAAAATACAATCCAAAGAAAATTCAATCAATAAATCACTCCCGATCAAGATGAATTATGTCTGATTTATTACGCACGTTTTCTCGATTTTTTCGTGTCTCTTCAAAAAAACAGTTGTCCTCGACACCAGAATTTCGTACCGATTCCGTTTCGTTATCATCGTCTTCGTCTTGAAAAAGTCTTCTTCGCACGCTACGGAGTCTTCTTCCCTCTTGTATATCGATGTTTGGATATTGCATCATGAGTCGAGCCCTTCGCACATTCAGATTAAGTTTACGTTAAAAAGAAAGAATCGGAGAAAGAGAAACGATTCGTTCGAGTCAAGTTACTGGTAATAAATTAAAGAAAGCTATGACAAATATATGATAGAAGACTAAAATGTTATGCAGAGAAACGAAAGTGACATGCTATGCATAAACAGGGATAAGGGAATTCTCAAGAGTATATGACAACTTTAGTTACTAATGCTACGCACGATTTAGCATAGATAATAGTTCTTTGTAGTGTGTAAACAATGTGATTGTATCGTGACTTGCCGCGTTGCAGAGTATGCAAGCCTGCGCACGTGTGTTGGCAAACGAGAAAGAAAGAACAGAAGAGAAATCTATAGCACTCTCGGTCAATGTGCCGTTGAACGGATGTATTGGAATGCATATCACTTCCTGTACGAACGTAAGATTGCATACGGGATAATAGATGTTATTCAACTTATAAACGAGATAAACTTTTACGTATGACATCAAATCTTTGATGAATTACAGTTTCTCAGGCGAATATTGCTAATGTAATTTCTTTTCTAAAAACGACTGTTTCTTCGAGTCTTCTCTACAAAAACCATACGAATAGTTGCTATCAACGTTAA
Organism: Bombus bifarius; assembly: GCF_011952205.1. NCBI lineage: Eukaryota > Metazoa > Arthropoda > Insecta > Hymenoptera > Apidae > Bombus > Bombus bifarius. The sequence continues at coordinate 6,244,513 of NW_022884386.1, forward strand.
TCCTCTACATTGCTATCACGCGAAACCAGGCATTACTATCTTAACGTTTTGTTTCTATGCTCGATCATAAACTGGTTTTATATCGGAACTTTCGCTAATATCTAATGAACCTCTTGCTTCCCAATCAACTTGAAATACTTACGAGACAGGCAACCACTAATGTTAGACATCTAGTTGAATTTGGTATCCCAGAATGAAAGTTGAATACGAGCAAAGGATGCAACATTGTATCAAGGCAATTGGTTTTCTTTTTTTCTAAGGTTATGCACACAAAAAGAGAAACAAACGTGTGTAACAAATTACAGTCAATTCAATTTGACTTTACTGCGTTAGTTAATTCTTTTAAGATTAATTGTTCGTATACGTCGTTAATCACAAACTGCAAAAGTTGTCGAGCTACAAAAAAACATTCATTTTATTCCTATTCATTATCGGACTGGCCATTGTAAATAATGAATACTTGCAAGTTTAAAGTATGCAAATCAATATTTTTTCACGATTATTCAACGTTAATCAATAACGCGCAAAACTTACTATGGAATAAATCTAAGAATAAACATGTAGCATAAATCATGCAATGAATGACTCAACGAAAACACCCTCGGTAAATCAGAGAATCCGTGCTGACAAGCATGCACCTGTTCGACCTTTAAATTTGTTGTTTTCGGTAACGATATTTTATATTACAAATCAATTTATTCATAACGAGGATCTCTATAAACAAATGTCGCTAATTATATTACTTGCATTGTTAAAATTTTATCAATAAAAATTGATGTCGTGCATGATCTGTTCACCGGCTGTAAAACCGGCTGATAAGGAAAAGGTTAAAGTTCACATTGAAAATATCAATTCATGCAGAATGTTTCCAAGGTCTTGTGCACTAATCAAAGTATTAGTATTCATTCTTGCCGTGATTTTCATTTACTCACTGTCCGTGAAAGAAAATTGTCGTAGATTCAACGCGCGAATTTTTTTTATCACAGATCACAAATCACAGGTCACAGACACGTTAACACGTAATACAGTTCAGTCTGGTCTCATCCTGTAATCGAAACGACGCGTGTTTTCCTTCCTCGAAAATCCGTCTCTACGGTGAACTGTCAGCTAGCGAAAAGTTCTTAGGTTGAATAGCAACGCGATCGATAATTCCATCGTTTTCGTCGGGGGTGTGGACTGGTACTAAAGTACGAGGGGGTATTTTAGTGCGCGCGCACATTGCAACGAGAAATACTGTCAGTGCGCATTCGCACGGATATCGATATGTGACACTCAATATACATACATCTATGTGCAATAATATCTCTCTATCGTTGTACTGGATCGCTCAATGGTTACCGTTCGATCGTTATATATGTATATCGATCTTCTTTTTTCTTCCTTTCATTGAAAATACGTTGCACATATGGCCAAGTTAGAATATGCGATTTTTAGTGATATTAGCAAATAACGGGATTATTTTACACGACCTTGAAAACTAACCTGGATCGTTCGCTCGTTACTTCTCGATTTCCGGAGATATTCTGGTTTGTATCCGAATTCGAATCCGTATTGCATTTTGACTTCATATCCATCGACTTTGAGAGACACTACTGACATTAAACTGACTACGCTGAGAGCTCGATAAGTGCACAAAGAGGAGCGATTAGAATTGCACGCGAGGAACAGAGACGATGCAGCTGGTGCAAAGCTTAAACTGCGACTGACGGAAAGTCGGAATAGTTACTTGTATCCCAGGTGCAGCTGAGTAGCCTAGATTCTTCTTGCAGACTATTACTTATGTAGTGCAACAGACGCCTGCGCTAATACCCATTAACTGAATGATTGTCCGCATGGTGCGCAATAATACTAAATGGTGCAATTGATGAAAAAGATGATACATAATAATCTATAATATACGAAGTGACTCACGCAACTACGAACTAAGCCATGGTCCTGGAACTTTTTCTAAAACAAAATTTCCAATGATGCATGGTCTGATGAAGATTTTCTTTTGACGATTTTAAGGTCGCCATTATCTTTGTAAGTGGAACTTTCAACTTTTTTTTAACACATTAATCGACGTATCTTTTTATGCTCTATAAAAAGGTATTATGGCGCTCAGGCCGAGAAATGGTTACTTTGCAAGGTATTTTAATTTTAATTTTATACTTATCGTACGAAAGACAAGGAAAACGTAAACGCAAAAGTACAATGCGTTACGTGTTTCTTTTCTATCTTCTATTTCAGAGCTACAGTTTGTTGGTCATACAAAATATTCTGTAGATAAATATGTGATATATATACACAAAAGTAATACGAAGTAACCCATGTATTCGCGGATCGATGTCATCCATTAGGAAGAAACTCTAGCACCTTTCTGATGACGAAAATTATCGATTTTCCAACGAATAATATCTATCTTCGAGGAATCGATGAACATGACAACGTAAAAGGGGGTGATCGTTCGACGAATAGTTTTTCTCGATGGATCGTATGCCCGATCGGAAGTTATATCGATGTCACCGGGATAGAGTATCGAATTGTTATTCTCAAGCGGTAAACTGATCGTTCGAAAGCAATCGATCAATATTTGCGAGCTGGAATAAAATCGAACGAACCACGAGGGCGAGTTGTTTGGAGCAAGGAAAGAGGTTTGCTGTTCGCGTTGCCAAGGAGAAAAACTGAAACGTTTCCGTGAGAGTATAGTTGGTAGAATGGCGGGAAGTAGAACGGTAGGAAATTCTCACATATAGATACTCGTATTCTCCGGAGAATTCTTCGAAGGTTGTAAAAAAGCGGCAGCTGAGAGAGCAACCTCCTAGCAGCTCGATCGTCGAACATCTTCTTTTCTCGTTTTCCTTTGCCTTTTACACTTCCTTCGATGATTCGACCTCTCTTAACGGCTCCAGAACAACCGTCGCTTACCATACCGTTCCGGGCCGGTGTTCCGCGTCGTAACTTCCGAGGAAATTGCTTCAACTAGATCGCGCATAAATTTTGCCTCTTGCCTTTTTTCTGTTCTTTCTCGTGACTCTGTAGCAACCAGCCAGATACGTGAAAAAAAACGTTTTAATACGTTTCGTCAAAATCTTCGCGAAGCGCGTATATCAATTTTTTCCACCGTTCTGGTATATAGAATCGATCTTATAAATATCTCCCACGTATCTTGACCATTGGCGAGAAGACTGACTGACAAGACCTTACAGGTGATCAGTTCCTATAAAGAGTGTTTAGTAAAAAGACTTTTCACGTATCTCTTGTATCTATATCACGTATCATGATTCTCGTTTAAACCGTGTTCTCGCGGTTTGTCGACTCGTTTCTTCCCTAGCAACCCACGCAGCTGTCGATCATCGACGACGAGCACGCCTTTCGAAACGCTTCGACCAGCAGGAGCGCTTTTAAACGGTGCCATCAATATTTTGCGTACCCAGCGACAGCTGATATTTCAAATTTTTCGCTCGACCCCACCTCTCGAATTTCAACGAACCCTATCGACGAGGAAAAAAGATGTATCGATGTTAAAAGATAGCCAGATGCAGACTCGTGTTATTCTTTCATATCGTTCTAATCGTTGTTAGTTTAACTTTAACTTGTATTTGATACACTTCTGCAACGAGTAATCATAATAAAAATAAAATCGTTAATAAGAATAAAATCACCGCTGAATAAGACATAAGATTAATGGCTCGTATCGCTATAATCGAAAGCCATAAAAGAGAACCATTAAGATAAAAGCAAATGTAACACGTTCTTCGCGGAATTTGCTTAATTTCATCTAAACGAATACGAAATAGCAAAGAACGAATCGAGTGTGTTGCTATCTATGTTTGCTAGCTATGTTGTTAATTATTCCGCTTGAATTATACTGACAAATGATTTCTTACTGGATGGCTCAAAGAAATCTTTCATCGAGGAAACGTTCTGTGGTCGCTCCGATGTTCGATACGGTGCAGTTCATTTGCATTCTTAACGTTCGTGGATCGCATCAGTCGTACAGATAATTATCCAGTCAAGGTGATCGCTAAAGTATAGTTGGTTGGATTGGGAGTAGAAAAATTCTTGATCTAGCGGTACGGGAAATTGATTATTGGAAAGCGTCCAGGTTAAAGTTTGCAGTGTTCACAATCAGCTTGAACGTTTCACGCGTGTGACCAGCATGAACATGTCCAGTTGATGAGCGTGTCTGATTAATATTAACGCTAGAGAAGCGAACCGTTACAGACCAAAAAAGAAGTACAACTGTAAACGCATTTTTTTACGGAACATCCAAACTCCCGTTCGAATTAATTCCAAGTGAATAGTGTATTTTGACGTAAACGATCTCTCACCTCTCGTAATTGGAATTTCGCCAAACAATTGCTAAGCGAAAGTTAACGAACGATATCGAAACAACTCTTTAAGTTTGATCGTGTCCTTGCCTTGGTTTGTTATCAACATCATGAAAATCGTATAGTTTTTCTTGATACCATTCGCTCGTATCGAACGTTCGATCGTCGAAACGATCGAAAGTTGTCGACATCGAATGAAGAATCGTGTTTTATAGTCGCACAAACGACTGTCATTGTCATAACGGTGTTGGTCATCGGACGAGACACGTCGCACTTTCTTTTCCGTTTTTTTCATTCGCACGAAATTGTCGCAGACCTTTTTCATCCTTGAAATCACTTGATCAAACATCGCACTGGAAGCCGTTCGACTTTAATTCCCTTATCGATAATTGTACGAGCACGGTAAATTTGTTTTACATAATTCGCGAACACGAGATAGGTTCGACGATAAAAAAGAATTTAACATCGGTAACCTGTAATTTCTCCGCAAACACGCGCGAGTCTCGTTCTGGCTAAAATATCACTTGTTTCTCGTTTGCTCACGAATCACGCAGTTTTTACAGTCTTCCGGCAACGCGGCATTTTAATCGAAACGATCGTTGAGATCGCATACGGTTCACGGTAAATCGCGCCCTCCTCAAACGATCGCATACAACAAATACCAAGCCGTTCTTATGAATGGAATGCATATTCATTCATTCCTTCGCAATATCGATGCACGTGTTGTTTGCCACGGATTTCAACATATGCTAAAATCTTTTTCGCCAACTGTCGCTTCCTGCATGTATCCACGGACCTTGAAATGTATTCCCGCCAAAAGGAATCACCTCGGTCACGCTCCGTTCGACGATGAAACGTGCAAAAAGAAAGCGGTGCTGCTATATAGAAAGGAAGCCGGACCTGTCTTTCCGATTCCGTCCCATTTCGACTACGGACGGTTCAGATCCCGAACTTCCTGCGAATAATACCCTAACCTTCTCGCTCGACAACCTTACGATCGATCAAAACACGTTTGCTCATTTTCTTGTCCTTTGTACGCGTTCGAGAATCGCGTTAAATGACTCTGATGCCGAAAGTGCTTCGATATCTCGAGACCTTTATGAAAAGAGGCAAAATAAATAGAACGAACCCTACCCATTAGGGACCAGACTGCACGACTTGGCGACACCCTTAAAAATTATTCCGTTCTTCCGACGTATGTGCTTTATCCTCTTTAAACGTCGCTTGGATCGTTACGGAGGGTCTCGTACAATTCGGAACGCCCTCGGGAATGTTTCCTGTCGGACGTTTTCATCCAGAGACGGACGTGTTTCCAGGGGCGAAAAGTTACGGTAGGAAAGCGAACGACGACTCACGTGTGACCAATCTGTCTCTGCGTCGCGTCGTCAAGAGACATTTATAGAAACAGGGAGACGGTGATGTCGGACAGCATGAGATACAAGAAACACACGCAAAAAGAGATAAGTCGGTGCGATTCAAGCGAATTGAAAATAGTTGAGATTAATTAGAGCGATGAGATTGAGATCACGTATCCTATGCAAAGCGGCTAATCGTGTTCGCTTTTGTTATGTCAGACGATTCGATAGCTTGAGCGTAATCGCTTTAAAATATGTACCCATTATCGGACCTGCTGATGGAATAACATTAACCACAGCACAATTAACGACTGAGTTATGCTTGTAAATGAACGGCACAAGATTATCAGTTACCTGTAATTCAAGTATACATATAATTACTTATGCTCGTTAGTGGAAGAGTTTTCATAATGGCTTGGAAACGCGCATAGGAAAGTTATACGCAGCGTGTTCCGTAAACAAGAATTATTAAAAGTTCATTAACCGGGCATTCCAGGCACGATATAACAACAAAAAACCATTCTACGAATCGTATGGTATATGTAAATACCATTCCTGGCAATAAGATTCACTCTATCGGTATAACTCTAATGATCTTTATGGACTCGCTGTCACCTTGTTAATCGATTTAAAACTCTACTCCAAGAATCGTCTTTCGCGACACGTATTTGCGTCCGTTACAAACATTTAACGATTAACACGGTGATCGATGAATCATTATTCGGAAGTTGACACAGTTTCTCTTCCTCTTTCGATTCCTATTCGACAGGAAGTTTTACAATTGCGATTGTAAATTCAAGACAATGAATGGTTCTGAAAATAGGTTAAACCACCCACTGCTGGTCGCGAATCTAGACGCCTCTTCGGCTTTTCCGTCGATTCTATGGACGAAAATAGATTCACGTAGGTCGCGGACGCAGCTGCGGATTTCTATCTAACATTTATTTCGTGTTCGCGTACCGTTCGCCCATTTGCGGCAGGTCAGTGACGTTACTCAGCCCACGTATCGCCTAACAAATGACACTCTTCCCCGACTTTCCATTGCAGAAATACAAGCATTCGAAAGTGACGCGTCGCGTGGACTCGATGAATTTTACGACCACCCTTTGCCGCGAGACGGCCTCTTACAGCTTTTTACCACTACGCCCACAAATTTCCAAACGTGTGTTTCATTTCATCAATAAATCGAATCAAAACATTCGACTCTATTCTACCTATCCTAGCTGGCCGTACCACTCGACTTGGTATCATCCGTTTGTTTCTCATTGATAGAGCAAAACTTGCGTTTCTCGTTCGTCGAATCCAATTTCCTTTTACTTCTTCCGCTACGGGGTTCATAAATGGGAGATAAGAAAGTGAAAAGGACATATACTCGCCGTCTCCTGACCTACTAGACTTCTGAACGATTTTTATGAAATTTCGAATCTTCTATTACTATATTATCCATCGCCTTGGAATTTAACGACGTGACTCATTATCTGCGCTGTTCCGTTAAGCAATTCTATACTTCAATGTATAGATTCTCTTCCTATTATTCTACCGACAATGACATACTCCGATGGATACTGTTTTCGCCGAGATAGTTAAAGTAAAGAGAAAGGTGTCTCCTGGTTGCTGTGGGTGCATTCAACCTGTTCGGAATTTAAAACCCTCGCACAATAACCTCTCCTTTCGTACGCAGAGAAATCCAAGACTCGTCTTGTGAACTCGAGGAGCACAGGAAAGACCAAACCAACGATGTAACGTTACACTGTTAAATCCCGTATGAAACGTTAGTCACCAGTACTCTCTTCTCGTGAGTTACCGGATGCAGGAACGACCGCAATATGACAGGATCTCAGGGTCGCCGGAGGGATGTGTCTTATCGCTAGGAAAAACCGTCATGCGACGTTCGAGTTCCATCTATGAACGTGAAAACTGGGTACCTATGCGTACCGCGATACTAGATTCAATCGAAACGAGTCTACGTCGATTTATCGTTAAACGTCAAATTTGCAATTTTTTTCCTTGGGATCGCGCGTTTACTCGTGGTTAATAAGGGAAAGATGATAAAATCGAAAGTCAAAGCGAGATAGTCGTTCTAAACACAATCGTGCGCCGTCCCAGTTTTCACTAGGGCACGGGAGTTAGCAAAGCGTTACAAGCATTCGCGATATCGCGTACCGCTATGGCCTCACCTGTGTCTCGCAGCCAGCATGTTGACAAAAGATTCGGATCCTGGAGGCGTTTCGCGATAGAACCGTTCTGCGCAACGTTTCACGCAGTAACTGAAGCTTTGGCTCCTTTATGAGGTGCAGAACGCGCTTGCAGCGCTTCCACGTTTTAAAACCCCTCGTGCATCGAACTGCATTCCATACGCTTAATCCATCTACGTATGTCTATTTATAAGTGAAAGAGCGTGTGGCCCTCTGCTCTTCGATACACCACCACCATATGTACACACGGGCTATACGTGACGTATACGCAGAACCTTGTACACGTGCTACGTTGATGCGGTGTATGCGCTTTTAACTCAGAGAAAGGAAGTCTATTTCCGGAAAAAAGGCAGTACCACGAAATGTGAAGAAGCACCCGGTCTGCAGTACCATCGAGGACGAAAAAGTCGTTTGGTTTGTGGATTAGACTTCGGTTAAAAATAATTCAGTTGCAGACGCGAGGTAATCGGAAGGGTTCGGTGCTTGGAGGATTATTTTTGGCTTGGTTTCTCTCGATAAAACAGAAAGGCGATCATTTCGTGGCTTTTAATTGAAATTGTCCGTGTACACCGTGATCTCTTTAGCGCGCTGGACGTAAAACGTGTATCTCGTGCCAAGAGTTTGCGAGGTACATTAGCGGGACTGGCGGAAGGACGTCTCGCCGTTTCGCGATAAATTTAAAACGCCTGGATCTCGTAGTCATCGCGCCGCGCCGTTCCGCTACCACTTATCTGAGAGTGGATGCACTTTCGAGCGAGCGATCGAAAACTGTCCGAAGCCTGTCTTGCCTTTCGCATGATAATGCGGACCTCACAGTGGTCGAACTGCTGGGACATGGAATTTTAAGTGTAAGTCATTACAATGTATCGTAAGTTCGTTCTGCTCTCGGCTTCCTAGGCATTCGTATCTAATAATGCACTGTCGAATACCACAGTAACAGTACGTATATCCGGTATTCTTAAAATGCGAGAACACTCCGTATGACTTATCGTTAGCGAGATCCCGGGTGCCAAGCAGCGGTTACTTGATTTGCTTAAGGAGGAATCACTTTCGTGAGCCTTGAACGATGCGCGATCCGTGGCTTCCGCGCACGAAAGGAAGAAGGCTAGTAGGCGCTTAACGATTTTCAAGGCAGTTCCGAAGGCGGTGGAACGGAACGACCGAAACACAAACGGACACTCGTTTTTTCGCTCTTTATATTCAGACTGGAAGTGATTTCACGCTTCGAAGGACCTCCCTTCGGCCTCCAGACAGGATCTAGGCGAGGCATCCTGTCTCGGAAACCTCACCTCCTAGCAAGGCGTTAACCACAATGATATCTATTTCTTTCTACTACTCGCCGCATTTTCTTTCCTACCATTTCTTGGAAATGCATTTTGCATCTGTCGTTAAACAGATGGATTCCTTGCTACTAGTAATCGCGAGGCTGTAGAATGGTATGGACGTGCCATGAGAAAACGAGGATTTCGAAGATTCTGTGGTCGCTGCTCTGATCGAATTCGCAACAGCTATTCTCCCAGAAAGACTACCGTGAGAGATAGGACGAAGGACGATGATTCGATCGTTCGTCGGTAGACATAACCTCGCTCGGTTCAATACGGTTGGTCAGTTTTTGCGGTGAGTCTTGGTCCGTCGAACAGAGAACTCGGTACCGAGGTGCCCGTGGGACATCTGCCGTCGAACAAGACGCTACAAACGTACTTGCATCTCGTAACTATAACTTACCGGGCGAATCGATCCATCGAAACTTGGTGGGTGGGGGAAAAGTGGCCCGGTTGAAATTTCATCGGGACCAGAAGTGGTTGCCTCTACTGATGGATTTTTCTGCTTCCCTCTCGTTCACCCTTCTCTCTTGCACCATTGTGATTCACCACCATAAGTTCCACATTTATTCGTTAACTTCATATCGTGTTTACCTTTTCGTTAAAAATTATCAAACATCTACAAAAAACTTCAGACTATACCAGATCATTCTTTAATATATAAGTTCTAAGTTTCTTCATTATCTATTTTTAATAAGGTATCGTTCCTAGTTTATCAAAATCAGATTTTGTTTCTTACTTGTCTCCTTAATTAGTATTTAATTACGACGGGTGCTAGTTTGAAGAAGGTTAGCAGAATGCTGAAAGAATAGCAATCGAGTTCCCAAATTAAAAGCTTTTTCTGTAGGTACTGTATATTTTACTAAGTTTGTAAAGGTAATAAAACGACAGTATCGTGAAAGGGAAATTTGGTCAAATTCTAAATGACAGAGATAAAACTTATAAAACGATCTAATAAATAAATACCGTATATGCGGCCATCTGCATCCATTTAAAGATGCGATTTTTCGCATCGTACTTGTTTAATTCTCGAGTACCATTTGAACTCTCATGCAATCGAGGGATTTATGTGGCGTCCAACGTGCTCGTTGCGTGGAGCGTCGACAGAATTACTATCAATCGTTAAGACGTACTTTGAGTGCAGTTCGCTTGGTGCAGCATGTGGACGTCACGGTACAGACATTCAGTATCGACACATACAAGAAACAGCTTAGTTTTTTCCTCCTTTTTTCTTATAATTCCCACTTCCTTTCCAAGCATCGACACGTGCACTTTCTTGCGAGCGTTCCCGACTCGGTTTAACTTTTGTTTTGTCTCCACTGAAGCATACCTTCCCTTGTATACGTTAAATATCCTCTAGCCTTTGATTTATTAAAAAAAAAAAAAAAGAAGAAGAAGAAGAAGAAGACCAATCTCGCCAGGAAGAGTAAAAAAGATAACCGACGAAAAGATTGAAAATACATAACGAACTCGTTCACATAACTATTTAAAATACTCGAATATATTTTTACCCATAAATTATGCAGTGAACTTGCAAAGTTACATATTTGCATGCCAGACTATTACGATTCAAAACCTTGACGTTTCAGAATGATTAATGGAATAACGTAAAAACCTAGAGTGAAACGAAATGGCAAATGGTCCTCACATGTTGGAGCAAACGGTCATCCCGACCAGTTTCCGCGAACACGAATGGAAAGGGTTCGATGGTTGGTCCACTCGATATGAATGTCGTTTAATTAGAGCAGTTGGTTACTCCCCTCGTAACACGCGTGTTTACAGGGTATTAGTTAATGGAGGGAGCAGCGAGCTCTGTGGAGAAAGGAAAACACGAGGCGCGTGCTACCGTTAGAAAGTGAAATGCCACTCTGCAAGTTCGTTACGCTATTGTGGTCATCATTTGGAGGATTTTGATCGGACATTACCCTTCTCACTTACTATTCTTCGATTCGTTGGAATGATCGTAATATATCACCTTTTTATTTATGTTCCTTTTTTCCTGATCGTCCAGCTGTTACATATTTGTCCTTTGTATGTATTTTGGTCAGTCAAGACAAGTACGATAACAGTTTTTCAAGAAACTCGTCGTCTTCAGACGTTTAATATAATTTATTACTGCATAAATTTAAAATCAACTTTTAATTTGAACGCAATAGGCGTTCGTTTGAAATTTCGTTGAAATCGTTGGAATCTTTAATTCATTGCCCGTTAAATTTTTGTTAGATAGACACATAGGTAAAGGTTTTGAAATGTCCCGCGAGACTAGTTTTTTTCTTGACTGCGTGATTTATCACCGCATAAATTCAAAATTGCCATCCAATTTGCATCCCATTTGTTATAAATCGTTTGAATCTTTAACTAATTTTTAATTTTCTACGCCGAAAAAACGTTAAGACTTTGACAGTCTCACATTTCGGCGTAGATCTTACCGCCAATCACCGCGGCTCTTTCCGCTCAGTCTATTATTGTATAATTGTTAGATTTTTTGAGAAATCACATTGATCATCATTATCATCATTATTGAATCTTTATCATATTATCTTAATTTATTTTGTACATCTGTACATTATATAAATTTATTTATTTATTTCCTGATTGCCCCGTACAGTTGCAGAAATCGGGATTCACTTTCGTTGGGTCGTTAAACTCGCAATAGAACGCTATCAACTACAGGAATCGTTTGTCTCGCGAGTAAGTGTCGATTAAATTAAAAAGAAAAAAGAAACTGAAGTCACGTAAACATGATGGCGGCCGACAACAGATTGTAGAGTGAAATCACGTTTACGTGACAGCGGTCGTCAATTTGTTAAGAAATATTTTTAACATGCCAGAAACGAAAACGCTCGATTATGTAGCGCACAGAAGTAGACAAAAAGAACAGAGAAGAGGGAGCCTACATCAAATGACAGTTAATGAACCCGGTGGCATGTAAAAGGTGATCGATTAACCTTAGTTTCGATTAAAAAAAAAAAAGAGGACCTTGATCGATCGAGCACGAACCAATGATCCATCAAAATCGATCCTTCGTAACTTTGTCGGGGTCAGGTGTAACTTCGATATAAGCTGATTCCACGACTAATTCAGTCAATTAAGCCTGCGGTGGAGCGTGTATTGACGATAAACGCTCGGTAAGCATACATACAGTGGTGCACACCTGGATTTTCATAAGCATCGATAAGAATTCTGTAAAGTGAAAATATGATCTACGATGGCGCGGTCGTCCTCTCCCTTGCCTTCTCTTTTTTCCTATAATTTACCCCTACCATAACGCGTCTTTGTTCTTTTCCTCTCCTCTTTCTCTTCTTTTTTTCTTTTACTTTACACTCAGAACTTCTTCTCTCTTTTCTCGAGTAATTGGATATCGCAACGACCGGGTCCTTAACGATCTTGGATACAATAACCCGATGAGGTCACGTCCTGTTTTAGGTTTCCAATTATACTCGAAAGTTGCGATGCAAGATTCTAGCGCTTCGTCTCCCTTAATATCAAGCATATTTAACGCTAACCATAAACAATATCGCGTATACGTGAAAATATACTAAACATTGAAAATAGGAAATTGTTAGACGTTGGCAGTGTTCGTTGGATGTTGTTACGGTTCGGAAATCGTTAGATCGACCCGAGCTTTCGGCCGATATTCGATTTAACAGGATTGTAAGTACAGACCTCAGAAACCAGCCGTATTAGTTACCATTATCGAAATGACCAGCTAGGATGACAGCCATTAAAAGCACGAACCAGCTGCTTCCCTTCGTAAGGTTCCCCCATGGTAGAAGACCCTATGGTGCATCACGCATTATAATTAACCATATATATGTATACCGTGTTCTGCCACCCCCCATGTTCATAGCACGTCAAAGATAAGTAAATGCCCCGACACGCACCTACACAGGGTCTACCAAAAAAATCGTGCGGTAATCGTCATTCTTCTTCTGTTTGATCGTCTTTTGCCTTATTCTTTCATGATGTACAATACGATTAATAATAATGTAGACGAGGTTATTCATATTTTACGCGTAGGAATTATAGCTTATTTTTATTAAAATTTTTAATTCTACTTGGTAACGTTTGTGATCATTATTTTGTGCCACCCTATAATTTACCCTGTATGCGTGCATCGCGGCGAGCCGTCATGGTTAGAATCCAGGTGAATGTTACAAAATGTTCGTTACAAAATAGCATTCGTATTCCTCAGCTGCCTAATTTTCGATGATTCCATTTGACTCTCGTGCGTTGAATACCCAATAATTACATACGATCAACGGACGTTTCATTTAGAATTCTAATTTAATTACGAGGAAGGGGATAAATGAATACACACAGCGGAAATCTACGAAAGTACGATCGTTTATTATTTAATTTTACTTAAATGACTAGATGACTAGAGTTTTTTATATTTTTAATTATTCAAATATAGATAGGACTTCGGTATCTCGGAAGACGAGATCAAACAGCGTGGAGTTTTCACTCTTTCATATTCAGTTATTCTTTGGAGGCGCTGCATTGTTGATTCACCGAAGAATCAACCGAATCAGGCTTTCGATGGCTCACTCTGCGATTGATTTAAAGAACGTTTGTCATTACAGACGTCATTATATCTCCATTAATAATAATCTCGTGTTTTGACTACGACGAAAGAATTTTTCTATCTCGTCTAAGTCAAAACATCTACCATAGCGAGCTCATCCAAACCTCCATATATATCACCCGACAAATTATTTACAGAAATAACATGCTTAACAATTGGCAATTAATGCTAACGAGGACAACGTCGATGATCAGTTAATTTACAATGACGACGGTATCAGGGAAGAGCGATGACAAATAAATATACAGGATCCGCGACGCTCTTGCCACGATGAAGTAGCTGCAGTTAAATACAAGCTCTCTTTCTCAGTTTTGTGCCGCCTTTTTCGATGATTTCATCGTCTTTGACGTCTTCGACGTTTCGTTTTGTTGCTTCGAAGCATCTACCGATGAAGCAAGAGGCTTCTTATTCACCTCGCATACCTTCCGAGCTCGCCAATAATCTGCAATAAGCAAAATGGGGTCAAGTTATAGATTAGTATGCACATTTTGCGATTAATTGAAATTTAAAGTACGATACATGCGTTGCTCGATGCATAATAAATTAAGGAATTAACTCGTTTGTAGTTCCTCTAGTCTAGTCTGTAGTTTACCGTAAAAAGAAAAACGAATGAGAAATTTGAAATAAAAACCGTTGCCATATCTTTGTTCGAAGATAAGTCGTAAGGTTTCGTCGAAGAGTAGTAGAACGACACACTTGTAAAGCTGGAGGGTTCAGTTTATTGCGACGCAGTTTAACGTAGTATGGGGAACACACCACGCGAGAAGCACAAAAATTTCCACAACAAAAGCCATGGACGAACAAAACGTCTTGTGGACACCCTATTTTTGATCAGGTAGTCACCTGAGCACCCTTGCTGTTTCCTTTTTTTACTCAATCTCTTGTCTTTTCTTTGCCCAGCAGGTACGATTTCGCGTTAATGGTGTGACGCTGACTATTTCTTCTTTGTATTCTTCCTTTGTAATCTTTCTCTTTTTTAACAAAATTAAGAAACAATCAGGATTAAGGAAACGAAAATCGATCGAACTTAGGAACATACTTAGCGAACTTGATTTTATTCGATAGTTGAAATTGAAAATAGTAAAGTGAACTAACAGTTGAGTAAACCAAAAACGAGTCAATTATCAAAGATATCGATTGATACTTAAAATGAAGGCACTTAATTCTGTTTGAGAATTTGAGAATTGATCGAAAATAGGTTAGACTTGAAACTATTATCAACGATATCGACAATCTCAAAATTAAGAAACGTAATTTTACTCGATAATTGAAAAAGATAGTAATCGGGGAAACGAGTATCAAGTAACACGATAGCGGGACGATTATTATCAACGATATTAACGGTGTACAAACTAAGAGACTCGATTCTTTGCGATAATGACAAGTGCAAGAGATGCAGTAAATCGAAGGAGCGGCCATGTGTCGAGGACATCACGATCCTTTCTCTCGTCCTCCCTTTTCGCACTGGTTTGCCATATGGCGTGCGAAACCAAGCTTCCTTAACTAACGTCCTCTAGTTTCTCTCCTCTGGCTTGAATTCCGTCGAGAATTTCGTCTGTCAACATCTGTTTCCTTGCCTAGCCAATCTACAAAATATCCTACAACTGCGTATTTTCGCGGAGGGCAACGTCTATCTGTCCATATGTTCCGAGCAAGATTTGGGAACAAAGATCGGGATTACCTTTGTGCGTGGATCCTCGATGTACACCCTCCTTCCTTCTCTAGAGTTTCTCAATCGAACGGAGAATTTCCACCCGAGGATTTCAAAAGGAGGTCAGTTCCCTTTGGATTCTCTAAAGAACATACCTAAATCTCCCTTCTCTTTATTCGAAACGCGTCACAATTCTCGAAGATCATGGACGATGCTTAAAGTTTTTGATTGGTTGATCCGCACGTATATCAGGAGAAAGAAGGGAAGAAGTAAGGGAGTATCTTAACCTGCATTGCTGCTCTTTATAGTCGTAACGAGAAACGGATGGATAAAGGAAATGCAAATGCGATCGTAAGGAGCCGGGTATTGCGACAGGTGGTATACGACCTTCGAAAGGTCCCGTTGGTATCGCGTGTTCGCGGGTCTGATTTAATCGTGGGAAAAGACGCCGAAGTCGTCGCAGCGGTGTAGCGGAGGTTAACAGGTGTTAGTGGGAAAGGGTTTGTTGTAGTGTTTCGCTCCGTTGACTTTTCACGGTTCTTCTCGTATACTTTGGGTCAAAGAATAATACAGCGACTTGTTATCACGCACGATGGTACTTCTGTAAAATAGCCAACATGTAAATACTTCGTGTAGAACGCCCTGTATATCTCGTTTATAAAAGCTACAGTGAATAGAGAATTAATCGAGCAAATAAAGTTAACCAAGTAATTACGGTAAAAGTATTAGTGACGAATGGTCGCACGCGAAATATGCACTTGGCCGACATTGCATGATATCCATTGTGCAGCGAGCGACCGTTGACGTACATGATAAAACTACTCCAAGGTGCGCTTAGGTCCAAAGAATCCAAGGAATGCGATCGTAAGTTCGTCTTACTCCTTGAAAACTGGAGCCCTTCGATGAGTCAGAGGACCCTTCAGGTATTTCGTCCGCCTTCAAACATGCGTGACTCATCGACGTGATTCATTCGACAACCTATGAGAACACTTTCTAGACCTTCTATCCGTTTGCACATCGCTTTCTTATTTATAACGATTCGTCATTCCAACTTTTGCGTCAGTTGTTAGCAATGCAGTCGGGAAACGTGTTCCATCGACCAATTGAACCGCAACACGAATTAACCGAACAAAGATTGTGGTGAACGAGACGGTACACGTCTCTGGTGTACGAAAAGATGCACGAGCTATATGTTAATAGGGAGGCGGTATCGTGCATGCGCGCGCGCACGTGTGTATGTGTGTGTGTAAGAGAGAAAGAAAAGATCCGGAGGGCCAACTACGCTGGTGGGTTCGTAATTTTGGAAAGCGATAGTGGTTAGCCGACAGGGTCGAAAGTTTCTGGATAGTCGCGTAAAACCAGAAGCTTGGGAGGATCAGAAGATGGAGGGAGAGAGAAGGCGGAAGAGACGCGGAGCGAGGCTAGACTAAGAAAACAGGTCGGAGCCACGCGACCGGCCTGCGCTTGCGCTTCTACCTTCCCTTTCCTCGCCAAACGCTGTCGCTTTCCCGCCAAAAATCTACGATGCTCTTACCACCGTACTAACAAGCTTATCAAATTCATATTCATTTCGTGGATATCCCACCAGATATATCACGTTATACACGTTTCTCATACAAAATGTTATTTCAGATTCGTTATTCTACTCCACTTCAGAACTTATAATTACTGAATTACTTGGTAAACTAATTGATATTAAAAACAACGAAATTCTCTCTATATGATCAGTTCTAAACGAACTTTTTGTCGGTTTCTGTCAGAAATATTGAAAAAAAGGATACTTTCAGTTAGAACTTGTTACCATTTATGGAAAACTTATAAAACTCCATGAAATTTTCAGGTAATGCTGAGTCACGCTCGATGCATCACATACTACCAAGAAACCATTTACTTCGTTATTTGAGCGAAGAAAATTGTCGAAAAATCTGTACTCACCGTGCATGCTGGTTTGTCTGGAGTACGGATTGCTCCGTTTTTTCGGCGATTGTTCGTACTTGTCGTTGTGTTTCCTCTGGTAGTTGTTCTCCTTGTCTTCGGATCGCGGATCGACGCCCCATCGTTTCGCGAATTTGCTTCTCTCCGCATCGAGCGCCTCGTGCAGCATTTCCACGGTTTCCCTTGAATTCGGCTTACCGAACAGGCAACGTGGTACGCGCGAGGCCATCGTAGTACTGGACAACACTGTGAAGTGAACTTCGCGACAAATCGAAGCTACCAGCATCTCGAAGACGTCTTCTGTTTTTATAAATCGGATTATCAACTTGCAAGGGAACACTTTTGTTCTGATCCTCCGCTCTCCGCTTCAGAAGTGCGAACGTCTTGACGTATTTCTTATTTTGCAGATAAATTCGAAGGTGTGCAGGTCCGTTTTCTTCGTTTTCATACGTTCAGCGTTCCTCGAAGAATTATTCTTTTTATACGTCGATCAGTTTTCCTCCACTTTTCTGTCAAGTTTTCTCGAAAATTCGTCGCTATCTTTCTTGCAGAGTCACGAGAACCGAACTAAATAAATAACTTCTAGTCTTCACCGTTCGGCGGTCAGACTCGTTCTGGTTGGATCTTCAAGGCAAGGAAGCTTCTTTCGAGCCCACCGTTTGCCGAAGCCACGAGGTCCGGTGCCCTTCCACCGACTTCCAGGATTCAAATCTGATTGGTGCGCCAACGTGGATGCGCAGTAAAAATGGCGCGCATTCACTATCGTTCCATCTTTCTCTTATCAATATGTCCTCGTCTTTTCCAACTTACCAATCACGCTTTTCTTCTCGTTCCTCCGTCTCCCTCGCACTTTCGTCCCTCGAACCGTCCAACGGATTATGCTAAGCGATTTTGGTCAGAGAAGGGACGAGGCTCGCGCCATGAAGCCTACCTTTTATTTTTTTCTAAGTAGCACGACGTATAGAGCGATCACGATCGCGCGGAATACTCTCCTATACGAGTGTGTGCCGCGGTTCCTCCTCTCTAAATCATTCTCAGCTTTTTATCATCTCGATTCTTCGCGCGTGGAAATAAAAGATATCACATTTATTTAGTCAATTTCTTAGCTTATGCTTTTGGCAATGCCAAAAATATAGTTATTTGAACCGATAAGATCGAGAGTTGATAGTTGATCGAATCAATGTCTAAACTGCTCTAAATGATATTTATCTTCGTAGATTAATCGTGCGTTTCGATAATTTACGGTTTGACGAAAACAAATAGGTTTTGTGATACAAATAAAAAGTTGCGTCCGAGCTTGCCAATTATTTGATAATTTATGAATTCGAAGGGTGATTCGACCGATTGTTAAAAATACGTACTATGTATTTTCGCGGGAAGCCGAGCGTTCTGCGATGAAAGGAAAAAAAGACGATCGTTCGAAAGCAGGTGGACCAGGCAGAAAAAGAGGGAGAGCCGATGTAGGAACAAGTTTCGTGTTGAAAATTGACCATCGCGTCATTGCGATTATTTTTTCTTTTTCACAGCAATGATTACGATACAACCTGATGTCGATCAAATGCAAATCCTCGATGATCGTCCAATTTTAATTACACCGTTCGCAATTTTTTCCTTGAACAGAATATCTTGTTTTTATACCCGATTCGTAGAATTTTCAAAACTAACATTGTGTCACTGCACGCAACGCGATAGGGGTTCGAGTTTTGTATAGCGCATTGTGAATGTGAGCAAATTCGTTCAAGGTCGTAATTTCATTTCGGTACAAGGTGTTATCCTTGATACCGCACTGGATCGGTCGCCTCGAAACACCCTTTCTATTTCGTTTCAACCGTGTATGCAATTAATGCGAATCGTAGGTGAACTAACGAACGTAATGTCGTAATTATGAACAGTGTGTACGAATGTGCTTCGTTGTACATATATCACGGTTTCCATGCGATGAGGGTAAATTCGACCGTTACAGAAAACGAGTTGAAAAACACCATACACCGTAGATCATGCGGGCACACAAGCTTACGTGTGTTCGCATACGTGTAAAGCGGCTTTGAGTGTGACCAAAGTATGGACAGGTGAACACCGTGACCACGATGGTCAGCCGCCGTAACGATTATTACCGAGGTTTGTGATTGCTTTGAAAGATGTTTTGCGATATTCCCACATTATAACCGAGCAACATCATTAGTGGCTCATGATTGTTCAGTTTTTAGGAAGCTCGTGATAGACGTTATTTATCGCGGACATTATATATGTCATATTTTATAACGAAAACCATTCTGCCTTTTTTATCGTTTACTTCTTTCTCATAGAAAAGCCATAAATCGCATAATACAAACATCATAGGCTTCGAATGCTTTTCAGACTTTACTTCAGTCCCGTTTCTAAGGGCAACCGTCGAGTCCTCGAGGGAATATCAACTTCCTCCTTGCTTAAACGCGAGAACATCGATATCCGTGGGGGATTTTCAGTTTGAACGCTCCGCGCTCCCCAACGAGTTCGTTGTTTCCGGTCCCGAGCATACAGACCGGAACACACGGGGAATACCGTGACGTCAGTGCATCGTCGAAAATTAGAGAGAAACCGATCCGCAGGGGTTCTGTGTCAGGATGTAGTTAATACCGGCAACTTTAACTCGAACCCAAGACGATTACAGGGTCGATCATTTTCCATACGCCTGCACACCCTAATAGATAATACGTTTAAGCGGTGAGCAATTTGCCGGATTTTTTTCGAAACGTTCGGTTCCTAACGAACGAATTTTACGAAAGATTCTTAATTCTCTTTATAATATTAGACATTCAAATTTCGAGGTTATAACGTTGGGATTCGAATTTGAAGAAATAAAGATCAACCAATACGTTTGATAGAACAAGCAATTTGCTGGATTCTTCTGGATCGATCGTTTCTCTAACGAAAGGATCTTACGTACGATCCTCGATTTCGTTCACGATTTTGAACACTCAAATTTCAAGATAGCAACAACGTTGGTGCCCGAGTTTAAAAAATAACGATCAACAGCTGACTCGCGAACGGTCAGAATCGGACAAAGACGTAGGAAGTGCGTGGAAAGAAATCGCGAAGAATGGAATTTGAAAATTCGAGACTCAACCCTTTGGCCGGCGCGGCGCAGTCCGAGCAGCTGGCAGCATATGCTCCGAACGAAAGAAAGGAACAGAACGTCACTTTAGAGGACAGCCCGATCAGCGTTGCTCTTCTTTTTTTCGTAAATTCTCCTTGGTCAAGGCACGTCACCCAACATCATCGGAGTAACGTACATCGGTCGGTATCTTTACAAACATCAAAGGGAACAGCCGCCTAGCATCGTCTAACGTTCGACCAACGATAAGAATCCGACTATTACCAAGCAATCGTTTTGATATTCCAGAAACGTGATCTCTTCCGGAGAGCGAAAGTTCTTTTTAAAAAGATCTGTTTCGTGTGTCAATGAAGATTCTTATCTCCGGAAGCTGCTGGAAAATTTTATCAAGCGTCAGAACAACTTGAGGAAGTACGTAGAAGAGTAGAAAGGAGCGGCTGAAGAAGTACGAGGAGGGAAAGAGAGATTGAACAAAGGAGAACGTGTTCGCAATCACCTGTACACTCAGGTACCCTGGAGCGTGCGTAAGAAAACAAAGCTGGCTTTCCACGTGCACGTTTACCACAAGGAAGCCGAAAACAAACAGAATCCTTCGTGTGGCCCTAGTATATAAATGCACCATTACAAAGAAACTCGATATATTTCAACATGTTTGGTCATCTGCTCGCAACGCCACGAGGCGCGTGATCCTTCCTGTTACTCCTTGCATCGCGCGTGAAGTTAACACTTTGATTCTTTCCGATTTCTACTGTTGATACTTCAGCTGTAATCCTTTCTTGCTACACGTGGTACTGACGGGACATTTTTGAGAAATATATTCGTTTATTTCGTAGTCCTGCTGCTGACGATTCCGTTAAAATCTGCTCTTTCCAGTTGCCAGATGGAAACGTCCCGTTTATGTATCGCGCTTGTCATAGACCGAAAGAATAAATAGAGAAGGGGGTGATGTAGCCAACTGCCGGCATTCAGATGCTCTTAAAATTCTAGAACCTCTACGGTAAGCGTAAACGGCACACGTGAATAAAAGATATTCAACCGTGGATGGTGAGCAGTGACTTATGACGTTGTGATTTATAGCCAAACGTAGGAAGAAGAGATTCTTCCTATTAAATACCATTTCTCTAATTACATTGAGGAAAATATAAAAATTACATAAAAATTCTTTAGTTAAGATATCCTATTTTCCATTAAAAAAAAATCCGGAACAAGCTGAATTCTTTTCATTTTTTTGTGCCACTTTTGCGTTTCTTACAACGTAACATTACTTAAAGGGTAAAAGAGTCAAATATCTTGAAAAATTATAAAATACTAGATAGGAAATTTTAACCAAGAGGGACGAAATTCGTCGCAGACGGCAATCGTTAAACAGGTAGATGCGTTCTACGAGGACGATTAGGAGTAATTGAGCTAGTTTATCCGTGACAGAAAAATCGTGCATGCAACCGAACCACAGAGGAGGAAGAGGAGGGAGCGTTTAACACAGGATGTTCCTCTCCACCTTGTACCCGTGCGTGCAACGTTGTATTTCGTTCATTTCCCGGCATTAACCTTTCGTGCGATCAAGTAAAAGGATAGAGAAAAGAGAAACTGCACGATCGCTGTGGCCTCTGTCCACTGGGAATGTTCCGTGACATTTTGTTCAACATACATCCGTGCATACTTCGCAAACCATAAACGGTTGATTGAGAGAGGAATTTCAGGGAAAAGGCGTAATTTCAGTTATTTTTTCACTCATACTCCATACTCAAGGTGAACAAGAACGTTTTCTCTCTGACGGAAACAGAAGACCATCGCGAAACCTGAAGGATTTACCTGGACGAAAAGTAACGTAGCTCCGGTCGTATGCAATTAAAAATTAAGGACCAGGTAATATGTTATGGCGAAACGAAACATTCCGCCGTGGAGATCTTTTTTCACGAGCGAACGAGAACAGCATTAGATACGAACAATAAGGGGAGAAGGCGTGACCGAGAGTTTTTCGAGTCTTTACCGATCCAGCTGCTCGTATATACCTACCTTCACCGTTGCTCTCTCGAAACCACCTCCGCACGATAGTTTCTTCAGATAGAACGAATACCGGCAGATCTCTCGAACAGACGCCCAGGAGGGGGTGGAACAGCTGTTCCGCTTAGAAACAGAACCTTCGCGGTCGAACGAATCGCGTGATACTTTCACCCCGCTCTCCACATTACTTCTTAATAATCCTCGTTTTTACACCCACGATTCCTCGAACGATTCGTCATTTTTTCATGTACGCACTGCATACGCGTTTCATCGGCCTATTTAAAACGTCCTACGCAAATGCAGCTGCCTTTAGCCGACGCCTCGTCACGATTTAAGTATGTGAAATTGAAGGAGGCGCGAGTTAACATTTGTTGGGTGTTTCGTTCCAAAAGTCATCGTGTCTGGTGGACTAGTTTTTAAACGGTTGTGGTTACGTTAGCGGTTAGAGCTCGTGGGTGGATGAAAGAAGGGGAGGAAAAAAAGGAAAGAAGTTGGGCCAGGAAACGCAGGATTGCCAGATGCCGAGGGTAATTAAATCGCCGTAAACAGGAGCAGAACCTTTCACGTTGCTTGACGGATGGCAGCCCTCGAGGCAGCTACCATCTTCGAAAACCAGGTCCTGCACGTCATCCAGCGTGCGAATAAGGGAAGTAAGTCGTGCCCGTTAACTGTACACTGAATGCGAATTTTGTCCCTCGCATTTTTGCTGATATCATTTAAAAACTCGTTTTTCCGTAAATAAGTCTTTAAAGGGCATTCATAAATTTTTTACGTATGGGAGATATAACGGATTTGGTGGTCTTTAAATATTACGTTATAGCCAGATGTTGGTGGCAATTAATCGTTGACCGAATATCCGTCGATCTGGGTATTAGATAGGTTCTCGTGTTTCTTCGGTCCAACAGGAAGCAGGAAGGACACGTCCGTTCGACGGAAGAAAAGACGATACATCAAGGACCGCTCATCGATACAAAGAAATCGAATCCTCGGAAGTTTGACTAGATTCTCCTTTTTTGGTCAAATAATCCATTTCCTTTCACTGTAACGGACAGTAATTTATTTCATTATCGCGCGATTGTACGAATATAAGTCGTTGAATGTTAAACGACGGCGATGATTCGGTATCTTTAACTCTTTCACCGCTCATTGTTACATAAGATGTAAAGAGAAGATGCCTTATCTGAAATATTTGGATAGATATTTAGCTCTTGGTTAATATGCACTTTTCCTATTGCAGATTTAAGGCAGGAAATACATATATAACTCTATTCGTGTGTTATCGCAACGATTACACTGCTCAACGTAGTAACTGCACAAATGTGTAAAACACTTACCTTTAAATAATAGTAAACATTTTGCGTCTCAATTTAGTGGAAAATTGCGGTAAAGTATTTATTTGGTGGTTTCTCGGGTTACGGTGCTGAAAGGCTAGTACGAACGACAAGGAAAAGGATTTAAAAGTGAAAAACACATAATTGGAAACAGTAAGCGCGATCGAATCTCCGAGAGACCTGGGAACAAAGTTCCCGCCAATTTCTTAAAGTGTGCTCGAGGCAGTGTAACGGCCGCCGGTCCGAGATGCTTCGAAAGTGGCAGGTGCAACTCGAGCCAAACTTCATTAAACACAATCGCATCTGCGCCCTCATACTTCCAAAA
The DNA here is from genome assembly GCF_011952205.1 of Bombus bifarius. Classification (NCBI taxonomy): domain Eukaryota; kingdom Metazoa; phylum Arthropoda; class Insecta; order Hymenoptera; family Apidae; genus Bombus; species Bombus bifarius. The sequence continues at coordinate 6,268,626 of NW_022884386.1, forward strand.
CGTCTTGTGGCCGATGCTGCTCTTCGAGACGAAGAAAGAAGAGGAAGAACAGGAAGCCTGTAGAAGCTTCAAAACAGTCGGTTGAAGCGTTTCACCTTCCTTTCCTTGCGTCGAACTGCACGCATTATGTCATATAAGACCTTTGCACACGTAACATCGATGAACTTACGAAACGGTACGAAAGACAAGGCGATCAATGATAGATCGATTCGATGTATCTGACCTTTCGAAGCATTTGAATTCGAATGGTTTTTTGTCAATGAAAACACCCGTTCTGGATGCGAGCGTGGAAAAACTAGACGTTCGAGATGTTAGGTTGTGGTTCGTGCCGAAAGGGACCATAGACGAAGAGTAGTTACGGTTAAAACACAAATCGTTTCTTGGAAGGAAGCTGTAGCCACGTGGCTGATCCTTCAGGCACGCGTGCCTGGTCCTTTTGGCCTTTAAGATTTATTGATATTGGGATGTAGTCTACCGGCAGGCATCGAAACGGGATAAGAATTCAAATTAGATCATTATCGGCACGGACAAGCTGACTTTTCTTTTCCGCTAGTTACGCAATATATTTAAATATACTTTTAACAAATGCATTTCGAAAAAATATGTTAATGTCTAATTAGCGTTAACACGTGCTTCTTCGATACGTTTCTGTAAATTGTTCGGTACGAAACATTTACCGATTGTTTAAAATTTTCGTTCCAATAAAATTCAACAGATATTTTCTATTTAATTAGAGATTACGATAGATTTGTTCATAATAATTGACGCATGCATTATACTTGTGCACTATACGCACCGTAATATATCGATACGGTACAATGAAAGGAACATTTGCTAGATTACAAAAGACCTTGGACGAAAAATCATCTCTCCCCAATTTCTCATGAACTTACCTTCTTAGGAAAAGACCATGTTTTCCACAACTTGCGCAAGATATCGTGAAAGAGATCCCAGCTCGAGGAACAAGGCGCATAATAGGGTTTCCAGGTCCTTTAAACTTTAAAGGGAAGATCCTTGAACAGCTGACGCGTTCTAAGGTAACCATGTACACTCATTTGATAAATTTTGTACACCTTAAAAAAAGCGTGTTGTTGGATTTCTCGGAAAATTTTAGGAAAGAAGTGAAAAGAATCGCTACGATTTTGCAAATATTTGATTGCAATCGGTGATTCATTCGTAGCGTTTCATTTTAAATTTAAAATCGCCTACCTTCGATCTTTTCTGTTGTATCGTACGAGTCCATAAGTAGCATTACTTTTCACATATGGTAATACGGTTAAGCTGCTTGATTTCGCGATATGTACCCGAAGAAGTTTCAGGCAATTTTAACGTTGAAAGTTTTAATTTTACTATACGGATGCCGTTTGACTTTTATTAACTACGATTAGATTGGATATGTTTAGAACGTTTTACGAAAGTACTTGAACGCTTGTAATAGAAAACTCTTATGAATATATCGTGTCTGTTTAAAAAAATGTTTTGTTAGTTTACTAGTACTATAATGAAACACGATTATCACGATTATACTTATAAAATTTGAAGTCGATTCGAAAATGTATATATATAAGATACAAGATATTTGTTGAAAACATACAGTTTATAAAAAATTGGTATATACGGTATGATCGTTTTAAACACATAATTAAGGAATTGATTGTTCACTGTAGGGATCTGCGCAAAGTGTATATTTGTATTCTCTGTGTACGTTTTCAATTTTGTTTCAATCTTTATTAATATTGTACATATCATACATATAAGTGTTCAAATATTTTTATCAACCAAATCTGTCCTAAAGGACTCTCCTGATTTATTGGTTCACTGAACAAACGACAGAAAGAGCATAATCGAAGCGAAAAACGAAACAATTATTTCCGAGATTACAGGGAGCCAATAGCCCAAAACCAATTGCTTGGCGTGGGAAAACGGAAATGGTGATCGATATTTCTGCGAGGGTGAAAACTGCTTGAATTGAGTAGGATATCTTTAACGACCTAGACCAACTTTTTTCTAATAGTTGCTTAATTCCCACGGAAGTAAAAAATTTCGATCGATGCATACGTAGTTAAAAAGATCGTAAATATTCTCGACAAGCAATTAACGCCGATTATCATGGATTTTATTACAACATCTGTTATATACGATATGATATCCAGGTAGTAAAAGGAGGGTGTGTCCAGAATTTGATATTATTTTACCCAAAATCGCTATGAAATACGATCTTTTTCCGGTCTTATATTTACCAGGGTTTACATTAAACGACGTATTCTATCACTTATTCATAGATACCATTTATTTTTTTTTTTTTTTTTTTAATATATCAAGAAGCATACGCAAGATGAAAAACTCATATTACTGCAAATAATTTTGTTTTCGAAAGTATAAAATTGTCGTGCAATTTTACTATTTTGCATTCAAATCGATTTTTGGTTCACACGACCGTTCACATGACGTAACGCATATTGAAGTTTGGCAAGTAAACGAGATAATTGGGGTGGGCGTAACCGTGACGGAACGTGAAGGGTGGTCGAAACATCGAATTGTTTCCTAAAGCAGGATAATTAACGAAAGTAGCATGCAGTTTCCCAGCGCCATATGTAAGCGTGTTGGTACATCATATGGGTCTATTTATCAATATGTACATTGTGCATACTGCATTTGATCCCATCACTAATGAAAACCTATTGTTTATCGATATTTTGCAATGTCTTGGTAAATTTAAAACCTACTTACTTCTATAATAGATAATAATTGCACAAATTTTACTGGTGTTTATTATCAAACACCGTATCCTCTGTTTCTCTTGTACGTCACGCCTAGGTATCCAATTATACCGACGAGAATAATACCTCCGACAATACCACCTACTATGGCTCCAACATTACTATCAGTTGACTCATTATTGGCACAGTTCACTGAAAAGATATCTCTAGTACCTTTCTGACGTTATACAGATATTTAAGAGTAATGATAAATTTCAATTATAGAACCGATAAAATTGACGTTCGTTTTACCTGATCTTGAAGTAATATTTCTCGCCTTATTGAACGCGATCAAAGAAACTTTGCTGATAGTTATGACGACATTTTGAGCATTCACCGAAGTTTTATCGGAGCATTTGTACACATTGTTTAGAGGAGTGGAGAATATGTCGATGTTTTCCGTTATGACATTTATATATGAACCGGTAGCTACGAGCAAACTAGCATTAACATAATATACTATAATAATATAAAACTTCTTACAGCACATTTCGAAACCTTACCGTTAGCTCCAGGAAAATTATAATCATCTAAGTAAATAGACAGGTTCATAGACCGAATGAAATAATTTGAACTGTCGTTCACAAAATTAAACGTAACCTTATTTTCTTTGTTCTCGTACTGGGAATTAGCTTTTGGATTCTCAGTCCAAATTAAATTCATTATAGATTTTTCATTCTCGCACGTGCCATTTACATTTACTTGCTTTCCAATCGGTACTATCAAAGCCGTTTGGTTCGTCTACAGAGTGTACAAGATTAATTTCATACCAAGCATGAATATTATTAGAACGAAGTGTGTATCGTGATGAAAATAGTTTAGATTCGAAAGATACGTACTGTAGATGTATTTTTTATTGTGTAAGGTACTTTTATAGAAATCGACATATTAGCTGCGATGCAAGACACATTTTCCTTATTTGTCACTACGTAAGAATAGCCTGTTACAGAAGGTATAGGTGTATCTTCGCCTGAGTTGGTAGAACACTCTGTCACTAAAAAAACGAAAGCATTTTTATTGTATTTGGAAGAATTTGCAATCTTTTAAGTACAATTTGACGCGATTAATATTAATTTACCTGTTTTCGAGCTAAGGTATCTGTCGGTGTTGAATGCGATAAATGTAACATTGGTTATTTTTAAGTAGATATCATCGACCTTTATTTCGTGAATAAGACTTGCGCAATTATAAAGTCCGTTATTCCCAGATGCCGAAAACAGATCCTGCATATTATATGACTCCCCCTGTATAGCTGTTGTTTTATCTAAAATTATTATTACGATGCGTTAATCGTGAAATAGGATTACAAAATATAAGAGCGCATGGATTTTGTGATATATAGACTGCGAATTCTTATGTAAATTCATATTTATAAGAATGTAATTAAGAAATTAGAACCTCGGTAAAAAATTGTTTTATCTACCAAATATCACAGAAAGCACTATATTTTGGATATCTTATATATTTTTTCGTACTGTGCGCGTTCTATGCAATTTTGCATTTTCAATCCTCCTATAGATACATAAAAATCCGCAGTTTAGTGATACGCGAATGATTCCTAAACATAGTGGCACAACATACCATCTTTATTATAATACACGGTGGCCGCTACTTGATAAACGAAGAAGTTAGTCTCATTTTTACCAATATGAAATGTAATTGTATTCATCGTATTATTTTTGTCTGATTCTGACCAGCTTAGTGTCATTTCAGAAGATTTATTACCGCAATTACCGCTAACAACAGCTGTAGATGGGACGTTTAGTGTTCTATTATTCTGTAAAATGTAGCATATGAGTCGATGTTGCTGTAACAGTAGCAGACCAAAAGCATATCACATGTTTTAGAAATTTACATTTTTGTACAGTACTGTTGCGTCAATCGACATTCTCGCCAAGGTGCAAGGTATACCAGTATCATTTCGCCGTACAATATACGTGAAGTCACGTTCAAAATATGCACTTCTACAGTCGGTTACTGAAATATTCAGATTTAGTTTCATTTTTGTAACCAATTGCATGTTACGTGTGCGTGTAACCAATTTTTTCATCAATCGCTTGAAGCATCATGTTAGATTTGTCTCGGTTGATGGTGAAAATATTTTACCTTGTTTCGATGCGAAATCTTGTTGGGCATCGAAGGCGACTAAGAGAACATTGCGCATGGTTACGGTAATTCCTCCTATCGTCGTAAATACTTTTTCAGGGCAGCTATGGATTCCATTTTTGGCGGGTGCGGAAAAGAGATTCTTAAATGGCGCAACCATCTGAATGACTTCACCTGCGTCTAACGGATTTATCATGTTTTAGCATAAATAATAAAAAAAAAACAGATATTTTTAATGGTGCGGTAATTTATACGCATACTCTGAGCATCATTAAAATGCGTCTTATCTATAAAAATGTTAGCAGTAATCACAGAAACGTGGCTGTCTATATCGTCTCTCTGTGAATGAAGTACAAGTGTATTTGTTTTCTCATTTGCAAATGTCGATTCAGTTTTCGACACTTCTGGGTTCCAGTTTAATATCATAATAGAAGTTCCCCTTGAAGAGTCACACGTTCCGGAAACATTAAGTGTGGTTGGAACTTCTATAATCGCAGTATCGTACTAAAGAAACGTAATTAATTTATATAAAAGTATTCTAACTTAAGAGATGTTTCATATCTCAATTCTTACTTGCGTATCGTTCTTTCTGTATGGTATCTTCAAAGAAATTGACATTTTTGCTAATGTACATATGATGCTGTTTTTATCCCTTAAAACGTAAGGAAACGTTGGAGTTTGTTTTTCGCCGGAGCATTGATCTCCTACAAAACGATAAATGTTTATTAGATTTCCCATTCTTCCATACTCCGATTATTATTATTCTATTATTAGGTCCTAATAAAATAACACGTAATATCTATTACAAATCGTACAAAGATAACATAGATATAATTTACCTTTGGGCGCAGAAATATCGCTGTTATTATAAAATTCGATTAAAAAAACGTCTTTTATTTTTATTGTTGCGTTACCAACTTTCACTTCCTCTTCTTTGCCGCACTTATAAATTCCATCCGTAACGGATGTAACGAATAAACGAAGATCGGTATCTGATGTTGCGTTAAACGGATCGCCTAAAGTATACGTTTCTAAAAAAATTATGGAGTATAAGATGTGGCGTAGAAAGAGGTATTTAGCACTAAATTTTACCCTTTGAATTAATAGAATTATCTTCTTTTGGGTATATTTTTGGGTATATATTGAGACCGATAGAAAAAAGCGAGAAATTTTCCTGGTCGTTGATAAATGTAAATTTAATTGTGTTTTCTTTGTCAGTGTTAGTTTCATTCCAAATTAGTTTCATTTCTGATATTACAGATGAACAATGACCACCGACTATAGCGTTGACTGGAACACTTAAGCTTTTATTGGGTTTCTGTAATGACAATTTTAATGCATCATATTGATTTACTCATAACCATTATACGCAATATAAAAAATATATCATATTTAGATCATACATTATACGGGATCGTAACGATAATTGACATATTTGCCAAAATACACGGCACTGTTGTTATCGTGTTACGTACGACGTACGAAAAATCCCTTTCTGTTAGTAGTTTCCTTTCCTCGATATTCATCACATTTCTGTTTTCTAATCTCGATGCCAATTCTTGTCCATTAATGTTCTGAGAGAACGCTGAAACTTTTTATAACGTGATACACATTAAACCACTTTTATATACATTTATATACACGTCGTTAGCTTTAAATTTAATAATAAAAATTATTTTTGTATTTAACACTTAACAAATTATAAGCAATTGCGACATTAAATACATTATATGATCTTACTGATAACGATTAAGGTAGATAAAAATAACAATCCCAATTGTCGTCGATTCATATTTCTTTCACAATTATATACTGTCTTATTCGATTCTGATAATTTTAATTACTCGCGACTTTAAATATTCCACAAGATAATTTGATTTTATGGTAAACAGGTTGAAAGTGAAAGAAAACGTATATGCTAGTGAATATAAAGGAATCAGCTTATCCCTACTCTTAAACATACATGTATCAATGTTATCGCTTATTTTCTGATAGACCGAGATAATACACGTTTCATTCGATATTTTCATTCGCCAATATATTTTTATAATTCACTACAGCGACGTATTATTACCTCAAGGACAATATCTAGAACGCATGCTTCTCCCTAGTTTTGTCTAGAACTTTCATAATGTTTATATTTCAATTAATTTGACTAATTTCCTCACGCTGTACCTTATCATATGTAACATTAGTCGATCGATAACTACGATAAAAATTATCTAATTACATAGTTCTCATACCGCTGCTACGAAGAAGCAAATCAATAATGGTAGATAACAACGAACTCGACAAAACTAAACTAGGAACTGATCGAAAAACTAAAATAAATAACAGGAAACAATTAACGGTAAAGTGATCGATATATGTGCATTTTTGGAATGTCGGTTGCAACCGATACCTCTTATCACGGTTTTCCGTTTCTGTATCACGATAAAGCCGTCGCTATCGATTCATACGTACAGTGGTTAACCGTAAGCATCAGCGAACAATATAATGCCTCGAACTCTCCCCTGATTTTTGTAGTTCGTGGGTGGTTGCGATTTTGACGAACGCCCTTCATGTGTTCGACGTGGGCGTAAGAACCGAGTGAAATTGAAAAAGAACGTGGCAAGCGTGACAAAAATTGGACAGGATGTGGTTGCACGCGCCCACGACAATCCACATTAACCGTGTATTAAGCAAAGGCAACCCTTCGCTCTCTTTTACCCGTTATTGTTCCTGGCAGCTGCCTAATTCACGGTTTCGCCTGATTTTTTCCTCCCTCTTTCTCCCTCTTTCTTTTCCTCTCTTCTCTCCAGACCACCGTTTCGCCAGTATACTACCAACTTGTACCAAGTTGATCGCGTTATTACATAGTTACGAACTCCGATAATCATACAAACGAATAATAAAAATGAATCCTCCGTTCATTTTCTGCAGCGGGGTCGCGTTATTCGCAGTATAATCAAAAAATCGCTAGATCGATGTTATTTACAGATAAGTCTTCTTTTCCGATATTCAACGCAGTCTGCTTTTCTCTATATACGTCCACGTCTGTGTAACGATACAGCCAGTGGAAATATCTGGAAAATTCTTCTGTTGAAATATCATTTAAAACAGCGATGGATCCGATGAGTCAGGTAATGTGGTGTTTTACACTTCGATAATCGTCATTTCATCTTTGCCGCGAAAATTGCTCATTGGTTCCGGTCAACTTCTTCCTCCTCTCGTAATTGAGGCTACGTAGTCATGAAAGATATTCGTTTCGAAAGCGGAACCAATTAAAAGCAGAATAAAAATTTTAAATGGTATTTCAAAAAGAAGAATGTTTCTGATGTTTCCAGCGGCTTTACAAACGTTGTCGTAAGCGTGCAGAGAGAAGGAAGGACGCTGTTAAACAGCGAATAGTAGAATTTTCTCTTGTAAATAACATTAGTCTGGAAGCTTTCTGAGCGTATTTTTCACATAAATAAGTGTTTTATTATTATTACACAGGACGCAATCGACTCTGTATATTGAAAAATGTCGACTCAAATTAAATCAAATTAATATGTATCCAACGATACTATATATACGTCGTTTTTTGATATTTTCTTACCAGGCACTAAAAAACCGGTAACTCTCTGTTTCGCGCAAAATAAAGTTATCCTTTGATCTTCCGCAAGAATTTACGACAGTATGCGCAATGGTCAATTTGGTACGACCAGATGTTAGTCGTTCCTCTGTTTGCCTCTTTTAGAATCCTAAGCGATCTCGTTTTCATGCCACGAAGAAAGGGAAACCGGCAAGCCCTTTCTACAACGATGTTTGTCCATCGGTAAACGACGTGGCCCGTTTCGTTCGTTAATAATAGCGGCAAAGAACGATCTTGTAACCGATCGTTGGCCGCGACCATTGGGCATTGTGCGCTGACTGTAATTTTCGTCACAGGGATTTTCCAAATTCGCCAAGTAACCACCGCTTTGCGGGGGAGCCGGTTACTCAGGCAACCTTCAGACCCAACCATTTTCAAGTCATTCAACCAGAGATGCACGCCACGTGTTTTCTGCAAGCTGCAAAGCGTTACGTCCACGGATTACTAATCGTCTCTGTGCGTCGAAATCAGAGTTAAAATACACGACGCATGTCAACGTTGCGTATAATCGCTATGCTATGGTGCATTCTTTCTTTATTTTCAATGTGTGTGTACCAGCATGCTTTCTTTTATGCGCTTAAAAGGATTAAGAATCACGCCAAACAGAGGGAGAGAGAGAGAGAGGAAATATAAACACAGAACGGAACGCAGATCGAACCGATAGAAATGTGCACGATGGCACGGCTAACCGTTCGAAGTTTATCCTGTAGTACTTTGGCGACATTTTCTGCGATAGTCGTTTCCTGTGGAGTTGTATCCACTAAATTTCAACAGATCGATCTTATCGATCGGTATTGCTCGATCGACCATCTGTCAAAGACACTCTTCAAGGGTTGCTAACCCTTTTCTGGACCTCTACTGGACTTTTACGGACGAGCGGTTACCCACAATGCGCTGTGAAAGGTGGACGAACAAAGGAAATGAACGGATACGTCGATTGCTCGATGCGTGACACGAATTTCCTCTATCGACGTGTCTGCACTTACCGTATGTTTTTGAGAGGCACCGCAAACATCAATTTCGCATCGATTATGTAATGTGCGAACAACAGCGTTATTTCTCAAGTGTTCGCTGGAAATTAGTCTATCGTTCTCCGTGCGTCTTTTAAACTCGATCAAATGATAAAACCTACATAAGATAAGAAAGAAACCGTGAAAAGAATGTCTACTTTCAATTTTTGATATTTTAGTATGATATTTAGATATTTTAGATAGAAACGTAATCTATATTAAAACTTTAATTTATTTCAATGACGAATTTATTCAACGAGTAGTGTAGAATATTCTATCAACGATATCTGCCTATTCTGGGAAAATCTTTCCGTTAGAGGATTTAGACACAACGTCAGTTTCCAATTACTTTACGTGTTAATGCTTTTCCTATAGTCCGAGTATGAACCGAAAAATATAAATCAAACCTGAAACATCGAACGCAAACCTCGTACAATTTCTCGATTAAGTCAGTCGTTTCTGTAACTTCGATTCGGTCGACGACGCGACACCACGTAACGGAAACGTAGAGAACACGTGCAGACGCGCGACTCCTTCTTTAGGAAGAACAGGATCATAGAAGGTATCGTTTAATCGCGACGATTGCTCCAGGTCGCGATACGTTTAACTCGCAGCATGCACAAGCGCGCCTCTATGTACGTGCACGCGCGATCGTCCACGCACGGTAACACGAGAGGAAGTTAAATTAACGAGTGGAGCTCCGCACGGAGCGGAGTTTGTTGCAGGAGGGAAGCAGCCCGCGTATCTCGGATATGCAAATTCGTAATAACGCTGTACGCCCGCGTATTACCGCGCGCGGATCCTCGACGCGGCATGCTCGTTGAAATTTACCGGAACGAAAGCCGCATCGGATAACGCTATTACGTTATACCCCACATTTTTCTTCCCTGCTACGATATCGGTTTCTGTACTTACGCCCTGTGCGTTCTCCAGCGATTATCCGACATTTTCTTTGCCAAATTCAGGCAACCCTAGCAAGAGTTCTGACTCGTACAGCTATTTCTCGTTTACTACGTTACAATGTTTCGACGCCTGTGAAAAATATTCGCATGTCAATTTATTAGTTTTATTATTATTATAACATTGACGTGCTAAATTTGATACGGCGAACATGAAACGTAAAACGCGACGAAACAACGCTTCATTGGGGAACGGGAGTATGCGATGCGACAAAAAAATGTAATCCTCGAACAACCCTTGTGTCGATAGCGGAATAGACATTTTTATTTGTCCTTTAATAATTGTTTACGCTCTTACGGATATATCGCAAAATCGCTCTGGATCTTACTCCTTTAAACACCTTTACATCGACGTGAGCTGTTATTTCGGTTGCTCATATAAGGGTTGAACTGTCAATGACACGCATCCCGATTAACCGCGCAGTTTTTAGCGAAACTGGAGGAAACGCGTAAATTCGATTTGAAGTTTGGCGCGTAACGCGCAAAGTGTATATTCTCCTTTGACCGCTCGCAATTACGCGGATATTAACTTGTGCGTTAACTAAATTTCCTCGAGTTACGAGCGTAACGCGTGAGATTAGCATACGAGTGTAAAAAAAACGCCGCAGTCCGGGGAAATCGAGCGAAACTTTTCGTTGGTTCACACGCGACAGGTGCGAACGCGCGAAACGAACGACGTCGTCGACGACGCGACGGTGCGACTTTACGCGCGAATTTTATGTTCCGTAAACAAGCTACTCTTGCAGAACCTTCCCCTTTGACGCTCGCGTGTGAAAATGACCAACGATTCCCAGTTCATCTTCGTTCTTCTTCTCCCTTTTTGTTCGTGCTACCGAACACAGTGGTTCAAACGCTTAACGCATTCGCTATTAGTACAATACGAATATTTACTTCTAGAGTTGCATCTTTTGTCTTCTTTTTTTTTTTTAGGAAAAATATTTCGCGTTAAGCAATTTTGAGCGCGAATTTTGAGATACGGTACGTCCGGTAGGAAATGACCGAGGGAATCCCTTGAAGACATTTCCGTTGGTATTTGCTTCCGGATTAAGGGACGACCGATGGGCACGTGTCTTTCCTGTCAGCGAAAAGGTTTCGCAAGGCGAACGTTTCTTCTTCGCGTTTTCGATCCGTCCGATTCGAAGAAATTTGAAAATTATTCACGCTCGAATTAATAAAATTTATATCGGACATTTGAAGGTAATCGCACCTTTGTCGCAAACTCCTGCGAATAAGATACTTTTCTAGATTTTCAGAACATGTTTCTGTTGAACGTGTGTTCCATGTAATGTCATTAATCCATCAAAGCTCACCGTTGTATCTTCTATACAATATTTCATTTGCAAGATTTTTCGATCAATTTTCGTTATCGAATTCCCCGTCCTCAACATTGTAGTTACGAAAAAGAGTCGCAACAAGTCCTTCTCCAATATCTTCCTCGTTATCATCCAGATTCTAGAATTTTATGAAATGTAAAAAATATTTATAAAATCAAACTGTATGGTTTGACTCTTAATAGGTTAACGAGCCACGCGTCGTGTAACGCAGGTCTGCGACACGAATATCCTTCGACAGGGTGTTCTTTGTGTAATCGTGGCCCATTATTTCCATGCTGGGGGCACGTGAACCATATGGCTCACGTGACCGTCGATGCACGCGTTCTCCAACTTCGATCGAGCTATCGAATTCACGAAATTTAAACTTTGCACGCGCGATCAGTTCCCCGTCCGCGCTTCGTTGGCTTCATGGGAAATAACATTAGCCGTCCAGTGTCCCTGACTGGGAACTTTTTTCCTTCTTCCCTGCAACCCCTCAAAGTATTCGTGTTCGTGTTCGCTATGATCGTGATCGGATACTCGGCTATTTTATATTCGTTTCCGATCGAATCTACGATTAAGTATTCAAATATTCCGTGATTGTTTCATACGATTTAACGTGCACTACGTTCGAATCGTCAACGCACCGCAATTAGCAATGGGTTCACCAAGCCGTGGCGCTAAATATGCATCAATCTGCACCGATCCGAGACTCGTTTTTTGTCGATCGTGTATCCTGTGCGACGTTGATGACACCGTGTCGACGTTATGCTAAGTTAAGATGGAAACGCGTTCGAACGAATTATCGCTCCAGCGAACGAGACGTCTGAAAATCGGAATGCACACGACGGATCATGAAAATATTCGAACGTGTATCGTAGAAATTTTGTACGAATGTATCAAGTTTGTTATACGAAACGTTTCGATATTTTATTAGCGCTGTAACTGAAACCCGATTATCATGATCATGTTCGTAAAATTCGAAACCAATCCGGAAATGTAGTATATGGAAGTTACAAACCATTCATTGTGAACATACATTCGGTAAATTAATCAGTATACAGCACGATTGGTGGTCTTAAATGTATAAGATAATATAATCAGTGCTAAAGATGATCTCACTAAATACGAGATTTATAAATACGATTATGATAATCAACTGTTCGAGTATTTTCAAGATTCACTGTGTACATACATACATTTCGTTGTTCTGACATGTTTGTCGAAACAACAATTCATGAAAACACGCATACATTGTAACTACAATCCTGCTTTCATTTTTATGCGTTTTTCGTTGACAAAAAGCCGTGTTCGACCGTTACAAGAACGGTATTCGTTCCAGAGAGCATTGTTCATTGTACAACTGCGTACACCTGCGCTTTACGATTGCTAAAAGCGGAAGAACTCCCCTGTGCATATGCTTCACCTGTGCTTTTCTATACTTTCACATGTGCACCATATCGGAGAAAGAGTGTTGATGCGTTTCTTAAATGACATTCTTTAGGAATACTTTCCTTCGAATTATCGTATATTACTCTTATTTTGGGGTGGACTACGTTGCGTTGTTTATAATTGTTTGCTTGAAATTGTACAATGGATTTCTCTATCCATAGCTACGTTTTAAGTATCGAAATTATTTATTCGCAATAAGCAAACTTAGTTTCGTTTATGAATATGCTTCGGCTGTAATTTTATGTTGCCGACAGTAGATGAGAATTGTATTCGTTCGATGGTAAAGTAGATTCCCCTTTTATGAACATCGAAAATGTCTAATACGATTTTATCGATTCAGGATAAACTGTTGTAGTATCTTCGAAAGTTTCAAGATTTTAGCTAGATGGCGCTCGAGTTGACCTTTCGCAATAACAACGCAGTAAAGGACCACCGCCATTAAACGATACTTTCAGTGGCACGACGTTACATCGATGATTCTTTCTCTCGTAATTCGAAGGTAAACGCTTACGTTTATACATTTTGTTTAAACCACGTAAGAACACTTTATGTAAGAATGATTATATCGTGAAGACGCGCCATAATCGACGAACATAATCCATCTCTTTGAACTTGAAAACGCAACAAGTATATTTGGTGGAATGTGTCACGAAAATCTTATTCGATACGACCGTACTTTATTTTCGTCTAAGTAATAATTCCTTAAATAATCCCTTTCAAGGACCTTAGTTTAGTTAGCGATACATTCGAGGCGATTCAACGTGATATCGATTACTTTATAAAAAGATTCAAGGCACACAATAAAGAAACAGTCGCACGAAACAGATAACAATATATATTCGTTTATCGCATTCAAGGGAATTTTAACGCTTATCTATCGTGTTTGATCAATCGTACGTCTAAACGACGATTTTATACAAAACTTTGTTAATCGTCGTCGATAGTTTCGTTTGAGGAAATGATAGAGTAATTTTACGGAAATTAGGAAAACGGAATGCCGGGTAAAAGCAAGCCGGCATGGCTCATAGTCTTTGCCGCCGATAAATTTATCATTTGCGTCTATTTACATCCGAATCGATAATCGACGCCGCGGGCGCGCCTCTTGCGGAGTATATGTGTATATATGTATAATGTATGTACATGTTTGATAGTGAACAGTGAGTATACATGTAACCAACGTATCCGTGTATTCGTACTGTGTCTGATTATTATTCGATACAGCTACGCAGTGTGCTATTCTCGCGAAAATTCGGGTCCAAACGCTTCCTCTCGTGAGTACAATTTAACCCTTTCGGGGCGTGTTTCTCTTTTAACAATGAACGTAATACATAATGTAACAACAGAAACTATAATTATTTAAAAAATACAGATTCTATTTTACAAAAAAATTTTATTTTAATACAGTTAATTTATTTTTGCTTGCATCAGCTCTTAGGTATAAGGATAGCGAATAATATGGTTTTTATCAATTATATTGGATATATTTATTAAGTTAACATACACAATTAAAAGAATAAAAGGCATGCATGTATGACGATATGCTTTAGAAACGGAAATAACATTGTGACTTTAATTAAGAAGGAAAATGATTCTTACCGACGATGGAAGAATTACTACTGTTAATACATAAGTTATATGTATACGTATAGATCTATACTATATGCATACTCTAATATTTTTCCATTGAATATCGTAGTCGAAATTTTTATATACAAATGAATGAAATTCCTAGAAAAAGAAACTATAAGTAAGGACCAAATTTTTCACAAAGAAGAAGATAAATTACATATAAGTCTGTAGAAAATTGTCTTCCCCGAGCATGCAAATTTTCGCAGTTTCCAGATATGTAGCTATACATATACTAAGCTTCTTGACAATTTTCAAACGAATGTACTGCAATATATTTCATTTTCAATTTTAAATTTTAAAAGACACATCCGATCGTAAGAATACTAGAATAGGTTCGTTCAAATAATATTTTTACCGTTCTCGCTTCCGAGAACGACGCTTTTCGTCACGAGGCCGCCAGGTGTCGTCATCTACGCAGTTATCATTCTACACGCGCACGTTATACGACCTCACGAAAAATCCTCTCGCCCTTTGACATCTGTTTCCTTTCGCCCCTTTGTGACAGACCAGTTACTTAGTTTCCCAGTTCTATTCTACGATTGCATTCAATCCACTTTCTTTTTGCCTGTCTCAACAAGATCGACAACTTCTTAGTACATCTTCTCATACGTCAGAGGCTTTAGATGACGACTTTTGTCCACGAGAGAGGTTAAAGCAACTGAAAATCGATTACAGAAAATTCCAAGATTCTGAAAATCGTATAAGTCTCTGTCAATACGATCTTCGCTTATCTTCATCCGAAATAACCGGTAATAAAACCTAAAGTTATTTACATTTTTATCCTCGTAGTAAAATTCTCAGCCTTCCACATAGACTTTCATTTAGTACTCGAACAACCGAACGAAAAACATGGTTTAGTAGTAAGATAACGAGCTAGAATCGACGGTATAGTTATTCGTGACTCAACTGTGTCGATGACTAGTATAGTTCGAACGTGTTTCGTGAGAGTTCTTTCTACTCGACTCGTATAGACTATGGACGGACGGTTTGTAAATCCGAGGCGTGAATCGTGAAGCGACTTTGAAACGGTAAGATATACCGTGTTTGGAGGAATTAAGCTAGCTCTATCTAGGAACGGTATCGGGCCACGCTTGTAAGCAAAGCTAGCTTATCGTGACCGGTTATAAAAGAACACAGATAAATGGTACGTGGAGAGAACACGGCCGACTTGGAGATCGCGGTCGACTCGGTCAAGCAGGGTCACCGCTTCCGCGACTGTCCTACACCAGCGACCGTGTGCGTAGGCTCCTGCATATGTATCGTTTCTTGTAGTCGGCTCAGGTACGCAATATTAGGTCCGTTTTGCTGCTTATCATTCGGCGGACCGTTCTGTCGGTTCGTTCTTGCCGAACACAGTGGCTTATGGAAATATTCGAACATTTCTGTCATCCTTTAGCGAGTATACTTTGGCTGTTACACGAAATCTATTGTCACGACGATAGCGCTCGAGTTTGAAATAAATCTGAAAATGTATTAGGTTATCCCGAAAGCTTCTTTCGTTTTATAAGAAAATAATAGATGCACGATATTTATTGTTTTATATGTGCATCTAATAATGAAAATCTAATACATAGAAGGTGCAAGATATTTAGTGCAATATACTGTATTGAAAATTATGAAAGTAACTAAACAGCCAATTATCCGTTATATTAATATCTCGATATCAAGTGGAACCATTTTGAACCATATGTGTAAAATATTTTTATATTTCTCTCGTATACTAATTTTCGAACGAATATGTATTTGCTATAAATATCTTGTAACTTCTGCGTACGTTTTCAGTTTGGTCTCAAATTTTACCAATATAATTACGGCAGTCAGCGTGTTTCATTGTAGTACCAATGGAATTTCCAAATGTTTCATGCAATACACACAACGTATGCATACAAGCTTCTTGCGATAAGTTTCTACTTTTCTGCGATAAATGTCCAAAAACGTGAATCACTGTATGTTTAACATCAAAGCGTAAAGAACGATGTTTACATGTGTTACACATTATACATATACGATACCACGAATGTATTAGACAATTTGTCCTCTCTCCAACTGTCCCTACTTCCGGTTCATACATAACAACGACCAACGAAGGCAGTTCGATTAGAAGAAATTCTCAATGCAACGTTTTATATTATAAAACGTGGAACGTCTTTATTGCTAAAAGTTTCGAAGTCATTTTACGCGCATCTAACAAAATAACAAAATTAACGCGTGCGAGTATCAATGGCTCGAGGAAACCGATAAGGCTCGTTTCCGTTGCAATCCCGCGTCCTATGGTTACGCAAATCCGATGGCCGACCCGGAAGAATCCAGCCAGCGAATTCGCGTTAGTTTTATCCGTAATAAAATTATATGCCGCTTAGGTAATGTGATTAACTGGATATCGATCGTGTAGTAGCGTCCGATGCTGTTCTCCTTGCAGTAGCTAAAATGTCTTGTCTAGCATCTTTTTATTTTTCAAGATATGTTGAACTATTTGAAGTCGTCTATGGTTTTTATCTTCTTTAAGTAAAATATTATTATACAAGATATTACGAAATAATCGATAAATATTTTGAATCGTACGAAGAGGAACGAAGGCGACACAACGACAATGATAAAACTTCGACTATTTTTCTTTTTCTACGTGGAGTTTAACTTTGCATTAATCGCGCGTATGTGCCTATTAAAATAATAAAAGAAAATTCTGTGCAGATTAGATTTTATTATACAACATCGCGTCCTTCGTAATTTGGCAATTGCAAATATCACACGTTAGTGAGTCGGATTCAGAAATTATACGAGGATAAGTAAATTTAGTGCGGCCAATCTTAAGTCTGCTTAATATTATTTATTATTTACGGTCGAGATCCGCAACGATCAAATCGTCGTTAAATAAAATCATTGTTAACTACGAATGCATTAATTAACGATAATACAGAAATTTTCCATTCCCTGTAACCAAAAAAAAAATAAAAAAAGAAGAATAGAGATTTTTACGAGGATGTGCGTTCAATCTCGACTTCGAAGTAAAAATCGATCCTACCATGGATACGATTTCTCTCGTCGTGATATTCTTTGCTCCGTTCGTTTTGTACGACTCGAGAAAGAAAATTTGGTCGATCGAGAAAACTGGCCAGCTTGGTCGTTAGTTCAAGGTCATCGTGTGCAGTTGGTTCACTGGCCTCGTCCCTGTGCCATATGGAGAACACGGGGAAACAAATTGTTATCAATTGTGGCGATAATTCGCCGTTGCAGCGCGTTCGCCACCAAATCGTCGCCCTGTCATCCTGGTAGGACCCATTAAAACGCAATACACCGGAAGCATCCGAGCCATCGTGCAATCAGAAATTCTTGCTCGATTGAAAACCAACTATTCTATGCGCGAACGAATCTGGTAATCCAACAATTCTTTTATTCGCGCGGGTAGCTTCGACGATATTGTTCATTAAAATGTTCATCACGTTCGATTAAGTTTCACTATTTTATTCGTTCCGGTTTGGACTAGCATACGTACAGATTTTTGTGTAGATCATGTTTAATCCAACTACGATCCTTGAATATTTGTTATTCGTCTCGTTTCGACAAACAAAAGAATGGTTAATTAAAAAAATAAAAGACTAAGATCGACGCGAGACGATATTATATAACAATGATTCTTTATACGTTTAAAAAATCCGTGTCACTTTGATCGTTACTTGCGTTTTGTATATCTTCTTTAATAATTGCCGTTATTTTTGCGTCAGCTCTACTGTCGCGCTACTATACGTATAATTATTGCGTGCGATTGTATATAAAATAATTAAATAGATATCTAAAGTCCGCAATGCGTCCTGTATCGATAGTACAAGCACGTCATTTCGTACAGATACATAGAGAACAAATAATGTACTAAAACTTAAGATCGTGTTCACCTAAAAACAAATACATTTATCGTTCAGTTAATTAACCACTTAACAGAATATGTACGACATTGTATATATGCAACGTGCATGAGAGGGTTTCTAATGGTAAAATCGATTGGACAGAAAATGATGCACAGGATGTAGCGGGGTTAATATTCGTTTGAGCATTCGAGACCATGTTGCTGCTGATAGGACGCTTTTCGTCCGCTAGATTGTAGATTGATCGAGTCTTTCCTAATTGAATCTTCCGTGGTGGAGGACGACGAGCAACGTCCTGAAGGTCTTTTCGACGAAACGTCGCGACACAACATCTCCGCAACGACGTTAATCTTGATACGAACGAAATTTTGATATTCGTTATACGCTGCATGTCTGCTCTCTTTCTCTCTTTCTTTTTTATGGCTGGGCAGAAAAATGTATCTCGAGTACCTTCCTCCTCTCGATATTTTCCGACCACGACTTACGGGCTCCGCGTTTTGCCTCCGATATTTCCTGTGCGCTCGAGTATTTTTCCGTGTGCACGGTGACGCACTGTGGCGTCATAAAGATTCGCAGAGATCGACGCGAAGTTAAATCGCATCCACTACTCGTCCCTCTCCGTCGTCATTTTGGTTTCTTTGTCTGTTTCACGGTAGGCTCATCGATACCAACTTTGATAACGCATCTTGACTTTTGACTTCGCTTTATAATTTTTCTTCAAAAACCACATTATTGTCGAGGTTTCGAATATTTTGTCGTTTTTCGACAAAAATTCACGATCTCAAAAGATACATACGTTTGAAATGGAAAAACGTAGTGCGTTATCCACTGGCAAAATGATTGCCTATTTTAGAAGGATGTAAAACTACTCATTGAAGGGTGCAATCGATTCTGAATCTAAATGGGACGTTCCTCGGCTAGTAAATCATCGTTCCTTTTAATTCTCTCCAGTGTACCTTTAAAAACCACAAAGTTCCATAATATAAGATTCTAATTATCCTTACCCAGGTCATTACAAAGTTTTTAAAAAGGGTACGGCTAATTCTCAACAAAATCAGCATTGTCAAACAGAAAATGTAAAATTGGCAAAGAGATAAGTTTTGCAACCAAATGTCCTACGCGTCCTAAGTGCCTAATTGTTTTTGCTTAAATTTCATAAACCTCTCTCCGAGTCCAATGAATCGTACTTGCTACCTGACAAAAAGCTATTAAAAGGGAAAGATGGGTTTTATGAAGGAAAGTAAAAGGTACGGTCACGAGGGATTAGCCTGTCGATGACTAATCGTAGCAAAGCAAAGTTCTTTCGCGCTGTGTACACAATAGAACCGCCATACAGTCCTGCTTTCATTTGGATCGCAAACACAATTTTCTCGACTATTTATTATTATCCGTTACGTCAACGTTAGAGGGATTTTATTATAAATTTCTCAATGATTTTTCGCCTGGCGTAAGCTTCGTCCTCACTAGCCGATTCTTTTCTCGGTGAACGGTCCAGGGCCGCTCGAGAGGTAAACCTTCGAGCAAAACGACTTTCAGAGCTGGCAGTAATGTACTTTCACATTTGCAGACCGAGGCATTGAATCGTGTTGGAAACTCGTTTCGTATTGCGCGACAGGGAAGCGATAGGAGGCGGACAGAGACGCAGACAGAAACCACCTTCAACGGGAATGATTTTTCGCAACGACGCACCGACGCGACGGTGCCGCGAGGCTTCTCACGAAAATGTTAGCTGCCTGGCTCGTTTCGAGTGGAACGGTAACCCGCCGTTGACGTTCATCGGTTTCGCGATCGTCCACCGTGTCCGCGTGTTTCCATTCGTCCAAACTACGCTCGGCCCGATCTGTACAATTCGCTACAATTCAGGTGACACTCGAGGTGTATAAGATTATGACTACAGTGGATGCGTATTCCGACGAAGTGTCGTTCCGACGAATACGTCGAAACAATGAAATGTACGAGTACATACAGTGACTGAAAGAAGGAAATATTTTTACGAATATGTTACGTGTGTTGGACAAAATTTTTTGAAATTTCATTGCTACCCGTATACGATCGAAGCTGATTATGTATCGTGATGATAGCAGCAGAATTTGAAACCAATCTGGAAACGTATATGCAAGTTATAAAACATTTATGTACTGTAAACATACACATTGTGAAAACTTAGTACTTAGTACACCGTATAAATGTTACATAATATAACATTTTGCATTAATACTGTAATGAGATACGATCGTCACGATTGTATTGGTGCATCTTTAAAACAAACACTGAAAATGTATAGAGAAGTTGCAAGATATTTATCGCAAGTATATCCATACTTCGCAGACATTCCGAGAGTATTTACACAGTCAATTATACATTATGTCATTAAGCCACGATACTCGCTGGTTAAATCGTATTTGTATATTTCGTTCGTCGGAACGACAGTTCGTCGGAAAACGGATTCATTGTAATTGTAACCAATAGTCTAAATTATTTAGATCGTTCGATTGAAAACTATCGACCTTTTTCTTCAAAATGCTTTCAACGATCTTCACCGAGTATTTTCGTTAAGACGTACGTTCCTGGATGAACTTTAAAGACCGCGGGCGAATACGGAGGTTCGCGGTACTCTGATATTTAGAGAGCGATCTGTATTCACGTTCCCGCGCAGGACAGCAAGTGCACTGACCCAGTGACACGTGGAAAATCTCTTCGGCGCGTGTACGGTGTGGGTCGCATCGAAAACTCGCGAGGTGACTTTGCCGGCTAATATCGACGATGACAATCGCCACGGAGGCATGTAACTTAACTTTTTGGCAAGAAAAAAGCCACGTGACTTGGCTGACTCGAGATACCTCGATAACTACGCAAATAGCGTCGATTTTAATTTTTCACCTATTCGGCCGATCGAACACGGATCTCTTTCTCGTATAATCTCCATCGACTTTCCAATCCGCGAGTCGCAATTCGAGTCCTCGACGTTGCTTTTCTCCACGATCGTATTACACATACCTCGCGCGTTCTACGAGGAAAAGCAGTTTACCGTCATTGAAAACGGTGACGTTGGAATAGGCCGATGTGATGTAAAAATTCAAGTGCAGCCCATTAAAAGGATAGGAACATTTTTTCTAATCTGTGAAGCCAAGGAGAATGACGAGAAGAAAAGGGACAGTTTAGTTACTGAGAGACAATCGTCGAAATCACATCGTAAAGTAAAGCTGATAAGTAAAGGGTCGTTTAATTTGTAACTTAAAAATCTGACAAATAATTTTCTCTACTCGATAATACGGCGTGTCGTATAATTTTCTCTGTACAATAATGGAAGAACGGTGCAACTTTTCTCGGAAAGCGGATGGACGTTGTCGGTATATATACTGCCGGAGCCGGCCGAGAAAGGAGAATAACGGGACGAACGCTATTTATTGCGTTTTCAGGTCAGACAGGAGCGCGTGAATTTTCGTACGAAAAACGGGTGCCTGCAGGCTTCCAAACCTCTCTTTCTCTTTGTCCATTTTCGAAGGCACTTGCTGTGAAACCGTTGAGGGATTTTCAAAGTAGGGTGCAGAAGCACGATGGTTAGAGTGGGGTGCGATACGATGTGGCGAAGCGGGATCGAGGGAGGGGCGTAAACCGTCGTACGTACGGCCTGGCTCTCTTTATTGCACCCTCCTCTGGGTCGGTGCCGTGGACCCAATTCGCTCCGAGACCTCGACGACGTTGCGCCTCTAGCGCAGTATACCGGGAACGTATTATAGACGAGCTGGATTTTCACGTTCCGATTGGAAAATTCAGAGTCCCGCCCGAGAGAACTGCTATCCTTTAATGGCCAATGACGTCATGCGTCGCCAGGTACGCGATTAGAACAAGCCAGACTCTAATAGGATCGTAAACGTTTCGCTTAGCCACGCTCGAATCAGCGAATCTTCCGTTCCGTTTGAAAAAATTTTCTCACGAATTTCCCGTGGAAACAACCCTCCGCTCGGTCGATTCGATCGTGCGATTCTTCTAAGCGCGATGCGAGATCGCGTTTCGTACTATACGAGAAAAAGAGCGACTGTATCTTTAGACTGGCCGGGTCTGACGTAGAAAGATCCGGTTTCAGTTGGCTCGGGCGCAAACGGATTATCTTCTAATCTAGAGGCCGAAATTTCAAACTACTTTTCGCCTACTTTTGCGAACCTATCGACTAGATTGACTATCGCCCCATAGATCAGGGACGACTGTTTCATTTCTCTAAAAAGTACTCGAGACGAGTTTCAAGGAATGGGCGTAGCTTCCGGACATGATCGGATCGGCAATTCGTAAAGCGGGTAGCTATTTTTGTAATTTACGAAAAGACCACCGCCGCGTTATTAATACTCCGTCATTCGAACGAAGTAGTCATAAAGATATCATCCTTTCCGGCACACGCTTGGTTCTTCGAGTCCCGTGTCCTTCGATCAAATAAACGCTAAATCGTTTCGACGGCATAAACGAGTAAAACGTCCGTTTCAGAAACTACAAAGTTCAAGTCCGATAAAGCGTCCTCGATGGAGTATTGTTTTACTCATCGCATGCGTTCTTGTTCGACATTTTCATGGAAAAACGATTTGCATGAATTTGATGTAAAAACAGGAGACTTTCGACCTTTCGCGCATTGCCGTTCGATTAGATTAACGATTAATCGCGAGGTACGAGCGCGTTCATTTTGTTCGATGGTAGTACGACCGTGAAAGTCCTTAGATCGCTTGGTATTTTACTTGTTTCCGTTTGTTTCACTACGATGATTACAAATAGCTGGTTCGACCACCCGTATACCGTTGTCTTGTCCTTTTTTTTCGTCAGAGACCGGCGTACCGTGGCGCACGGCAAAACAAGAAATCGATGGTGAAAATAATTGCACGAGACGTTTATTTCCATGTAACCCAGCGTTGCAAAATTAACAAACAAAACGAACGTTTCGCGCACGCGTTGCGTACACGCTGATCCTCGATAAGAACGCTCGTTAACGAAAACAAAATTACACAGATCGATCTACATATGTTGAAAGACCATTAGCGACTAGCGTCATTCGCCGACGTCATTGCGATTTCCCTTGAACGCGAACGCTGCGGCGAAGATCGGAACAGCGAAACACGAAACGCGGGGTACGCTTTCAAAAATCAACATGCAAACTGATCGGTTCCAGAAGATTTAATTGGACGAAGGAATTATACACGTCCCTTTTTGATCGAATAAAATTGCAACATTTTCACGTAGCAACGTATCCATATGTCCTGCAGATTCACGCGATAAAGAGGTCTCGATGGTTTCTTAAAGCGACGGTGGCGGTTGGAGTTGGAGCGCGTATACGTCAGAGCGTGGCACATGAGTCATCGAAGAGGAAACGGGGACGGGGCGCTTGATGCGCCCACGATATCGCCGCCCCTGCGCAGAAAGTGAGCGCAAATCGCCGAGGCGTACCGAAGATGGCCGAAGTGTTTCAGTCGTGCGGCAGCCGAGCCCGAGCGATCCCCCGATCGCAGTCGTGCGCGTTGGAACGACAGGTACTACGAGTACGGGTACGGGTACGGGCAGTCAGTAGTGGACTAGCGGCAACGGGAGCAGCAGCAGTAGCGTCTACGACGGCCGTAGCAGTGGTGCAACGCTAACAACAGAACAAAACAGAGAAGAGAGTATGGTAGGTCAAATTGACAGAAGACATCGGTAAACGGGTAAATAACGGGTTCGTCGCGTTTACCCTGTTCTGTCTGGGTGAAAATCCGTCGTGTTGAAAACGAAGGTGCGCGCAAACGCTGGCTGCTCCACGGAATATGTATGTGACGGAGGTGGGCGAGGGCCGTGCGAAAAAGTGGCGAAAACTGTGAGAGAGGTGCAGTGCCTCCACGTCGGTGGCAGTGGCGGTATTGGTAGTAGTGGTGTGGTGGTCGTGGCGGTGGTGGTGGCGGCGGCGGTGTGGTATTGCTGGTGCTACTTCGGTGTATATACGCGTGTATATTGGTGAGACACGCACTTCGGCGGGGCCGTGGTTCTCGCTCTCTCTTCTGTTACGTTTCATTCCCTCCTTCTCTCGAATCCCCCTATTCACCGCGACTATCCTCTCTGTCGCGCTCACGGAGGCCATCGTACCGAAAGCGACCGAGCCAGGCCAGGCACTACGCAAGATGGCTGTGTGTCGCTAACGAGAGCCCGACAAACCAGACGGGGAAAAGATAACCCGGGAATAAACAGAACATGCTGCTACGTGATCGTCGGGCCCGTCCCTGAACAGAGAGACACTGGCCAAGAACCGAGAGGTATGTTTCTCTTTTTCTTCTTTTCTCTCCTACTTCAATTTTGCCGACGATCCGTAACATGTTCTTTCCTTCGCTCTTTCTTTCCGACACGCCGTTAATCTCGTGTGTTTCCATCCCTTGCGTACGAATCAATGAAATGATGCTTTTCTATATTTCTACCGACGATATTTGCGGTTGACAGGTTACCGGAAGATACCGTGACTCGCGTGTCTTACCCGTTCCACTCTCGGTCGAGCGATTCACGTATAGCTTATCATATTGCGAACGCGTATATTCTCACGAACATACGTACGTTCGATAAACTGAAAACGTAAACAAATTAAAGTTTTCCCCCTCGTGAACTTCGGTCAATTGCCGTGCGTTCGTTTCACGAAACTTTTCTGCGAAAACCAGTAGGCTGATCGCGCGATCATATGGTGTAAATTGATCAGGTTAGCGGCGTGACAGTTTAAATTTTTTCTCCGCACCAGGTTTTGTGCGACGTCGACACGACAGCCACCTAGGAGATCGCGAAACGGGAAGCTGAATCGGAAACATCTGTTGCCGAAAGCTTGGAAAGGCGAACATAACCTCAGAATGTCGGTTTGCATGCGTCGTCGTTAGGTAGAAGATATATGTTCGGATCCGTGTTTTTCATTTCCGTCGATTTATGCTTTTATCAACGAAAGCAATCGTCGGTAGGTGTGTGCGTGCGCGTTTCGAGCTTGATAAATAACTTTTTGCCGTGGTAACGTTTTGCCTAACTTTTTTAATCGTAACGATCGTCTCGAGCGTGGATCTCGATAATATGTTGCGCAGTGGGATGCAATTTCACGAAACGCGTAGTATTCCTGAAATTGGACGAAATGCCAGCGCAAACGGAGTCGTGCCGACCGAGTGGAAAAGTTTGTGAATTGTAACACGCGAGCGAAGAACATCTGTCGACCAAGCAACTGCGTGCACGTAGGCTGGAAGTCGCGTCGCAGAAGCGTTTACTGGATCGCGATTTCTACGTGTCACCGAGTTGTACGTCGATAGCGTACGTATATATGTATATATATACATATACGATGTTTCATTACGAACGAAATCCTAGCACTTTTCGTTGCTTCGTTCAACACGCGCGTAAGCTCGCCTGGAAATTCCCCATCCACATAACACACCGTCGGTTGCTTCGTGCCAAAGTTTATACAGTATCTGGATCATTTACCAACGCGCGACCGTCCTCGTTCCTTTCTCTTTTTTTTTCTTTTTTACGTTAAAACCTACTGTCACAGGCAGTAGCGATATTTTTTATTTCCGCTTAGCTGGGAGACTCTCGTATCGATACCACGTTTCGTTTTGTGAATCGTGCTACGTTGCCGTCGAATGGTTCTTCCCCCGGCTGAAATTATATTTTAGCGACGGATCGAAAACTGCTCGCGATGTCGATCAATATCAACTCTTGCCTCATGAGTTTTCCGTTTTTTTTTTTTTTTTTGTAGTATATACGTTAGGATTAATTAATACTTTAACAAGGTATCTACACACGATTTTGTCCATGTTAGTCAAAACGTCTTATGTAGCGTCTTTTCATTTTTTAAGATATGCTGAAATATTTAAACTATATCGGTGTTTTTTATTTTTTAAGTGAGGTTATATAGGCTGTTCCGAAATAATGACCAAACACTTTAAACTGAACGAAGCAAAATAAAGATAGCACAATGAATATGATAAAAATTCGAATTTATTCGGTTTCGATATGGTAGATAGAATACTATAACTGAGAAGGGTAGAATTTGTATTCGGTAATCTATGATTTTATAATTTTAAAACAAATTCAGGGTTAAAATTGAACTTTGATACGATTATGAGACTCCTCTTGTTTCACTTCAGAAATGAGTGATTTAGAAGCCACATTGGTCAACTACATAAATCAAGTACGGGAAAATGATGATGTTACGAATGCTGTTCTTCAAATTTGCTATTATTCATGTTACCTTCTCCTGATAGATGACTTTATGGAACTAAATGATTTGTTTCTTGAGAACTGAACATTAATTGTTCACTCGAGTAATGAAATTGAGGAATTAACAGAAAGTGGAGAACACGATCGGTTTAGTTTCTGAGATAGTCGAAAATGTAGCTCGATATTATAAAGAAAGACGTTAATCTTTCGAAATAAGACGAGCCACTAACTACATTTCTCTTTCCATTTCGAAAACGAAATAGCAAGCGAAAGCAATTTCAAGATAGAAAGAAAAATAATCATCGAATCGTTTTCCCGTGGAACTCCGACTGAAAATCCAATTAGTTTCATCCGTATCCCTGTTCCTCGGAGTTCTGCGCGTTCATCCGCAGATCGATTGGTGCTCTATATTGTCGCGTTTGATTATCGTTTTCTAATTATCGACCGCCGTCTGGCAGTCCGTGAGGCAAACGAAGTAATCGGAAGTGGCAACCGGCGGCATAGTGTGCTCGCCCAGCATTTTTTATCTCGTTTCTACGAGATTTCCTCAAACGTGGCCTTCCTAAAGGCCTTTCGGCATTTCGAGGTCCACCTCTCGACACGTACGAGCACCTCCCAGAAGGACATTACCACACTTTACGATTACTACTTCTCTTCATCGTGCGTGCGTGTATATATCAACGTACGTCGTTCCATTTACTTTTTCCTGTTCCTCTTACAAACCACGTTTCGTTTTTAACACCGCGATAGGCGAATGACAAAGCACGAAACAACGTTTTATGGTAATATATCGTGATACAAGCGGGAAGGACGTGATTCCTCATGTAAAAATAACTTGGAAATGTCGAATTTTTCATACGATGCTTTGTTTTCGAGAAAATGCAATTTGATAATTTGCTTGATATACATACAAGGTGTATTTCATTGTAATTCATGATAAAAATGGGGTTAGGGAGATTCTGTGACTGAAAACGAAACTAAAATGAAGGATAAAGAATTTGCTTTTAAGGAAATCAAGTTTGAAAACTTGTCAGGTTAGATATGTGAATCTGCCTGATTCACCCAGCTAGACAGGAGTGAACAATAGACTGGACACTACTGTAGACGCAAAAACAAGTTGAGAACCTGGAGCAAGGATTTTGCATTCGGAGATTTTTTACGAGAGAATCGAAATTTTGTCCAGACTGCGTTTATCAGATTAATTCCCGACTAAACGTGATCAGTTTTTTGAAGAAAAACTTATTTTAGCTTATTTTCATATATAAAATAATTTTGTTGTGATTGTTTTTCCATATTCGGTCGAGAATTAGTTAAACTCACATCTACCAAAATATCCAGGGTTCATAACAAAAATGACCTTTGTCCATGTTTGACTCATTCCTCATTTTTCCTCAATACATTTAAATCACGATTTCGCAATCACCTTGTATATTAGGAACGGTAAGGCACATACATCAACTATGCTCAACGATAGTTATTGTTTCTAAAGACATTATAATGAAATATTGTATAATTACACGAAATTGTACGGCGATGAGGAAGTTTGATCGAAAATGGTTGTTTCGTGATTTCAAGGCGATCACGAGCAAGTTTGTGGAGTAAACCGAATATCGATCGATACATTAAACGAACTTGCTATAGCGCTCTGGGACATTTGTTGATCTTTAGGTAACCTTAAATGAGGAATACGTTCGATATCGCGCGATAAAAGCAAGATAGGTGGCCAAGCTCATCCTTAAAATCTTCGAATACTCATTTCTTATACAGTGGTGTGTGAGAGTTTTCGGATAGATTTCCCACTTTATACTTCAAAAACGATACTTTAAAGAATTTGAAATCGTGATTGGCAAGACGGAGTTTATGAAATTCCAACGATTTTTATTTTTATTTTTAAATACAGTGACCAATATAATACTTATAAAAAATTTGTTTAATTATCCTTCATTTAAACACGAGAGTGCTACGTTAAATTTCTCCCTGTCTTTCAAATAATAAATTCTACAAAATTGAAGTTAAAATATCTTTTAAAATACTCAATTTTCGACCTTGTTGTTGTTATTGTTATTGTTATTTGTTATTGTTGTTGTTGTCTTAATATCTTTCTATGTAGAATGAGTAAACGATTTGGTTTACGATAAGAAATGTTCTCGTTTTAAGAAATAATATAACTGCGAAATGCATATACATCATTGTACTTGCGAAGAAAAATCATCGGGAAATATTCGTAGTTTTCCTTGCAACTATTCATCTTTTTTCTATAACATTTTCTTTTAACTTTATCCGAGAAAGAGATAAGACGCTCCAGTTTCGTAAATCATCTTGCATAATTGTGTAACGATATTTATTTGTTGCATTGCTTTCTTTCACTCGCCATATCCTTATATCAAATATCTCTTAAAAGATTCTTTTAGATATCGCTATGTTAGAATATAGTTAAAGCGAAAAATTCATTTGACAGTAAACTTTTGCAAAATAATCGTAAGATAATCTTCGTCGAAATTCCTATTCTAAATGATATACAAACTTTTAATTTTACAATTATATTCTTAATCGTAAGAGACGTTTCAATGCCTTTTTTTTTTAAGAAAATAGATCTTTCTTTCGTATCATATTTGTATTCTACAAAGAAATTTCGTATTTTTTTTTTTTTTTTATGAAATAAAACCCTCTATTCGCTTATATCGTTCAACGGAATTTTCCATGCTTCATGGCCTTCCGTTTAAGGACTAAGCTTGGTCTGAATACTCCTATCTTCTGGTGAAAGCTCGGGTATCCTTTTGCTCGTACCGCTCGAACGCGAGACTCGTCGCTTACTTGGTAGATCTGGTTATTTCGTCGGTCGTAAACCACGATTCCACTCGAAACCATCTCTGACACGCTTCCAATTCGATTTAGTTTAGCGTAGGTTTTTGCAAACACAAATAGAACGCGACACACAAGACTCATCAAACGTCTGTTACACTGTTTGATCGATAGAAACACTGTGGAATCTTGTTACAGTGTTCCTTGGAACGAATGGGATAAAGATGCTCCTCCAATCGACGATACTGTTCTTCGACTTTTATTTTCACGCGTTTCGTGCCGAAAAATCGTTCATTTCTCCGATATGAAATAGGATCAACATTTTTAAGGAAGTTATAGTAAAGGAATGTTAAGATTCAAAATTCGTTATAAATTAATTCTGTATCGGAACTATCTCTTCATCTGATTTGAGGATTAAATATTTTGTATCATCTTGTTGGACATTTAGAAAACATTAGTATCATTATTTACACAGACTAATAGTAACGATAGTAGTTAATATTCTCTTCGTGTTTTACAAAACATTGCGGATCTATGGCTTATTTTCAAAGTATCTTCAAATTTATCAGACTATTCCCTTCGTCAATTCTTTCATACTTGAAATACATACTTTTTTTTATTCGAGAGCGACGTAAAAATCAGAAAAACAAGAATAGACTTATCTATTTCTTCCGCATCGATCTGCAAATGAAATCCGAGTAAAATTCCTAAGAAATTTTGTTATCCGATTATCTTGGACATAGAATTAAAATAATATTTCTAAGGGATTTCCCCTTAAGATAAATCCCTTAATGTTTATTATCTTCCCCTTCCGAACTTTCTTCGGCACGAAACCAAACTGGAATTTCTAATGAATCATCGTTTTGAATTTCCCCATTGTATTCGGAATACTTGGTTGTAGTTTGTTGATGAAACAAATGCTCGTTTAGAAGGTTGTTGGGTAGTTCAATAGAAATTCGTAAATACTTCTAAATTGCGTTTAAGAGCCGATGTTGGTCGTAAAATTTTGCCACCCACATCGCTAGCAGCGAAATTCGAATATGAACGAGTTGGTCTTCGATGTGACGCATAGCAAGGAATGTTGCAGACAAATAGCGTCTCGATTTACACACGTAAATATCATAGGACACGTGTTGCGGAAGGATACACGTTTCGGACGAGAGATATAAGTCTAAAAGGGTGTAAACGTGATATAGAACAGTTTAATCGGAAAATTCCATTGTCGAAGGAACCGTTATCTTACGTACGGCTGGTCGGCGTGGAAAGCGTGGAATTTTACAAGGGAAGAAGGGGCGTATAATGTGTTTATTGTGTAGTAATCTTAACAATCGACTGACGAAGTTTCTACGATATGGTGAAAAACGGTACCCGCTTAATCGGCTCAAATGGCTTCTTACATAATATTGAGCAGCGATTTGTTGTTTTCCCGACGTGCGTCGTTGATTCACGTAAGAATTTTTAAATTCCAAATAGCCAATTTTATTTTATTACTTAATTCCTTACCAAGGTTATTCCTTTATTTGCTTGCGGTGTTAAATATGTATTTTTGTATTCTACTGAACATTTCAAACACGATCATTCCATATTGCCTACAAAATTTTATAGTTTTACTACTAATTTTTATGAGACAATGTTATTTGTTCGGACAAATCGTTTTCTTTTCAATTGAGGACTATAATACCAATTTTAAAGCTCAATTGATTTTCAAAAAATGTCGTGTCACCAAAATCGTTCTTTTATTTTCTTCACTCTCTTCAAAATATCGAAGGTACTAAAATATTCCTTGTCTTAATAGCTTGTCTTTCAATCGTCGTATTAAAATGTTTCTGCTTGATCAAAACTGACGTTAATATTAGATAATCAACAGATATGTAGTTATCATGTTTTCTTCCTGTGATGTTCAGTTGTATATATTAGCCACCAAGTGACATTGAAATAAAAATTCAACGACGATACAGCATCTCACATTTTTCCTGTGTGCTCTTCA
Organism: Bombus bifarius; assembly: GCF_011952205.1. NCBI lineage: Eukaryota > Metazoa > Arthropoda > Insecta > Hymenoptera > Apidae > Bombus > Bombus bifarius. The sequence goes on from NW_022884386.1 coordinate 6,300,306, forward strand.
ATTATATAATTGCATGCTTCGTTATGATAATACCCACTTACCATTATTGATTTATATCCGAATCAGAGTGTTTGGAAAACGCGAATATCTCTCATCTAAGATACAAGAAAATGAGGAGACAGATTCAAGACTTTCGTTGGAAATTGCTTTCGAGCGAAGGATAACGAGTTACGAAACGTTGTCGAGGACGAAATTGCGTAGAGGAATAAATTGTGATGATTCTTCTCGAGGAAACAGATCGAAAACGTAAAAAAGAAAATGAAGAGTTTGCAGCAGTAAGGAAGCAGCTCCCATATATAAATTGAACTGACTGCGAGAGAAAGAAAGATGTAAGTTCCATATCCAAAAATGCTTTACTTTATTATTGCAAACATTAATCGTCTATGAATTTGTAACACGTTTGGAAAAGTGATTTGATGTTGAGTTGGTTTTCGTTGGTTTGTTCGCAACACTGGGGAAAGCACTTACTGCAACAACCTCTTCAAATATGTTCTCTTCGAAACATTCGTTTCAGTGAAAATTGAAGCTTGCTTTAATAACAATTTGGTAATAATTGCAGCAATCCTTTCGAAACGACTCGTACTCGATCTGCAAACGCCATGTACATACTCGTGGATTACTTGCAAACATGACCTTACCACTATCCTATTCCAACGATTGTTAGCAGCGGCGTGAAAACTTGCTAGAGTAGAAACGAAGAGTCTAACGCATGATCATCCAATTTGTCGGCGAACTTTTGTGCGCGCGATTGCAGGTTATAAATACAAGACGTAACAGCAGACGTTTATGATCGCGATACTAGACGGTTAATTTACGACAACGGACGGGCTCGAACTGTTCGCTGTCTCTTTCGAGGAGAAGCAACGCGAGTTTGCGAGCGCGTACTTCTTAATCGGACAGTGTTTCAACTCGATACAATTTGGTATACGGCCCAGTAAGATTCGATTTATTGTCGCGTGTCTGTATCTCGAAGTACGACTCTGCAGCGAAAAGTAGAAACTTGTGTTATCCAAGTTGTTTCGAGTCATTTTCCTTGCGTTATCAATCGTCTAAGCGACGAATACCGCGATTCATCGACGACAACAATCCGTTATCTAAAGCGAGAAAGTAGTGAAACGACGTACGTACGTCTGGTGTATGGCGTTTTCGATCGTTTCCTTGCATTCGTCGCAGCTTCGAAAATATCCTCTGGAACGGTCGTTATTCTCGCGTCAGATACAAAGAATTGGTCAATTGATAGCCGATGGAATCGATGCCTCGACGCGTTTCTAATTTGCTCGCGTCAAACGTGTCTCGCATTCTCCTTGCATCCGCGCTGAAAATGAGTTGACTTTTATCTTTCCCGTTCGGGAAGTTACAATATCTTCGTGATTCATCTGGACGGTTCATTGTTCGATCGGTGGTGACTCTATGCCGCGGCAAAAGTTTCTACGAAAGCTAGGTCAGTTTCGGGTCTTTTCGGGTTTCCCGTTTATCTAGCGATCAGCTTGAGTCACCACGATGACTGTATACCGTAGTCTAGACGTTGCGCGCGATTATTCGTAGCCTTTTGCAAGGGTAGCGTCGTGGACTGCGGCTTGGAACGCGCGAGTACCATCGCAAGCAAGCGCAAACTCGGCAAAGTCGGACTTTCGTTTCGTTGGTTCGCGCAACTTGCACGGATAGACAAGAGAGCGAGCGAGAGAGAGAGAGAGAGAGAGAGAGAGAAAGTGACTCATCGCCAGTCGCCAGTCTATATCGCGATAGAAACAATAGCTGTCCACGTTTGGAGAGTCACGGCTGTGCCATGAGAGTGAATTGTTTCACAAATCTGAACCACTCGTCGGTCACGAAAAATCGCGATAGATTAGGTACGCTAATCGCGTTGTTTGCTGGTCGGCGCCTACTCGCTTTTTTCCGTTATTGTGTGCCGTCGCTTCGAAACGATTATACGCGAGTCGTTCGTAGATAAGTCGGGAGAGATCAACGACGACGCTCGACAACGCGACTTTGCAATGCAAAGATCGTCCGTTGTGTTCGATGTATCATGTTTATCACGATGTCACGAGCCAACACTATTGCTGTTTATTTATTCTTTCTTCGTTCTTTTTAATTGATGGCTACGTAATTGTCTGAAAAGTTGGATCCGTTGCTGAACTTTGCAATAACCAATCGACATGATAATATATAAAAGTCGACTGATCACGAATAGTAAGCTGAAACTCCTTCGATCCGCTATCTGCTACGTTCAGCTATTACGTAAAGTTGCTACTCTTATTACGACGTACTTCGGATAGCGCTTCGTTCTTCAAACACCACTAGTCAAGGAGGACGTCTATTCACATTTTTCTTCGTTTTCACCAGCCCTGTTTTTCGTCTGATCCAAGGCGTGCTACCGAAATTCGTCGTCGAACCAACAACCGGCTTTTTTCACCTTCTCGCCAACCGGCCGTCCGCTGGAATTATACTACGACCCACATTTACGATCGTTCTTTTCTTCCTTCTCTTACCTGGCGTGACGAGGTACCGTGAGACGAAACTTTCTAGCCCTGCTACTTACTCTTCTCCACTGATTTCATCTTATAAACTTGACGATCGTCGAGAAGAGCGTGCAGGGAGAGAATAGTTTGGCACAAAGACGACGCGACGGTGACGAGGCGATTCGCGTTCAAACTTAGCTCACGACCAACGAGTCGCGAATTCGTTGTAGCTTTCGAGTAGTTTTGTACATAGCTTCTAATTAATTTTTAGCCAAGCGCCGCGAGAGACGCGATATATTGAGAAGATTTCAACGAAGAATAGATTCGTGATCTATTGATACCACACGTAATCTGTTGACGCGCTAGCCTTTCAATATCCAAAATTATCAATCCTATTCTTTATCAGTTTCTCGATTTCATTATCCAGCCACACTATTAACGTTCAATTCTCAGAAACCAAGTGATACTCTCATAAATTCATTAGTCGTAAAAATGACATAAACGATAGAAGCGATTCTGCGGAGATATCTGAATGAAGACTTTAAACGTGTCTATTCAATGTTAAGATCTTAGAACAGCTGGAACATGTGTTTGGCCATATTCTAAATGTTTATGTAGATTCTACGAAGTGTCAGATATTTATTAGAGACGGTAATGGATTTTTTAAGTCACGCCGGTATATTGTTTATTTCAGTTTAATTTTAGCAGAACATTTGGTCCTGGTTATTAGACACAATTATGAAGAGTTAATAGTAGATAAACTTTAGTAGAGAAAACTCACCCACAACTTTGACAATACAACGAAAATCACAACTTTTTGATCGAATTACACCAGGGTCTCCCTGCAAAATAATTTACCAGCTAATAATATTAGTAATTTGACAAGTTACAAGTTGTAGACTTCTCTTTTACAACTCTACTTTACGTATCTCAATCGGATAACTAATCATTTGTATAATTCAGTTGCAAAATCTAATTCCTTTTAGTAATTTGTTATTGTTGCATTAGCGAATTTATTGTAACTTACGATTTGTAAAATTTCGCTAATATTAATCGGCTGGAGTAGAAAATCCCAGGTGCCCAAGTACTTCTGGACTACAGTGTACAATATACAATACGATTCGCGATATCGCGTTGTCTTTGGTGCACCAATTAAACAGAACTCTCTCTCTCACCGAGTAACGAGACAGTTAACATAAACGTAACTGTACTTGGTGGTACCGTAGATCGTTCATAATACGGAGCAACACTATTTCTGACAAGTAGCACTATAATTAGAGCACGTCGTGCACGCGGATGAAGAGGGATAGCCGGAAGAGGGAAAGAGAAAGAAAAGATCGTGGACATGTGTTAACGCGTGTGGAGGTGCCGCGGGGGCGAGAACCGAATCGGAGCTAACGAAAGTTTCCAAAACATTCGTCACGTGCCGATCGATCCGGGACGCGGTCGACCGAGCCACGGTATTTCTTTGTCATGTTTCGTTTTCCTTTTCCACACCGGGATACACCTACGTATTATGCTACTGTCGAGTTTTACTTTGCGACGTGTAACGTCGATTCTCGCGCGTGCACTCGCGAAGCTTTCTTTCGCGATCGATAAGAGGAAAGAAAGGCACAAGCGTTATCTTATCTAAAGCTTAATTTCATAAGTGCTAGTTTACCGGCGCTAGAAACGAGCGCTCCAGAAATCGATCGCATTATATTCTGTATTTCCTGGAAGTATACCCGGGATTTTCTGGAAATTATGGGAAACTTGATTTCTATAGCTGGATCTGGTGAAACAGATGCGATTTTCGCGTAGGGAAATTTCACGATTAATAACGGAGTATGTAGAAGCGTTAGCTCGAGAGAGACCAACCCAATATGTTTGCCCTGTTGCAGCTACTCGGAGTGTCAACGCGCAGAAACCTGATATTCGGTAGATGCCTTTTGAGAGCCGCTGGCCCGAATCAGCGTGGAACCATACAAAGGCACATGTACGTGAAGGAGATTCTAAAATATTCATAGTCGTCGTGGTCGGCTGTTAGTTGCGTACGTTTTTATATATCGCGCGTCGCCTCGTCGCAATGGCGAGCTGTGGGCTCCTCTCTCGGTTCGCCTAAATCAGAACGACGCACGATGGGTCCCCTCTTTTCTCTGGCTCGATCTCCCACTGCTCGCAACAACATGCCTCGGAATAAAATCCATCCACGAATATACGGAAACTCTTGCCGTTCTGTATCCTCTTCTATTCTCTATCCTCCATTTGCCGTAGTTTTGTTCACTTAACTTTGTTCATTTTCGTTTTATTTTTAGTTTTGCTGACGCTTTTCCGTTATTTATCATTTGCTGTCGAATCGGAAACAGCGGTTATATATCGCTTGTTAGCTGACTTATTGTACGATTAGAGAGACACAATTGTAGATCGTAGGAACGAGTCATCTCGCTCGATCAAACTGGCGATCAGAACCGCTCTCTGTCAGCCTTTTTCCGATTCGAGAAACGTTCCAACATTCGAACGCCCGATAACGTCTTTACCTCGCGAAGAACGATCGTGTGAAATAGTAACGATCGTGTTTCCCTTTATAATTACAGGGAATGTGTGACATGTTCATCCAAACACAGCAGACGAGTAGCGTCAACGGCAGCAGCAGCAGCAGCAGCAGCAGCAGTAACAACACCGTTCACCACCACAGCAAGAAACGCAAGTTGGAGTACAACGTGAGTCAGCCGGTGATCCAACACGCATTGGTTCAATCGACCGGCGACTACCAATTAGACAATACCGGTCTGCAACAACGGTACTCCGTGAACGGTGCTAATACCGCATTTAGCTCGCTGCACAACAATAATGCGCTGCAGAAGAGTAGCCCGAACCAACAGACCCTGGTACGAGCCTCGACGATCAAGCTCTTAGACACGTACCAACGCTGTGGCCAGAAGGTTGGTGCCACTTCCTCCGATTTTCTCTTACCGATAATTCTCTTCTGACCCGCGTGATCGCGTCGAGGAAAGTCGACTTATCCTCGTCTCGATCCTTCTTTCTCTTGGTCTCGTTTCCATTATCATAGAAGACGAACGTTGGTCATACGTTCGTAAACGCTTAGATCACAAATTTACAATCGAGAATAATGTATCTTTAAGCGAATTCTTGCTGTTTAAACTCTATATCTATCGAATCCGTCGCTTCTTTTCCTATACTTTATTCTTCCTTGCTATTGATACGCTCGATGAGACGCCGCTTACCGCTTGAAATCGCTATAAATAAGTATTAACGGTGAAGCCATTCTCCTCACCTAAAAACAAGCCCGAAGAAGACTTTCTTCCACGGTTTTGTAACGCGCAATCGTGCGATGGGACGTGTCCCGATAGGAAACAGAGTCCTTATGCGTGTTATTTATGAATGTTATCGTGAAATAAAATAGCCTCGGTTTTATTTCAAGCGTTTGTTACATCGTTCAAGGGGCATGCGACATCCTGAATTCCTAGGGACGTATTCTTCCAGGTGTTTCTCGTTCTCTTCACATCGCGTCCTGTGTCGTTCAGCTTGGTTCGAAGCAGCGATTTCTACTACCAGCTAGCGACAGAGTTGATCCGTTCTTTATCCGTGTATATACTTTATTTCGTCATCCAGTTGGTTTTGTCTGATAAGAAAACTTGCGTCTACCAGCGGTATTTTTCTCTGCTTATTTTTCACCATGCTGGTTTCCGCAATCGTTCATGATACAACTCGTTACGACCGCTAAAAATAGTGGCGCGTTCTTTCCTTTCGCGAGCGAACGGTCATCGTGCTCGCCATTTTTTCTCCATGACCGTTCGAAAATCGACTTTGTCATCTGGCCACGTTGGCTGTTTCGCAGAAGTAAGTAGTGGTTTTCGACGACAGCGATTCGTCAAGTCGTTTGGCAAAAGAATAAAAAAGGAACCAAGAGTTTTACTGAAAGAGAGAGAAAGAAAGAAAGAGAGAGAGAGAGAGAGAGAGAGAACGTAGTATCCACAGAATGATAATCGTTGGCGTTCGACAGCTACGGATTAATATCGTCTAATACCTGTCATGAGCCAACTTTCACAAAGGTAGCTTCGTTCCGCACGGACATACAGAGCCGTAAACAATTTTTGTCTTTGCGTATCTATCGTATTAAATGCTTCGTAAATCGATACGATGTTATTCTGACGGATAATTAGGGGTATAATTGATTTTCGTTGATCCTTCGATCGCGAAAATATTGTAAGCAAGTACAGATGTACGAGCGTTTCTCAGAAATTTTTCCATGTGGCGTAGTTAGATATCGATTGCCGTCAAGGCTTTCATTTCATATTTCATGACCGGCCATCGTGATGTATTTCCGCTATAGTGTTCGAAGTTTCTTAATGCTTGCTAAATCTCAATGTCGAAGATCATCATCGAAACGACGTAAATCGATGTGTATGCAAAAAACCATTACGTAGAACATTAATAACTAAATTTTTCTTCATATTCTACTGACTACACATCCCGTACGTGTTTGAAACTAATTTTTAACAACGTGCGAATGTCTGTGTGTATGTGTGTATTTATTTAACAGACAAGAGTCATGTTATTCATGTTACATCAATTCTTACGGATTGTGTTTTGGATTTGTGTTGCCTCGGCTTGGATTCATCAAAGTTTCGTCTTGCGTGTGTTCGTCGTTATCGTCCCTACCCAATTAAAGCTATCAAAAACTATCTACGATCTCTTAATACCCAAAAATTTTTGTATAAGGTATATTCCTCCTACAGAGAAAAACCTGGTCGAGGGAGGGTAATGGTGACGGCCTGGCAGTCCACTCCGCCAACGCGACGAACGCAGTGGGTAGTACTGTAGTGTCGCAACATCATAATCAACAGCAACAGCAGCTGCAACAACAACAGCAGCAGCAACAACAACAACAACACAAGCAGACAGGAATGACGGCACATAGCAAGCAAGTAACCAACGCTGCCAATGGAGGCGGTGGCAGCAACCCCCAAGGGGATGGAGATTACCAGTTGGTACAGCACGAGGTTCTCTATTCTATGACTAATCAATATGAAGTCCTCGAGTTTTTGGGCAGAGGTACTTTTGGACAGGTAAAAGTTTCCTTTTACTCTTCTGTATAAACTGTGCTATTTCTACCTGTTCATAGAAACTAAACGACATTTCGTGTTTGTTTTGCCCCTAGGTTGTAAAATGCTGGAAAAAGGGAACCAATGAAATAGTTGCCATCAAAATTCTGAAGAACCATCCATCCTATGCGCGCCAAGGGCAGATTGAGGTGAGTTAGGATATGGATGATTGGTCAGTTTTATTCTTAAGTCATGACTAAATGCAATTTTTATCCTGAATAGGTCTCCATCCTGTCTCGACTCAGTCAGGAAAATGCGGATGAGTTCAACTTTGTGCGCGCTTATGAGTGCTTTCAGCACAAATCCCATACCTGCTTGGTCTTTGAGATGTTAGAACAGAATCTGTATGATTTCCTGAAACAGAATAAATTTTCACCCCTACCCCTCAAATATATCAGACCGATTCTTCAACAAGTACTCACCGCTCTTTTGAAACTTAAGGTAAACTGCGTTTATGTACTTACATGCTGGAACAATTTCGTGTTAATTTTTTTATGGATTACCGAATAACCTTATGAATATATCTTTTTAGCAATTGGGGTTAATTCACGCAGACCTTAAGCCTGAAAACATTATGTTGGTGGATCCAGTTCGTCAGCCTTATCGTGTAAAAGTTATTGATTTTGGGTCAGCTTCCCATGTATCTAAAGCTGTCTGCAACACGTATTTACAATCGCGATACTACCGTGCACCTGAAATTATACTTGGACTTCCATATTGTGAAGCAATAGATATGTGGTCGCTCGGCTGTGTGGTTGCCGAATTGTTTTTAGGATGGCCTCTATACCCTGGTAGTTCAGAATACGATCAGATTCGATACATAAGTCAGACGCAAGGCCTACCAACGGAACACATGTTAAACAATGCCAGCAAAACAACAAAATTCTTTTACAGAGACATGGACAGTAAGTATCGTACTTCATAACCGTCACGAAATTGATATTCTTGACGAACAAATACAGATAACGTTAATTGAATTGCAGGTACATATCCATTTTGGCGATTAAAAACACCGGAAGAGCATGAGGCTGAAACTGGTATTAAATCAAAGGAAGCGAGGAAGTATATTTTTAACTGTCTAGATGATATTGGTCAAGTTAATGTCCCGACTGATTTGGAGGGTGGTCAACTTTTGGCAGAAAAAGCAGATAGAAGAGAGTTCATTGACCTCTTGAAGAGGATGCTCACAATGGACCAGGTAGTAATATCTAGTTCATGCTTTGATTCCATGCAACGATCGGAAGACAATGGCTAATTTCTAGAATAAGCGAGAGTCATTCCTTATCTATCGTGTATCCTTATTATTTGTAGGAGCGCCGCATAACACCTGGGGAGGCTCTGAACCATGCCTTTGTTACGCTGGCCCATTTAGTCGATTATGCACATTGTAACAATGTTAAGGCTTCCGTCCAAATGATGGAGGTTTGCCGACGAGCTGGCGACTTCACTGCAAGTCCAGCGCATCATCAAGCTCCTCCAGCACCTCAACCACCACCACCAACATCATTGGTAGCTAATTTCGTGCCGACGACAAATGGTAGTGCCGTAACTTTCACCTTCAACAACCAGTTGACCAATCAAGTACAGCGATTGGTTAGGGAACATCGGACTGCGCAAACAGGATATGATAATCTGGTTTGTTCATAATTTTTCTCGGTACCCTTAATCGACGCAATGTTTAATATCGTGTTATTTGAAAATTCAGTTTTGATCTTTCGCTTTCGCATTTTAGTTTTATTGTTTGTTGTTTATGTTCCTTCATATTATATATTTTGTATATGGAGTTTATTTTCTATCACGGTGTATTCTTTCTTTTAGTATCAAATATACAGTAACAGTAGTCGCCGTGCGACTCAGTACAGTAGCTCGTCAAGTGGATCAAATAGCGGACGAAGTGGAGTGCACGACTTTCCACATCAATTGGTGCCTGGTCTACTTTGTCATCCACCCAGTTATCAGACGATGCCAAGTCCTGCAAAACACGTAGTTGTTGCTCAAGTAAATAAGACACTTTTTATTTTAACTTAGTTACATATAATCATATTGTATATAATCAAATGTTTCAAAAAAAATTCATGATCGTTTAATTGTGCTTTACACGTTTTACAGCCTCCACAAGCGCAACAAGGTCCGTTACAAATCCAACCATCGATTATATCGCAGCAGGCTGTTGCTGCTGCAGCTGCAGCTGCCCAACAACAGTATGCAGCAGTTCCCGTATCTATGGTGGAAACTGGACGACAAATGTTACTAACCGTAAGTATTCTTGAAACGAACAAATGTCAAAACGTTTATGAATTATAAATGGCCAATTATATTTTATCCTTGGATCACAGAACGCTGTACAAACCTCTTGGCCTGGTGGAAGTCGTCAAATGGCCGCTATCGTACCATCTTGGCAGCAGTTACCACCGCAACATGCAGCCATACAGCAGCCATTACTGAGTGATGCCGGAGATTGGGGAAGGCCTCTTATTGTCGATAGCTCTGCTATTCTACAGGTAAACCTTATTGCCTTACTTAACAGTTACTTTTATAAGCCGGTCGGATAGGTTTGTAACCAATCTCCCGTGTTTTGGGGAAGGATCAGAGGCCAGTATTTCCTGTCACGGAAGTATACAATACCAGTGCCCTTGTTGAGCATCCTCCTCAAGGTTGGGGCAAGCGTAGTGTTACGAAACATCATCAACATCATGTAACTGTACCTCAGCAGTCTCAACATAGGCACGAGCATAAAAAGGAAACGCAGCAGTTAAGTCCAGTGAAAAAGAGGGTAAAAGAAAGTACTCCACCGAGCAACACGAGACGGCATTCACCTTCCAGCGGTCATTGGCAACAGCAACCCATGCAGCAACACCATCACAGCAGCAAACACAACAGTAGTCATAATGTAGAACACCATCAAGTTACATCTGGTCGGCAGCAAACTATTACAATTCACGATACACCATCACCAGCAGTTTCTGTTATCACGATAAGTGATAGCGACGATGAAACACCGGGCAAGTGGTAAGTTAATTTAATTATTTTCATAGAATATTAGAAAGTAGTTAGCAATTATTGTCCGCAATTATAAGATTAGAAGAGAACTGCTGTTTTGTGGGTACCGTATCGAAAATATTACAGCCATCTTGAATTTTTATTATTTTTATTACTTTGTTATTATCTTGCTTCGTTAAAAGTTTTTTTCTGTAGCTCTTTGAATTTAAAAATATGATTATCCAGTGTCTCGTTTACAAGTGTCTATGATTTTGTAATGTTGTTTTGTATTGTGTTTATTGAATTTTGTCGATACGTTCCAATTATAAGTTCCAATCACGATGTTTCCACTGTGAAACATATTTATTAGTAATTTATTAGAATAGAAAGTAGTGGAATCATGCATGAATATCATTGACAGCTGTGGAGATCAGCAATGTGGAGCCTGTCAAAATTTGGCAACTCGCCTGTCTGGCGATGGACATCCAGTCCGCGAGGAAGTCATTCGAAGGTATATGAATGTAACATAGTATCACACAATCACACACCATAGCATCGATTAATGGTTAATAATCGCTAAGAACATGGTATAACACGAAGCTTCATAACACATTGAGAAATTAGTTTTGTAAAACAATTAACGTCGTGTTACTGCACCTGTACAAATACATAAATTGTAGGACTAAAAATTGTATATAATAAAGACAATTTAGAAACACGATTGTAGCGCTTGAAGTGTCAATTGTCTCGACGGACTAACAATACTCTGATTTACAGCTCTAGCGTTTAATGCCATTTTTTCATGCTGAGTGTTGACGTATTTTGTATTATATGGGGATATCTGTTCTCCCTAACTGTTTCATGTGTAACTTACCGCGTATGTTTTCTACTTCTAGTACGCAGTCAACACCACGCGCGGTTCAACCAATACAGCAAACCCATTCAAGTAGTCAGTCGCATACTAACGGCCACGTAACAACGCATAGTACATCTCAAAGATCGCAACGAAAAAATATTATCAGTTGTGTAACTGTCGGTGACAGCGATGGCGAAGCTAGTCCAGGTCGAGCGCATAATCATCTATACCAACATTTACCGCAACATGCTCAGCATCAACAAACTACGCAGTTAATTAAAAACGAACCCCAACAGCAACATCACGTCAGCAGGTAATTACATCAACGATCAAAGTTTATAATATGATTCGAGACAGTTGTGTATGAAGATAATGTGTTGTTGATTGCAGTAGCAGTTCTGGATATTCGTCTCAATCGCAAAAGAAACGTTTATTGGCCAAAGTACAGTCCGAATGCAATATGGTAAATGTTGCGACAAAACCGGAGCCCGGCGTTGAGTACCTTGCACCACATCCGTGTCACGCGCCAGCCTGTAAAGAGCCACCGACCTATCAGGTTAAATTTTAATTCAAATTACAATCCTTTCTTTCGTTTCTCGATCTTTCCTCTCCGTTTTCTATGTTATTCTATTTTATATAATTTTTATTTCTTTTTTCTTCTCCGTTGTCCTTTTTCTTTTATAATTGATTTAAATTTCCAACCGAAAGTTTCTGGGAGTATCGAGGAACAAGCACGACGATCCTGATCTGTATTCATTGGGATACCCCCCTCCTCTATCTTAGTAATCTTTCTTTTGGAAATGTTTTTCTAGGATGATGCCTATGACATGCATGACTACTTCTTGCAGTATGTGACCACGAGTAGCGCGCATCCTCACCTCCAAGAGCAACACATTGTGTATACGACCGGCACGGACAAGCGGGTATCATGGCCTGGAAAGAGAGCTGAATACAAACACGAGTACGTTCAACCACCGGCTGCTCATTCCAGAGACCACCAGAAATGGGCGGTAGCGAATACTGTGCATCAGTATAGGTAAGCATCGCATCGCATGTTACAACGTTTGATTTACACGACACTCGAAGCATGCAATATATCATACACAGATAGATTTAGAAAAATCTGGCAGATAAATACATAGAATAGCATAGTTAAGCGAGATTTATATGCACGTAGTTATTGAACGCATGTAGGTTTTCTCTTTGAATGAGAAATGACCAAACCGATGACAGGCAGCTCGTGTATACGTTGTCGAGACAACAGACGGGCTGAATATCATGATCGGGCAAGTAAACAGCATGAATTTCTATGTTATTTCCGGAAAGTAAAAGACCGAGAGTAAAAGTGAATCTGAAAGGATCTCGGAATGAATCGATCTCCTGATTCTCTGTCGGTTTGGTCTCTGTCCTCTTAGAGAGACTTCTTACAGTAAGTAAAGAGCGCATGGGAATTGCATAACGAAGGGATGGACTTTGTTTTGGGTTTTGTAGGCAGAGTCAGGTGGTGGGTTCGGCAGCCCATCCGGGACATACCCACAGTCACCATGGGCATCCGGCCCACCTCAGTCCTGGGGGCGGTGGCGGGGGCAGAAGTCCTGCAGGGGGGCCTGTAATAGGAAGTGCCCAGCATCTGGGACAGCCCCTGTACCAGGAGTACGCCCATGTGCGTTCAAGAGCCCATGCCGTGCCACCCCCGGTATACGTAACGGCCGCGCCTTCTCAGGCTCCCACTGCTATCCAGCAGCAACAAGTGCCCACCTATCAGGGATTCACACCCGGGTGGGTACCTAGACACCTAGTTGATGCATGCATGTGTGTACCATTTATTATATTTTCGTTCTAGTGATAGTTCATCGTATGTTGTTATATTTGTGATCGTACTGTAGTAGTTATTGTTGGAATATAATGCGTTCCCGTGCAACCGTTTTATCTCGTTCTCAATGGCATGTAACGTTGTGAAAGATCATGTGATGTATTTATATAATTCGGTCGGATAATCGATATTCTTCTCTAAAAATGACCTGAACGTTGTTTCCGTTTTATTTTTTATTTTTTATTAGTATTGTTCTTTTTCCTTATCAAAATGTAATAGATATACAATACATATTTTTCGTACACTTATTTTGTACAAAGTAGACCATTGATTGCCTGCTTAGACAATTGCACAAAGATAAAGAAACGTTTCGTAAGCATTAACGAACGATGTATTATATGTAAAGAAAAAAAAAAGAAAGAGAAAAAAAAGAAATTTGTCGATTACTCGATTATCTTAAATGTATGATATATACGTATATATAATGTTATCTATTTATAAAACCGTATGCGTGTGGAACGAAGAAATGATCTTTATAAAACAAATGTTTCATTTCCCTTTTTAGAGCATTACGGAGACTTTCTAACGTTCATTATCCCGTTTTTTACAGCTCGTCTCCATTAACGTTGTATGATTCTAGTCGAGCGTTGCCACCACCAGCTCATCACAGCTCGGCCAGACCGTTGCTGGCAAGTCATGCAGCGCATCCACTGCCTGCACATATGCAGCCAACAGCCGTTTATGGATTGGCCCCACTTTCACCGGCCAAACATCAATATCAACCTTCTGGTTTGTGGTTCACCGAGTAAATTATTCCTCTGTCTGGTTTCAGAAGAAAAAATCAAACGGCGTGCGAGTACTAGTTTTCGCCGCTTCTTTTTTTTTTAACGAAATTTTACAAGGTCGAGAAATAACCGATCGCATCAAAGATAACCGTACGAAAGGAAAAAGAGAACCCATCATCTTTATCGAATTCATTCCTCGCGAAAGTGTTTTTTTTACTAGCGAACGAAGGGGTCTCTTCGCGATACTATTATCAGCTATTGAAAACACAGAGTAAAAAGCTAGGCTTGTATTGTTACGAAAGGAATAAAGAAATCACGACTGGAAAGAGTCGACGGAGTCTCAAGACAAGACCGAAGTCGTTCTTCAACTCAACTTTTTGACAATCCGTCCTTAAAAAGCGATCGCCCCCTTCGAACTGCCAGTCTGTGCTATTACGAAAAAGATTATCAAAGCTCTACGCATGATTTTGATTGACAAGGAAGTAAATAATATGGCTTCGAACGTCGATAGACTGATCGCGTTTGCGTCGTGTCCTAATGATTTCATTAGCGTATTTATCACATTCTCATCGTGAAACATGTTATCTTTTTCCTTTCGTTCGACGATATGAACATCGTATTCGAAACGAAAAAGCAAGTGAAAGTAACGAATGAAGAAGAAAAAAGAGCAGAACGATAGAGAACAGAAGCTTTTTGATGCTTCTCGTTGCGCAATCGTTTCCTCAGTGAACCATTGCTTTGATGATTTGTATTTGTATTATTTTTCCAAATATTATTTGACGATCGATGTACAATTTTGTCCGACTTAGATGGCGCTTATGTTATATACGTGGTAGTATATAATATAATTGACATGTTTTGTATGATTCTGAAGAAATAGTGTTGGCGCGTCAAAAAGAATTTTTACGAGGTCATACGAACGAAAAAATTAGAGGAGACCAGACGATTTTATCGTAAAGTTTGAATCTGCATTATTTGAAATTAAGCGCAGTTTAAGCAGATAAAGAGAAACATGTTGGGTGTCGCTGATTTGTCAAAACTGTTCTACGGTGTAACAGTTCAGAAGTTATCTTTTATTGAAGTTCAACGTTAACGGGAATAAATTTGCATTTCCTTATGGTATGATATATATCATATACATTACGTTTTTAGTACTCGTTAACAAAGTTAATCTTAGCGCGGTATAACCCACGGTTATTAGCCGATGGAATTTTCGTCAGACTTGAGATTTTTGTTATCGAGCGTGACAACGCTTTAATGTATTCTAAGCGTTCTCTTTTAAACGGGTCATCGACGTTGATGAAGATTCCCGTTCTTGTATCTAATAATTGAAAGCGAGTTGATCAATTACACGCATACACACAATCATAACATGACACATTGATTTGTTGTAAAATGTGTTCCGGATTTTATCGCTAGATTTATTTCAAGCTGTCTCATAGGTATGCTGGTGTAATACCAAACACTTCTTTCCAATGACGTTACTATACGAGCATAAAGCGTGTCTGAGTTTAGAATGGAATTCTTCTGTTTTGATTCGAATACATTATGGGTATATTTGATTGCATGGTTAAATTTGTATTTGACAAAAGCTGTGTTTTCTCGCAGCAGCCTCATTATTTATTTTTACTACGTAATCAATCCTATTCTTCTCATCATAATTATTACTATTACTATTACCATTACTACTATTATTATTAATTGCAAATAGGCATCACCGACTTTAAGATAATTGCAGTAGCAGTTTGTAGTCATTTTTTTTTTTTTGTAGATACCACGTTCGCGATAGATTTGCGTTAGATTCGTTTGAAATGAGATTTTTTCCCTCTGCAACATTTTTCAGCGTTGAACGATCGTCGTACAGCATATTAACATTAACTTTTTCATCCATCTGTTGCGTTTCAATGTTTTGCATTTCACCGAGGATTGTAGTTTTAAAATGTATGTATTGAGTATATATTGCACAAATCTGCGGTACACAACGATTAACATGAGCAACAACAAAAAAATCTGTGTACAGTAATGACGCAAATTCGCGTTTGAAGAAAAAGGAACAAAACGAAATATACATATATTCAATTTTCGCTAGATTCTTAGTTCAATCGCTTTTGTCGAAAAAGAAGCCTTCGTTGCAAATATCTGTTATAATGTCGGATTGCACACATGTTTTCTTCAACGTACATTTGATTCTTTCTATTCCGATGAGAGCGTCAATGGTGCAAGTTTTTAACAATCCCCATTCGTTTTTTCTCCCTCATCGAATCATGTTCTTCCTTCTCACATTTTTCCACGTCAGTATAAAGAAAGCAATTTCTAATATCTCACAAAATGAGAAAAACTATATATCATATATACATGTATAATGTATATTATTGCAATTCCTTGAGTAAACTGCATTCGATGTATATGTGCATGCCCATATGTCGATTTCTACGTATAATTATCATGAGTGGTTCTCCTCCTACATTTTAACGTTCGAACAGGTGTAAGAATGGATTTGCACACATTTTACGACTTGTGAAACAGTTTCAAAAACGTTTTTCTGCGTGCTGACGTGTATATCGTGGTTTTTAATGGAATGACGCTTAGGCATTGTTTTGCTAATTATTTTATATACATAGCTGTATGATAACGTACGGGATATTAGCTGTGGTATGTTGATTAGAGTGAAACCATGTCCAGAGTTTAATTAGAAGTATTTTACACTTAGAGCGAGAATGTGAGTGAGCAAGTCGAAATGAGTAAACGAATGTGATTAGCGTGATTAGTGTGATTGATAAGGAGAGGAAGAGAGCGATAGAACAGTGTTAGAGAGAATAATAAAATGACACTTTAAATATGTTACCGATATCCTAAAACAACATTTTTCAATGTCTTAAAAGATGAATATAACGTGAAGCTGCTAATCCATTAATTTCGATCGGATAAATAGTCGTAAAATTGTTAATATTTTTAGAAATTAATTAATACTATTTATATCAAAGGGCACCTATGATAAAAACCTGGCTAATTTCCTGTTTTATTCGCGAAATACTAAACAGTCTACTGAAACATTTGTTTGTCTTTTTTTTTTTTCTTTTTATTAATTTTCCAAATTTTCCAAGCATCACGTTTATCAATTGCGCGAATTGGCTTCGTCGATATATTTCTTTACGCGTATTATATGATGTAAAAATTAAAGAGAAAAAGAATTGTGTAACCAAGTCGATGTGCCTGTTTAACAATTAATCATATTTACATTTATATTTACTGCAAACGAGTAAACTCATAAAGAAAAACCGTGTATAGCGAAAGTTGCAGTAAAACAGAAAACAAAGAAAAGTTACAATCAGCTTGTAAGTGTTACGTATTTTATCGACCACACACGGTACGAATATACAATTATAATTATACAAACACGTTTTCGCGCCTACATGTATATATGTATGCTTCCATATAAACCGTAGAAATTATATCGCGTAGGAGAAAACATACCGTTTCTTCTCTTAAGTCGTGAAAAAACAAAAGTCATATCCTTAGATCTTTCGCATTTTACGTAGAAAAGAAAGATGGGAAAACTGTTGTTGCGCGTGTGTGTGTATAGGAACATGCCTTTTTTTTTGTCGCAGGAATCGATACATGCACAAACACACACGTAGGAGATGTACATGCGACAGTTCTACGCATCATAGTCATACCATCATCATGCTTCATTTTTTTAGCCTCTGTACATTCGAACGTATTTAGATACCTGTGTCACTAGATAAGCAAAGGGAACTTCAGTCAAGTTTCTGTTTCTTGTTTTTTCTTTTTTTTTTTTTTTTGCATCCAAAGAGCAAGTTTTGACTGACGATGTAATATTTGTAATGTTTAGCATAAGACTGTAATTGTCGATCGTGGATTCGATCGTTCGAATTAATCACTGATAATATCCTACGTATAAGTATGTTATTTTATTATGTTCACGTTGTTATTAGCGTCGAATATGCAAAAGTATTTGGGTAGTAGATTTTAGGTGGTCAGCTTTGTGGAGTCGGATGTCGGTTATTGTCTAACAGATAGAATTATCGTTGTCGATGTTTATTACTAATTAACAGCTTTGGGTTTAGAACGTATACGCAAACTACACAATGGTCCTACGTTAGTTTCCCACTTTTTAGGTGTAGATCGTCAGTCAGTACGAGCTCAGAGTCACGTTAGCGCAGTCATTGTTACTTTAAGTAGCACGTTTTTAAGCAGTGTACGAGTAGATAAATAAGCACGTCATTGAACGAGTATCTAATTAATCTTAGGCTACCATGGAAACTGTACGAGAGGGCAAAAAGAAGAACGATTGTTTTCTTCTTTTGCGAACGTACCGTAACAGTGACGATGGTTCTAGTTGTGATATTTTATTAATATAGGGTTTGTGTACGCGATGTTATTTTGGTCAGGCTTTTCAGAAGGCCAACACGTGCATGACGCGATATATGTGTAACGCATAGAGAAGATACTATAGTGTTTTTTGTCGTTAACAATCCAGGAAGATTATTGTCATATGGTTGTTACTTCCGATAGGGTGATATGACACGTTACCTTAGCTGCTCATCGTCTAACTTGTTCCAATTCTTTCACGTCATTCTTCTTCATGGGCTTTCCTTGTTTTTCACGGATTTCGCTTCGAGTGATAACGACACATCAAATCATGTTTGTGATAGATTTTTACTTCCATACTTCTTTGCCATTTTAAAGGGGAGAATTGTGTTAATAGAACACGATCTTTTTAACGTCGATCGTGATGTTTCACAACATTGTTGAGCGCGAGCGTAACAGTTACCTCTTCCTTTCGGGTGACACGATGATACATAAACATAATAAAAAGAAAAAGGAACACATGTACAAAATACACCTACATAACACACGGATCATATATAACGTGCGCGTTCGAGCGCACACTTATACATATACACTCGAAGCTATAGAGATATAATTATTTTAATCATTTTTAAATTTGTACATACATTTCTTATCGCATCAGGGCAGAGGGGAGCGGAGAGATTTCTTAGTGTCTAGGTGTAGTGCCTAAAATGTTAATGAGATTGTGTCCAATAGAAAATTTATTTAGTGTGGAATTTCTAACGTTCGATTCCGAGTGCTTGTAAGTGGGATGCAAATTTCCTTCGAGCATAAAATTAGAAAATAGGATGATTTGACGAAAGCGAAAGCATTTTCCAAGGCTGATAGAATTTTCCCGTACAAGCGCCCGGAGTCGTGGAACGAATAACGTTCGACGAGCGAGTCTAGCACTGTTAATAAACAGATACTCGCGTTGAAATGGCCAGAAATGAATAAAAAAGGAGCGAAAGAATGAATGAAAGAGAAAAAATGGAATCAAAGGACATCCGCGGATAAAAATTACGTTTCTTTGTGGACTTAGAATTTAATGTTCATCGCGTTGTATGGATAGTTCGTATAAAATTATATATATATATATATTATATATATTATCATTATAAAACAAAGCAACTGACTTTTTGCGAGGAATAGATAGCGTAGCTACTATAAGTATAGGAGAGAATAACATATTTTTGGAGTTATACTACTAGAGGATTGATATTGTATTGTGCTCTGTGAGTTCTTAAACGTTTGTCTTCTTACGTTCTTGGTCTTTAATCGTCGAATTGCTCATCACGATCGGACCACATTTACATGTAGAAACGAGAATTATTAAAAGCAAACGAAGAAAAAAATACAACTCAAGAGGCGTATGCTATCGACATGTATATCTTATGTATGTACGATACTTGTTCTAAATTTCGGTTCGTCGCGACATGTCACTAAAATTTTGCTCACGATCCATGTGTACGTACTCTTCGGTACGTGCGCGCGCGATCTCGTAGATTATATACGTGCAAGATAAATCACAATAGTCTGTAGTATTTAATTCGTACCTCGACTTTTCTGAACGATTCGATATTGAGAGACGAACCATCAAGACACACGTGATAAAGGTATTTCACCGTTTTTTTTTTTTTTTTTTTAAGCCAAACTGTATATCGTAATAGCGAGTAAATGAAGTCCGATTAGGGAAGCAAGAAGTAAACGATAGATCATGCGGGTAAATTAGGCTAGAATCGATGATTCACATCTGACTGTTCTTCGATGTTCTTAATGTTCACTATTATACTATGGTAATATTGCAAATAATTATGAACGGTAGTACTTGTATTATACGTTTGTCAGACTTATGCATAATATTATTCGAGTAAGGATTAATCATAGTTTTTAAAAGAAAAAAAAAATATGGGGGATAACACTCGTGTAAACACATCACTGCTGCTAAAACGTTGTTATCGTTAACGATTTTTCTCATCTTTAATAGGGTGATGGATTCAGATCGATAATTAGGGGCATACCGTGGCATAGCTGGATAGTCTTCGCTGTGGAAGAAAGTAGAAAATTTGGTGTTTCGATGTTCGTACGGTTTAGAATATTTTTCGTTTTCGTAGTTCTCTTCTACTACTTTTTGTCTTTTCTTGTTCGTATACAATGCGCAGTCGTTCTCGTCGTTTTCGTTCGTGCCACGGGACATTCTACTTTAGACCGGTTATTTACCAGATCGGTTTTTTGGTAATAAGATAGCTTTCGAACGAGCTTTCGAGTTTTTCTATGTATAGATAGTTTCAAAGATGCTGGTTGTTTATTATTCGTCGTTTTCCAAAGGTTCTCCTTTATTTTTCAAGGTTTGGGAATCTTTCCGAAGAGTTTGCAGTTGTACGGAAATGTAATTTTAATTAACTCTATATAACCTTTTTGTAACTCTGAAGTAGTTAAAATGGTATAAGTGCTTGATAAAAATAATTACGAATTGTAACGAAGCTAAAACAGGTCTATGTAAACTCCTTATAATTTAGAAACTTTATACAATCGTACGAATAAGCCGAATTCGGAATGTTACGAATAATCCTATTCGCTATATGGCTATACTATATATTCGTACCGCCTATAAATGTGCGCCTTTTGTGTATTTTAACTGTACTATGATAGTAGTAGCACTATTTGTACTATTATTATTGATAGGCAGATTTAATATCGTTATGATTATAAATAATTGTGTTATCTGATTCACGTCGCACGGGCTGATACACACCTGTTCTATTTTCTAATATTAATGGTTTTCGATCTAAATTGATAGTAAGCTTTGGATCTAAATATCTCGATGAAAAATAGATAGAGCGTAAATTTCTTCATCTTCCACGACGATAGCGATTTAGTGTCTTTTCGTTCTGTGGTCGTAATTTTCTCTTCTACCATAAAAAATACCTTCAGAATTCTCGAGGCTAAGTCGATTTCAGCTGTTCTTTTCCTTTCTTCTTGATGCCTTGCCTTATCGCGGTACCATTACCATCGATATGTATAATAATTACACTGACATCAGAGCATATACACACGTACAGGTACATACGTACATACATATACACATACACCACAGTAAAGTAGATACAAACGTAACACACGTTAAGAGGATAAGTCCTTCGTGCCGTCGATTAACATTACTGTTTGCCAAACTTCTTTATCCTATACGTAACGGATACAGCTGTATAAATGTATAAATTATCGTTACCAGGTGTGCTCGAATTTATCGACGTTTAACGCGATCGTTTCTAACAATCTTCTCGAATCGAATATCAATTAGATCCGATACGCGGTATTACATAAAATTTTGAACAAACACAGGGAGAAAGATAAACGTTAAAGTTTGTGAATTCGAGTACGCGTGGATCCTTCATACGACCATGCATCCAGCAACATAGTAACCCCAATCGATCGCCTTCGTGGCGTAATGTAAAGTGAAGTTTCTAAATGGCGGTATTTAGCGTAGGTGAATATAAACGAACAAAAAGTAAAAAAAGAAAAGGAACACACACATACACACAAAGAAAGAAAAGGAAAACAAAAGTTTTTTTAAGCTTTCGCAGGAAGTCTGTCTTAAAGTATTAAAACTCTCAGGCTGCGCCGATTGTCTTTGCCGCGTGCGTATGGAATAGCGGCCGCACGGTCGCGGAGTCGTCGAACGAGAATGGTGTTCAACCGATATACCAGAGCATAGGAACCTCGAGACAATTCGAGTCTAACAGTTCTCGCTGTGCGCGACCCGTAGAGTTTGTAAAACAGATGAACATACGATATATTCGCCATTTGGCATTACAAAGGACACGTAGAAATCGGTGGTTCTGCACACCGTAATATAAATAATGATAATAATTTCGAACGATCGTAGCTCAACGCGTGGCCTGTAAAACGACGAAAAGTAACCAAGATGTGTCGAAACTCGAGTGGAAGCATTCGTCGACGGTGAAATTTATTTACTAGTAGAGCGTGCCTTATATATCGACGATCCATGCAGGATCTTTTCTAGATTTCGTTTTTCGACCGGACTAATTGTTTTTCGTAGCTAGATTCGATCGTCTCGCGTCTTATACTCCAGTATCACGCTGAACACCATTTCACTCTTATATATATGGATGGATGAATATACATTTATCTATTAGATATATACATATGTGCATATGCATATTATATATATACATGTACGTATATATTACGTATAAATTGTATAATAGAAAGCAGAGAAAAAAATTGGGATATCCATTGCTTGCGCGTGTGATGAATTATTTCAGAGGTCGACCAGAGTACAAAGCGTAGGTTTAGTTTGGTCTCGGAAATAGTTTGTGCACGAATACGGACTATAGGAGTCGAGTCGAACGTCGTCGCCGAATGTTAGAAAATTGGTTGATGAATAATAAGATGAAACGAGAAATGTTTTGTACGCACTGGCGAACGAACAAAAGAAAGAAAAATCCTAGAGACGAAAAGGCAAGATAAATATGAAAGAAAAAAAAAAAAAGCGGAAGAGTAAAACAGAGTTTAGCATAGAGCGAAAGAACCGCTGCGTTACGGTTTTACAGCGTTGCGTCGACCGACCGCGACGAGTCCCGTTCTTTGGCTTCTCTTTCGTATGTCCGACAATAAACGCTTCATTGGAGAGGGCGACGGAAACGAACGACAACCATGAATCAATCAGCAGACAAATCAAAAGTACTTAGGCTTTAAATTGCACCGTGTCAAACGATTCTCGAAACCTTCTTCGTCACTGTCGACCGACACGACGTTTCGATATTGTAATGGAGCGCATGGAACATTATATCATCTAGGTAACCAAAAAAAAAAAAAAAAAAAAAAAAAAAAATTCTAATCTCATCGCGTCGTAGCTCGCGACTACTAACTGTTATACACACATCGTCGTGAACATTTTGCTTACGATCGAGAAAGAAAAGAAAAAAAGAGGAAAAAAATGAATCGACTGATATTTTTTTGTTTATTTGGATTTTTATCGAGGTTTTGGTAGTGGCGAGCTCCACGTTCTTCCGTCAACAGGGGTCTTAACTAATCGGTGACGACTTACTTAACGAATGTTTCTCAATTTTTTAAGTCGCGCATCGGCATTTAGGTGCATACATCCTGGGGGCAAGAAGTCTATTTGATATTTATATTTTAATATACACGGGCCGATTATATTTAGTGTATTGTAATTATTGAATATTAATTGAAAGCCCCGGGGGCTGCTCGTCCAGCGGTACGATAGAGTCATTAATTTACTTTTGGAGCAGCAGTATAACATTAAAAGAAGGAACGAACATGGAAAAACGAAATACATAATTCGACGGACGAGCAGGCCGCCGGGGCAAGAACCACGATTTTCTGTATATTACTGTAGTATAATAATCAAACACTAAAGACTAATGCTTAAGGTGATCGATAAGAGCCTCGACGCTCTTCGAAGCCGCGTAAGTGTAATCGAGAAATTATGCAAACTAAGCGATTAGAAAAGCAAACAAAAAAGAAAAGAGTGCAAGAGAAATAAAAAGAAAGAAACGAATAAACGAAAAGAAACACACATATACATAAAAAAAAAGATAATAATAAAACGTTTCAATTAAACGGCAGAGAAAGAAAGAGAAAAATACACACATCGGTACCAGGCATCACTATGTTTTAAATGGTTAATAAATGCAGATGTCCGTGTATTCGCTCGGACACTTTTTCAACTGAATTTTCGCTATCCTTTTACGGCTGTATTATTTTGTCAAACGCTCTTTGTCTCAAACCCTTGTTTCTTCGTTTTACTTTGCTTTTCGCGCGCTACGGCCGCGACTCAAACCTGATTCCATTGCAACGTCGACGTTCTATCGACGATCAATGGACCATCACTATGATATTCCTTCGTATCTGTTCTACCCTTTCGTCGGCGAACGGTATACGAAAATAGAAACAACATCGTGTCCTGTGTTCTTGCCGTACGCGTAAGAGCGAGCACGTCGCAGAGTCGGTCTGTACGCCGTACGCGGACATCGGAGTTACCGGTTCTCAACTTCCTGCATTCTTTAGTTTCTGGCGCAACCTACGCGTGTCTGGCGTTACAGCAGGAAGAAACTGCGATTCCGTCGTGTCGATTTTACAAAAGAAATTTAACCAGGAGATCGTTAAGGTATAATAACAGCATAACAAGATCGATCAATGAGCTCGTGAACGAAAGAATCGAGGAAGAGAAAGAGAATGGACGATATACAGTGGCTCTCGGAAGTATTTGAACACTTTCAAAAACCTTTTACAAATATATTAAGCATGTTATAGGAAACATTTTGAAATGTCATTAACACCGTGGCAGAACACGATTTTCACGATTATATTGATTCGAGTTGGGACGAATCTGTGAATGTATATAGCGTTAATCAAACAGTTTCGTACAACACGATATATATTCAGAAAAATTGTGGTTGGCGTTCAAATTGGTAAAGTACTGTACTCTACCGCTCAAAAGTATTCAGATACTTGATTATTTTTAATATACAGTATCTATATGCTTTAATTATAAATTTATAGAATCGAGCTACGATGATTTTATTTGTTATAATTACCACGGCTAACGTGCAATAGCGTATCATAAACCGACCAAATTGATTTCTGCAAGTGAATACGCAGTAATATGATTGACGCTTGTGATCGTCGAATCTTTCTATTACGATATTGAATGTATGAGTTCCTAGAATTCAATGTTTCCAGCGAAGTCTATAATAATTTACCGCCCGGTGACTCCATAAGCGAGCAATGAGTGTTGCTTCTAATTACTCTAATTCAGTATTAACCGGTTGTATTCAGCATATTTTTCATTTCCTTATTTCTTTTTTCGTACAACGCGAAGACGAAACTTCAAGGAGATGATCTTTGAAAACTTCAAGGAAATGATCGTATCTTTAAAAAGCTCGGACCTGGTGTAATTTTCTGCTATATAACCATCGGTAATGTCTTTTTGTCCCCCTAGAGGAAACATGCGAGTTGTTCGCTAGATTTACGATGTCCGCTCAGATGTCCGGACAGCAGAGTGTAAAGGGTTAATTTGTATACTTCAATAAAATTAGTAAGTAGATAGAGTAAAAAGTGTCCTGATACTTATGAGCGATATTGTGTACGCACCGACTCATTTGTAATATCGCGCAGCTTCGAAGAAAAGCTTTTGAAAAGAGAAAAATAGAGTCCATTACATGTGTAATTACACTTGGTGGGAGAGATACAGCGAGGTTGTAAATTAAAATAACAATTAGCGACATAGATTGATGTATCTAGTGTCTATGTTCAATGTCAATATGCACCTCGTAGATGGATTTTGAATCTCAAACCGTGGAAGTCATTGGCGAATCGATTCGTATTCAATTTTTCTATAATATCCGGATCGCGTGAAAAATAGCGAACTGTGCGTGTCTAGAAATTGCTTCTCAGATTACATTACGCATTATTTGTTACTTTCATCGCAATCTTCCCGACATTCTTGACCAAATTATATCCTTCTAACGTTAAAAATATCTCAAGTTTGAACAATGATACGCGCGATGTCTTCTGTAATGTTATGTCAAATATGCTTTTTATCATCTTGCTGTATCTCTTTCATCAACAATACGTACCTGTTATCACTTAAGCACGCAATCAAAGCAACCGTTCGATCGAACCACAAATAAAATATGAAAAGAATGAAGAAAAAAGAAAAAGAAAAAAATAAAGACCGCAACGGTCAACGGGAAACATTTGATCAAAAGAGCCTCGCGTTCGTGTAAGCCAAGCCATAGATGAAAACTCGTTAGGGGAAGTAGAGGAATAGCAAACTGAACGTCTCTTTTTATATCTTTGCATCAAATTCAGCGAACCACGAATTCTTTCTGGGGACTCGGAATAAGTAACTTAGCGCGTGTCTTATTCGCGACGTGTTTCTTCTCTGCTCTATATCTAACTGTGCTTTTAGCATAATACATTTGTACATGGTCTACGTGGTATAAACAGATACACACAACATACACACACGATGAAAATATGTAGCATCAATTTTTACTCGGAGCACGTAGAAACGCGTGCTATAAAGCGTCTAATTGTAATATATACGATAAAATATAGAACGCAAAATGAATTCTGTAGAGCAAAAATACTGATACACGTCTATACACGTACATACACTCGATACGATAACTGCGTATTGTTCGACGTAAGTTTTTCTCGTAGTTTCTCGATCGTGTTAGTCACTAAAGTTAATTATCTGTCCTAAGTAACCGACCAAAACGGACTAACGTTATCTTCCGGAAAGCTATGGTAAGGCGATTGCGCGGTTCAACTATATTTCGTTGAAAATATATTCGAAACGAGACGAGAAAATGGTTCAAATATCTGTAGCTCCTCTAAAGTCAGACTAAATTCTTTACACTTTAACAATGGTAAAAAGATTTGCCACTCCCAAAAAGAAAAAAGAGTAAGGATCAAACTTTGCGTTAGCAGTTCTTAAAACGGGAACGTAGGGTTAGTTGCTTATCGGGTTGAACTACGTAGCTTCTTCCTTAAAAAAAAGGAAATAAGGGAAAGAACATATCAGTATCACGGTCGTCGATACGAAAAATCTGATATTCTCTTTTTAAAAGTTTCTAAAAATAGACGGTTGAACAGAACATATTTTTCTCCTGTTTTCTATCTGTTCTTAGTTTTTCGGAAAAACGTACCATTCACCTAGATAGTACAATAAAAAGTAGAAGTTCCTTGCAAACGTGCTGAGAGGCGGGACTGTTTTTAATTAGAAAGCGCGCATTCTAATTAACCGAAATAGCCAGGTTACGAATCTAACAGTAGGTGTTAGTTAAACGAATCGAGTAAATTGAATTGATTGGACCGACAGGCGGTATTTATCAGATTTTTCAAATACGCGTTTCTGTCACGATAAATAGTGGTAATTGTTCGATCGACGATAAGATTGGTTCGACACGAAAATGATATCTTAGACACGAAAAGAACGTACGCAGAAATGTAAGAAGTGCAGGAAGCTTTAAAAATACAGTAACTACGGGATAAAGAATGAAAGAAAAAAGTAAAGAAAGAGGAAGAATGTATATGCGAATACTAACGTGTTTTCCCGTGTCGTAAAAAAGATCGTTCGTTTTCAGCCTGATATAATATCTCTCGTCGAAGTAGACTATATGCAGTTTTTCTTTTTTTTTTTTTCTTTTTTAAGAAGAATAAAAATAAGCTTTCGAAGATACGTAGCCATGATCTCGAATTAAACTCAATCGACGTACAGTATCGTGTAATATTCGTTTATCGCGAGCAAAAGTTTCGAAGATGCCGATGAGTTCAATATAAAGGAAGAACGAAGGAAAAGAAATGGATTACGTACTATCTAAGCATGCGACTGAATAATCAACCTGAAATTATTGCAATATTGCGTAACATTGTAGAAGATAATAGTCAACGATTGTATAAAGAGTACGACATTTATGAGCAATGTTATATGAGTATGTGTATATATATACATATATATATATATATAAAAGTACCTACTACATATATATGCGTATACTTGTAATAATTGATAAAACCAGGGTAAACATTAACTATTATCTATGTGTAATATTTAAAGAGCGCCTGGTGCGCAATCCGCGCACAGCTGCTCCGTATGTCTCTGTAATAATTATGCGTGTTTGCATTTATGAAATAGAAGAGGAAAAGAAAATGTATATTATATGATACTAATATTAATATTAATATTAATGACGATAGATATGCCCGACGACACATCTTATTGTAAATAACGGTAATAAGAACTAATCGCACGGTTCTCAATTCGTTTAACACGTTGCCCCTGTTCGTGTAAACGCGTTGAGAATCCGCGGTACTTTAAATTTTGAGAGAACGACGAACAAAATAAATGAGACGAAGCAGCGCTGCGTGTAAACGTGGAAGGAAAAGTCAAGAGAAGAAAAGAAAAAAACAAGTAACTAAGTAGACTGTCGTAGGTTTATTACTCGTTATTATTGCTCCTGCCTATTCGCAAACTTTGACTGTAATTATCTCGTAAACACGTTGGACCAAGTCGTTGTGAGCACTAGCTGTAAATTGTAGAACGTCGTTCCGACGGTTTTGTGATCGTCGAAAGGCTTTGAGTTTAAACGCTCGAACAAAAATTCTAGTAGCTTGTATCGCGTATACCAATTGTCCAAGCGAAGAAAACCGATTTGATAAAAAGTGTCTATCGTTTTACAGTATTAAAACAAGTCATTAAGTGCACGGCATATATCGTAATTATTGCGCCTATATCACCGTAATCCAATAAACGTTCCTTGCACACATTTTCTATACAAAAGTATGCTGAGATTTGGATCCCCTTTAAAAAATCTACATGTTACATAAGTCAACTCGTACGACGATATTTGCGCTTAGATATTGAATTAATTTATACCAAACAGTTAGCGATCGCGTCAACAGCCATCGAGTATCGTATATCGATTTTATTTTTTAATAATTGAACAGATCCAAAGAAAATTGGACGAGAGTAGACGAGAGTACAAGCTACGAGAGATGCTTCACTTCTGTCTAAAGAGGAGTCAAGCTCTGTTCGAACTTTTTTGTATTTTGTACACGCGACGCTCACATCGACAAGGCTTGCAAAACGGAAGACTTCGTAGACCTCGAAATATTTGCTAAATTTTACTATCGTGTTATCTCTTGCGAATCGCTTGATGGACTTTTACAAGATTATCGTGTTGGTATCTTTCGAAAAAGTTGAGGAAAAGATAAAGAGGAACACTTTTAACTTGCAATTAGATTGAAACGCGAAATTACGACCTATTGTTCGTAGAAAGAATGAACATTCTTAGCGAAAGTAGCTTTTCAACACACTCTTCGTTTCTTTTCGATAATGGCACCAGCGAAGATCACGTAAACCGTCTTCGTGTGGTGAAGAAAAAAAATCGAAATCTATCAAAGTCCCGATAAACAATTGGAAAGTTATTCGTCAATACATCAATGTTGCATTATTTGTGTAATAACGTTAAACGGCAAGCAAATTACTACTATCACGAAATATATTGATAGACCGATGATAATAATGTAACGATACTACTACAAAGTGAATGTTGCCTTTTATCACATTGGTTAATCGTAAACAAAGGAGAAAAAACTTAATTAATTACATACAATTATATTAACGACGACTAATAACTATAAATACTATCTATTGTATTACGAGTACTAATAACAATTGCTATGTACACATGGAGGTTCGTATGATTGTAAATGATATGTGTTGCGTTGATATGTAACGCGTCCCTATGTTAAAATGGGGACTGTGAAAATAAATCAACCAGACACTTTGTTGGCCTTCTATATTGCCCTGACACACAGGAATATTATATATACTTGATATGAGTCGACTGAAATGTTTTTAATAAACACTAGTGCCTCAAATGTGACAAATTTTAGTTATTTTCATTTATTTTTCGTTCATAGGTATAGTATAAATACTACATCTACTTGCACGAAGACGGAATTAACGTCCAACAAACATATACGAACTGTACCGCTCCATTTTATCAGTCAGTATTTACCGGAACAAATAAGTATACCGACAACGTCGACAGTTCATTTTAAAATATAGATGCGTCCAAATCCATTATAATCGAATAAATGGCAACATTATTAGCCAGAATTATTACGCGAATCATTCCCGGTTGCTATCGTGTGTATGGTCGCTTCCATGTGTTCTATGGGAAATGGCTTTGATGGTGCATGAAAAAAATATCGCATAAATCCTGTTGCCAGTAGAAGGTGCATTCCAAGAATTATCACAATATACATTATCCTATATCTTCCTAAAAGTTAATTTACTTTATCTACGTATTCTTATGGTTTTAAAAATGTGTATGTTTTTATATGTAATACCTGATATTAGGGGGAGTAAAGATCTCAATAATACTCCTCCAGATAAAAAGGTCGCTAGTGCAACTAAACTCCATTGTAACCATTCAAATTGAATTGTCCATAGAAAAGCTACTGGAATATAAATGGCTAAAGAGTACCCATAAAGACATAAAAGTTCCAAAAGGCCAGGTGTTGCGTAAGACTAAAACAAAGATGTCCCTTGAATGTTATTATTATGTAGTGTCTCTCAGGAAAGATAAATGGGCAAAGTCAAACCTCGATTAATTCCTCCTCTGTATTTCTTGAACTGGTGGTCCACTTCATTGCACCCCATAACGTAAGTGGTAATAGCCATGCGTACAAAAATATACAAGTGGCAGCATAAGACACAATATGAAATTCATACCTCCAGTGATATTTGCCTGAATTAGCTGTATGTAAATAATCAGCCAGATTACCACTAATGGCTATAGAAAATATTAGTGTAACGCATATCCAAAATGGACCATAAAGATCTGGATTTGGTCTAATATGAGATATCAAATAATTATCACTGCCATGTGGAAACATAGACCTTTTGATTCTTTCTACCACGTCATCTGTCTTTACGTTGAAGAATTTCTGGTAATATTCTATTGTCCAAAAGCTATGCGATGCTGCTAAAATGGAAGCGATACAGTGTTCTAAAGAAGTGCATAGACTGAAATTGATGTAACAGATGTAACATAATATCTTAAATTATAATATTCGCGTTTACCACAGGAATAACAACAATCGTTATAAAGTTATTTGAAACTAAATAAAAGATCGCATAAATATAAACCTTCACTTTTATCGGGCATTCCTTGAAGATCTTCGATAATACCAATTCCCGTAGGATCGTTTGAGAGGTTATTAAAACCTTGATGACTGGAAGTATTGACATCCAGTTGTGCTTGACCAATATTTCCTTCATGATTTATTGAAGGAAAATCTTGAAACGAAATGAACTGTGAATCGCTTGTTTTAGATTGACTTCCATCCATAGCTGTTTATTTTGTAATTTTGTCCATCCGTTTGACAGAAGTGACGCATAGACATTGCCAGAGATGAGTACGTGGGAAGATCGCCGATGCAATGTTAAATAAATCAACCAAAAAATGCGCACAAAGAATAACGGTCTTTAACGGCTAACAGACGAACTACACGCACATTTCTTCTCCAGTACTCTTGGTGGGAGAAGAGAGGGGAAATGTGTATTTGTATCGGCGCGATAACAGCGTGTTTTCTATAACGGTAGACAAAATCATTTTCTATCGAGACTCTACCTCTTTAATTATACATTCTCGAAAATATAAATTAGCATCAAAATCCGCAGTCTAATCGTGATTATTTATCTCTACATTTAATAATTTACACTGTAATGAAATTCATATTGTAATATTTTAATAAAAAAATAATATTATTTCTCTAATAATATTAAATGAATATAATAAATTAAAGAGATATTTCAACACATACATATAGCTACTTTTACAGAAATGCTTTTGTAGTATTATATTATCCGATTAATATACCTTTAACAAATGAATCAGATAAAGACAATGTCAATCTATTTCAACTATTAATGAAGGTTTTCCTAAATATAGTATTTTACTCACTATATTTTTTTGTTTTTATTATTTCAATATTGTTTCAAAGTTTAGTTAAATATTAGAAATAATTTGTTTTTTTTTATTGATTACAGTAAACCACTCTGACGGCAGAAACAACAAACATGACGCTACAAGCAACTAGCAGCAACAATCTTCTTGGAAATGATTATATCATATAATAAAAAATAAAGTCATTTATTGCAATTTGTCTCTTGTGCTATTTTATGTTCCTAATAAACTTAATCCAATACCAATACTTACCTATACTTACCAGTTTTGTCGGAGTCTCTCGTCATTTTTTATAACTTAACCGTATGGGAACTGTAAAGGATTTGGGGATTGTGGATGTTGGAAGGATTTTAAATGACTAAACGTTTTGTTGATTTACAAAATAAAATTGTTTTTTTCAATTCAATTTGCCATTTTACGATAATTGTACAATTGTACGAGTTCATCAATCTCTGTATAACTATTCGTGTAATTGTGTAATTTTATAATAATTTGACTTCGTGGCTCGACCAATGAAAGTACGACAAATCTTCTGATGCAAAAATAAGGGTTAAAATCTTATAAGTGCTTGCGGTACGGAGTTTTGTCGGAGTTTTCAAAGTGCCACTAATTGTGAAGGGCTGCTTTCGGCTAACTGAGTACTGTCCGGTCTGAAGATGCCTTTCCCCTCTTTTCATGCATATTCGTTCGTTTTTCCCACCAAAAGCATCTGAGGAAGAAATGTGTGGATAGTTCAGCTGTTTGATCACTAGAGGCGGTAATTCGTGGAGCGAACTTTTTCCTGAATTTTTCTTATGCTCATTGGCGATCTCTCAACACATCTCTGATATTGTAAAGAGGAATATGTATGCACATACATATATGTATACATCTCTTTATTTGATTCTTCTCGTCATTTGACGTTATCAATGATTATTTATTAGTATATTTTTGAATAGTTTCATTTTACATGATACACGTCATTAGATAAAAAATAGTTAGATAGATGTGCAGGTATTAATAAAAACGCATATAAGTTATATGTATGAATTTATATAATTGTAAATCCCATACAATTTTTATTAATATAACATATATAAGATAACATCTATACAGAATCGTATAAAAATCATACTTTTTATAATTAAACAAAATAACAAAAATTTAATTTTGTAGTTAAAGCAATGGTGAATGAATTAATAAAATGATTAATACTCTCGTGATGTATTAGCCTTAAAATAGTTACATATAGGGATATATTTGCACTAGATCCAATTTTTAATTTTAATGTAATTAATGTTATTATTATGCAAGAGTTTATATATTGAAATAGATTTAAAAAGTTTGTCATCTATAAACATGTATTACTACATAAAAATACGATCTTTCTTGTAATCATCATCGGTTATATAGGTATTATATTATCCTTGCCGAATTAGACAATAACTGATTATCGTTTTGACAGTTTGAAGAGAACTTACTATAACGTTCTGCTAAGGTCAATTTGGTACCGAACAATATCTTTTCGTATAATATTACTAACAATGTATTCCATTGTATAAAATAAGTGAATGTGAAAGAAGGTAAAGAAAAATATACTGAAATATGTTTTGTTTTTTAAGCGCGTATAACTTTTTAAAATGTATTCAAATTGTAATATTTCTATTTCTACGTTTTATAAAAGAAAATCATTTTTCAAAATAGAATGTTTACGAAAAGAATTGCTATTCATCAAAATACTTAAGTGTTATTTATTTTTGTACAGGTTAGACGGCTCAGCTTGTTTTACGATACTTATTACCGGTCCAATATTAAAAACATGTTACAACGTGTGCCTAATCTTTTGAAAGTTCTTCATAATATTAACCATTACAATAAAGAATGTTTATACATGTTTCAAATAGGATATGCAAGGAGACATATTAATACTTTGATAACATATAATTACAATACCAGATACAAGGTGCAAGTTGTTGCGAATCCTCAAAAGATTTTTACTACAAATAATGTAAAACATCTGCAAGAATGGAGATGGATTCTTATTACAATTTCCAAGCCAATATCTGTTATAGCAAAAGTACAAAAAGAAGAAACAGTAGACTCCAGTAAAAGTACACAAAACAATGTACAAAGAATCATAGAATTAAAACAAGAAAATTTAGGGCAATTAAAAGAAAGGAACTTAGATGTTAAACCTGATGATAACCAAACTAAAGAAGAGCAACAAAATTTGAAGACAGAAGGTACAAAAGGAAACATAGTCAGAAAAGTATAGTAAAAAGCTTTCTTATTGATTTTTAATTATATTTTTTATTTTCATTAATCTTCATCATTGTTATTATTTCTTATATTCACATGTTTTTTATTTACAGTTAAAAAGAAGAAAACGGATAAAAGAGTATCATCATTAGAACGTAATTTTATTACACCAGTTAGAGCTATGTCAGATTTTTTATTGAAACCGTCCGATCTTGAAAACTTACCAAAGACAAAAAGAAGATCACCTTATGAGTTTGAACCTCCAATTACTGTTTTTTGGAGAAAAGATGTAGAAGCAAAGTAATACTACACATTTTAACAATGAAATCTGATGAGATGATTATTGTAATAAAAAATAGATGATTATATTTAACATACTGTGTTTATTTGTAGAGCGATAGAAGTCTGGGGATCACGGGAAATCTTAGCAAAAGAACTTCTTAAGAAGGAACTTCAACAGAAAGCGTATCAGCAAAGTAAGTCTCCGCTTTATCTACACATAATTTAAAATGAATTTCCCTAAATGTATTTAGAATAGAGTTAGAAAATATTTTATTTGATAAGTTGATTAGTTTCATTTTCTTCCGGACATTTTTCCATTTTACAGGATCATTGTCACTACTTTTATTAACATATTCTTTTTGGAGGACTGATATAAATCTTTTAATTTAAATGTTTTATGATTTCATAGATATATTTACTGTTAAACGAAGATTAAGAGATTATAGACGAGAAATTGGTAGTAAAACGCAAACAATAGATCAAGAAGGTCTTTTTGGAAGATCTGGCAAAGTAGTTTTAACTGCCATTGTAATGTAAGTCCTATCTTTTTATTTTTATTTAAAAATACTTCATTATTAGTATACTACATTTATCTTTCTTTCTTTTAGCAATGGTTGCAATTTTTTATGTAAGCTGTGTGCGTGGTTGTATACTGGTTCGCATAGTATGTTTTCAGAATGTATTCACTCTGCTGCAGATACTTTTAATCAATTGATATTAGCATATGGTATACATAAATCAGTACAAGTATGCATAAAATTATGTCATGTGAAATTAAGATAAATCTTGTTTTATATCTCTATATACATTTTTAATATTTTAGACTCCTAATCCTGATCATCCATATGGCTATACAAATATGAGATATGTATCTTCTTTAATATCTGGAGTTGGTATCTTTTGTGTTGGAACTGGTCTATCTATATATCACGGAATCCACGGCCTTCTGAATCCTTCGACAATAGAATCGTTTTATTGGGCATATTTTATCCTGGTTGGCTCTATGGTATCCGAAGGAGCAACTTTGTTAGTAGCAATACAATCAATAAAAAAAGGTGCAGCAGAAAAACGACAAACATTTAAGGACTATGTATTAGGAGGACAAGATCCTTCCGTAAACGTCGTACTTATGGAAGATTGTGCAGCTGTAAGTATTTATTAGACAAAAAAAAAAAAAAGGATAGGAACAATCGCAGTTATTAAACATGAGATGTTCTTTTGAATATGATAGGTGCTTGGTCTTGTATGTGCAGCTACATGTATGGGTTTAACATCCTATTTGGGAAACCCCATGTTTGATGCCATTGGATCTCTTTTAGTTGGCGGTCTACTTGGCAGTATAGCTGGGTTTATAATACATACAAATGCCACTGCTTTAATTGGAAGAAGTATATCTCAAGAAGATCTAGATAAAATCAATGCGGAATTAGAAGCAGATATAATGGTAATATTTTTATGATTGTATCGTTATAAATAAATAAATAAATAAATAATATATATATATATATATATATATATATATATATATATATATACACATACATTTATTTAAGTTAATTGAATTCGAAATAATCAGGTTCGAGCAATCTATGATGTCAAGGGTATCGATATGGGTAACGACTTAGTTCGGTACAAGGCTGAATTAGACTTTGACGGCAGGGAATTAACAAGGTCTTATTTGGAGAAGCACGATCTTGTTCAAATGCTAAAGGTACTAGCTTAATGTCCACAAAGTATTACATTAATTTTCAAATTATTCTATTCCTTAGGAAGTAACAGGAATGACAGACATAAAAGAATTGGAAGCATTTATGCTAAAGCATGGCGAAGCTATTGTTGATACGCTTGGTGGAGAGATAGACAGAATGGAACTAAATCTAAAGGTATACCAAGAACATTTTACATATGAATTTCTAACTATTTGACACTATGATTTAACTTTTTTCTTTAATACTTGTAGAAAAAGCATCCCGAGATTCGACATTGTGACCTGGAGATCTTATAAGTATTTGTGTACAATACGGCTACTAATAAGCGATATACATTGTGATGTAAATAATGTTTCATAGCAATGCTTGCGCTATCCTATTTGCTGTATTCTATTTACATACTATTTATATACATATAGTGCTCATGTTATTCTTTATATTAGAAGAGAAATAAGCTAAATAAATTTGAATTTCTTATTTATAATTGTGCCGTACTTTTAATTTATTTTTTAATCTTTTCACATTTAACGTGCACGTTATGGGCGTCGCATATTGTCCTGAATTATCGATTTTTTCCAAGTATCTTTCACAGTGTACAACAAACGGTTACTATGGATACTTTCCTCTATGAAGTTCCGGGTATGAAACTGTTCTCGTTTCCAGTGAGATAGGTACGTTTAAATATGACGTATTCTAACCGCGATATTAGAAAGATTGAACATTTTTACGCCATTGGAGAATCGGTAAAATGAACCGGACGAACGAAAAACGACGGAGCAATCCGGAGGTTTCACGTAGAAACGATTCGAGTAGCAGCGAGGAATCTTCGTCGGTTACCGAGAGCACCGAGTATTCACCATATGTGCAAAACACCAGCACGCCTCTTAGACCTAGATGGACAAATTCCGAAGAGACCAATAGGTTTCGACGAGGACAAGGAGATATCGACGATGCAGAAGAGGTGTCATCTGATAAAAAGGGGTCGAAAACGTTTCAGAGACGCAAAGAGCATGTTGATCGAAAAAGGTATCAGGACAATCGTGAAAGAATCGTTGAAAAGCAGAGAGGAGGACACGACCGACGTAATAAACGAAGACACGATAGACGTTCTGAAGACGCTGCTAATAAAAGACGAAAGGAAACATCCAGTTCAGAGTCATCGGACAAAAGTTATAATGAAAGCGACTTGGAACAGTCGAAACGAAAAAGACGAGATTTAGTAGGTAAAATTGCTTATGTTGAGAATGCTTTAACTCTTTGACTGCGTGATAAAATGATACAGTATGAAAATAATTAAATCTTTAACTTTTTATAGAAAAAAATATTAATAATCGTGTTATGTATAACGACATTTAAGATGTTTCACGTCCAAGTCAAACGGTTAATAACTTTAAATACGAAAATATTAAATTAGACAGATGACTTTGGTTTGCTTTGCAGGGGATAATGAATTGCCTATTACGGAAATCTTAAGGAGGTCGCAAGAAAATGCGCGAACCAAATATGAGCATCAGGTGCCACTCCCTGTGTTAACCACGGATAAAGTTTACGTACAGCACAGGGGTGGTTTTAGTACAATGAAAATTAATCAAACAAAAGGTTTTCCTAGTGACAAGAAAACTGAAAGGGCAAGTAGCGTTGATATTCATGACGAAGACAATTCTCCGCCTATAAAGGTGGCCATTATGCTTCAACAATTTTGGAAAAATACAGGTCTTTTGTATCAAGGCCTTCTAGGCGGTATGGCGTTTACTCATTTCATCATGGTACGTTTCCATTACTTTATAAAAGAAAATCTTTCCATCATTGTGTTTTATCTTCTATCTAACCTCTTCTTTTTTCAGTTGCACGTATTTTTTAATAATTCTATAGAATTCATCGCAAAATACTCACCATTTTGTGAGATTTATACAAACATCTTTTCGTTTCTTATTGCCATGTGCATCGTTTCAACGTTCGATAAGTATGTTTACTTTGTATTAAAAAATTAAAAATCGTCGAATATCGTCTCCCAGAATTTTTTAATCTTCATAATCGTTAGGTTTGATTTGGCACGATTCGACGTGGAACATCTGCGTGAGCTTTATTTCGATCATAACAAAGCAATTATCGCAGTTCCTTTGTATCTCGTCGTTTTCTGTCTTCATCAAATCGGCGCAGAAACCGATGATCAATTAAATTTGATACATTATTACAATTCCAATTATACCGTATGGCAAAACGTAAGCAGAAGATTACACATTTACCTACAAAGCACACAAAAAATATATTTTTATATTAAAGAAATTTCATTTTAGGTCACCAATGTTCAGTCCCTTCTGGACGACTTAAATAGTTGGCAGAGGATATCCATGTCGAAAGATTTACTTGCAGTGTTTGCCTGGTTGTTTGTTTCCCTTGGTACTAAAGATGATTCGTTCTTGACTTACCTACAGTCGATGGAGAAGTACGCGGACGATATCGAGTCCTCCAGACGGTAAATGAATCAAAGTTTCTTCGGAAAAGAAGAAACTTCTCTTAATTTGGAATATCATATTTGGCTGAGGAACTGTGGCGTGTGCGATTTCAATATTTATTCGTAACAGAATAGGGTCTGATATGTACAATATTTATAAAGTTCTAAATTCTAACAGACAGTACACGTACATGTAATACCAATGAAGACAATAACATTGAGAATAAAATAACATATGGCGCGATCGTGTTGTAATAATAAAATATGTTCTTAGATTTTGTCTTGAGCGCGGCATTAAGTTGAATCAACGATTGCGCAAATAAATTTTACAAGTTTTTAAATAAATAAAAATAAGGGAGAAATAGGAAGAAGTATTAAAGAAAGATAAATTATGCACGCAAAGTGCATTGCAATTTGTTTAGAAAGAGAGAGAGAGAGAGAATATTCTCACATACAATCGTCGATACAACGCGTGCTCTCGTTGCACGACAAACTTTGCTATAAATAATGTGCGAAGGCTCGTATTGATTTGCGAAGCAACAGATAGATAGATATATATACATATATATATTATATTATATTACAATATAATACATATATATATATACGCATCATATATGAATAAATACTGTACGTACATTTACAAATCGCTAGCGGTTTTCTCTGCACGAATTTACATCGGCGATAATTTAAAATATCTCTGAACTTAAACGCTAACTCATCAAGGCACTGTTTACAGTTCTGTCCGAGCTTATGGATTCGTCGAATTTCACGTCGTTCCCTCGTTCGAAATGGTCGATACTTACACGTCCTCCATCTTTCCGCTGAGGTAAACGATCTTTAAGGTCCTTCGTCGAATAAATTAAGGGACAAAATCGTTTTTACGTTATAAGAAAACTCGAGGAACGCAGTCGACTTTCATAGAATAGGAGGAGAACGATCGTTTCGCGATCGCTCGAACAATCGGTTCTCTCGTTTCTCGGTACCCTTTTTTTCTGTTTTTATTTTTGGTGAAAAAGCAGGACGATCGAATGGTCCGGTTAATCGACAAATGGGGACTTGCTTTGGCCCCGAGGAACAGCGCCGTGTTTCGATCGCTACCACTGGAACACGTCGTTGTGACTTTTTACTAGCTAAAGAACGCTAAACTCCCTTCTCGTACGTGTAACTTGTGTATATACCTTTAGAAACATTTGTGCGGATTCGTTACGGCAGTATTCGAAGAGACAGCGTGATTTGTACGAGCGGAAGAACGTTCGCCGACAGTGAAACCAAGTACGTTCGACGTAGCCAGAGATCACTTGTCGCGAGTGAACGGGGCATCGTGATCGATGCTGTCCCGTTACAAAAAGAAGAACGCCTCCCCGTTCTTCCTTGAGAAAGAGAAACGGCGTACAAAAAGCTTCGGATTCGAGCACACGAGTTGCTCACGACGAAGAACAAACACGCTTTGAAATAGGCATTCGTTAAAACATTTTTTTCTAAAATTGTCATGGTTCTTTTATATGGAAAATGCACGTGGTATGACCCCGGCCAGTAGTCGAGAATTAATTGAGATTCGTTTAGGCGAGGAGGAAGTCGGTGAACTCTAAAGACAGAGTTTTTCTTTTCATCCGCTTCCTCTCGTCCGATTAATTCGATCGAAATAGGATTCCTCGTGGAGGTGAATCGGTCAACGAATGGAAGCGAGGATTTCGCGACCGTTTCGTTATCGAATATCGGTAACTCAGTGTTGCTCCTCTTTTTATTCCTCTTCTTTCCATTGAATTCCGCGTTGCACGGGACGTATAAAAGAAAGAGAAAGAGTTTCGTCTTTGAAGATTTCCGTGGCGAGGGAGATCGTCACGGTGACCCAAACGCCACGCACCGTTTACTCCATTTTTCCTCGTTTCTCTCCTTTTCGAGTCTCTTTGTACGTAATCTCCCCTTGGGAGAGGGATAGAATAGGACAGAAATTCCAAGAGTCCGTCTCTTCGAGAGGCTGGGAGGATTTCAGCGTCAGAAACGGAGGAAATCCTGAATGGCGAACGTCGGAAGAAGGATCTCCTCTTTTCAACGACCGCTCCTCTTCTTTCTTTTCCGGTACGATGATCAAACGGTTCCATCACCGTTCTGCATGTATCTGCACCAGGAACGGCCGTTGTTGTTGCTCTCGCGGATTTGCAGCAATTCTCAGTCGTCGAAATCGTGTCTGAGCTTTATATACAGGCACGAGCCAAGAACGATGCCGAAAAGCTCTAGGACCGATAGTCCTAGGCCTACTGCTCCTAAGATGATCAAGTGGTCCTTCGTCGTCTCCAGAAATTTGTAGATACAACCCTGTACAAAATTTTCAGATTCAATGATTTGATCGTTGCATTGTTTTGACACAGATCGATTTTTATATTATTGTGCAATGAAATTGTATTAAAGAAATTACGATAACGATGTATTGTCTTTACACGTTGAACGTTCTGCATATCACCCATTTATGAGTGATGAGTTTCTCCATTTACGTAAGTAAAATTTTGCAAATAATTCGCAAGAATTGATTTTCCAACTACAATTAAAAACAACTAATGCTTCCAACTTTGTCGTTTAATCTTTTACACTGGGAAAATGTTGGAAGATTTCTTTCTACGAACTCGACACATATTCGATTTATAGTAGGCGTTCAACATGTTACAGCTCATATCTTTGTAGCTCTTGAAGACCGAAGCTGAACTGAAAAAGCGTGTGCTTCAACAAGGAAGGAACAATTGGATTCGACTGAAAATCGATTGGTACCGTGTAATGGATGTTCGACGGATGATCCCTCCTTCCACAAAGGTGGGTCGGTGTCTTGCAACAGCTATCTGGGACGAGGCTTCCGTCCTTGAGAACATCCTCGCCTTTGTGCCATTCGCTCACCAGCCAATCCTCGAATCTCACGGCTCCGCAGCATTTGAACTGGAACAATGATTTACAAATAAAGTAACTGTAAATATAAATACCACTTAGTATTTATCGTGAAAAGTACATTAAACTTATTCCCATTTACGTGTATTTTCAAGTTTAATCCTCAGTTAAACCCAGACGACGAAGATTAGATCGATTCTGACTCGTATAGACGTTTCACGTTTGCTGTTACACTTCGTAATTTCTATTTACTTATTATTATTCTATTTTTTAAATTAATTAAGTCATCCTACACACCGAAAAGAAAAAGATATTATTTTTGATAAAGTTTCAGCGTGATACATTTCAACTGTGAATTACGCGCATTTTTTAGCACCTTCGTGTCGCTTAATAATTAACTCTTTCAAGTTTTGTGGCAAACATGCTGGGGCGTGGATTATAACGGTATAAATCACACCGCTGCTATTTTCCATAAAATAGCGTCTTTTACCTATTTTATAACAAGTTTATTATATCTTTTCAAGCTACGAGGACCTATCACCCGAAGCATGAACTTAACTTAACTAATTATAAAATTAAAGAGACGATACCTTTAAGAGTTGTAATGTTAAAAACGAATTCTCGAAACAAAAAGTCGCGTATAATAATTATCTGGAAATCTTTGAACGTGTAAGAAGCCCCCATCGCGTGACTGTTAAACGAAAGAGCATTCCTTCGAAAGAGTATTTCTCTTCCACTGTCGAAAGTAAAAACCATGAACATCAACAACGACGGTTCGGTCGATCTTAAGACGAACGTCGAGTTTTCTCTCGCGGGACAGCTACGATGGGAGAGAAGAAAATCGGATCGATGCAAGGAGCCGCGGCTGCATTAATAGATTCGCAGAGGACGAACTCGAGGCCATTTCGCCACGCGATAACGATGATTTGCAGTCGTAAACGTAGCGAAGTAACAGTGGCACCGGTAGTCAGGGTATAGAGAAAAATGGCTAGGCGATATCGCGGCCACGTAAGGCAGCCCTTAGCCATTTCGCGTATTACAAAACTTAACGACATCCTACGTTGCGTTAAGAGATAGTGACGAAGAAAGATGAAAAGAAAGGCAAAGGGAGGAGAAAAATCGCTTTAGCAAACTAACCGTACCATAAACAGATATCCTTGTCAAGTACTTAATACATTCGGAATGTCGGTGATCTAAACGTTAAGTATAGCGGCATCTCTTCACAGTGAGTGAAGATTCAGCGTCTGGATCATCTGTAGAGATTTGCAGTAGCGTGCAAAAAGCTTAGGTCATTTACGACTGCGATCTCATAATGGCAACTAATTATATATTCAGGAGATATCATTCCATGTGCATGATGCTACAAAGAAACAAATTTTTATATAAATTTTGTTCTTCTTATGGGAAAAAGTTTTACGTAACGGTTCTTCTTTATAAATATTCCTGGGATCTCTTCGTGTTTTGTGTTTCTTAAAATTGTTAAATTTCTATAAACTAACGTGAATACAAGGTGGAAACGTCATGTTAACGCCAAATTTCCGAACGATCTATGCTTCTTCCGATCGCTTTGGACAGCCACTATGTCATCGGTAACTTACCTCTATCTGCATTTGGTCGATCGCCGAAGTTTCCCTGCTCCTCATAGAGTAGTTCTCGAGGAACGTACGATTAAGGTTCATCTTCAATTCAGGGCCAACTTGTTCCTCGTAGAGCCGCGCTAGAGCACCGACTCCCGCTTCCAGCACGAACACCAGCATCACCACGAACACGTACTGTAGGGAAAAGGAATACAAAATGAAGGGAATTGGAGAAATAGTTCAATTTATATAACAACGATACCTATCTATCTTCGTTCTCCGTAACGGCAACATGATTTTGATTGCAATCATAAAATAATTACGACAGATCGTACAATTTATTTATCGTTACAAGCCAGACTGATCGGTTATGATAGTATTTAGGAATTTCTATGACAGTATTTGTTCCATGACAGTTCCATTAAAAAAAAAAAATTAAACAATTAGTTTGCACAGATAGCATCGATTAGTTGAACTTCTATCTACAATTCATACTAAATAATTATCTATTTTATCGATGGACAAGTGCTTGTAACATTATGACAAATTATTCCTTAATATAGATTAAAGATGAGAAATTTCATACGTTCGCGATTTAACCCATTGAAAATTAATTATTTTTAGAGAGCAAACGCTCTTAAGCATTGTCAACTCGCAGGCTTTCTAACGTAAGGAACGAGGACCAGGATTAAACGCTTCCGTCAAAGATTTGCGTCCCTGAAACCAGCCCCCGTACCTCCCACGATGTCGACGATCTCGATTGCGATTATCCGCCGCTAACGACTTCCGCATCTTCAAACGCGGAAAATCGTGGTTAATACTCGCGAGAGGACGCGTAAATCTTCCATGGAAGTTTCTAGTTTTGTCCAGCGAGTCGTTAACACGCGCGAACACGGTCCATCGAGCGAAACGTGAATCACGCCAATGATTCTCTCGTAGTTGGAAACGATCGAGTCTTCAACGTGGACTTTTCAGAACGGTCGATTAATAACCACACGCAACAGCGACTCGTCGAGTCCAATGATGAAAACGTGTTCGGAACCTGTTTCCTTTCTGTCGCGATAAATTATGCCACGCTTGTCAACAGCCGACTGGCACGCGACGAATAAATCGAGTTCCTCTAATTTTCAAGCAAATAAACCCAAGTCTGAGTAATTTGTCTTGCTTGTCGTCGCTTCGTTTCGCCAATCTGTTCTATTTTATGTTTCCGAACTTTTTGAGATTCGAATGGGCCCGTCATATATTCAAATTAAACAAAATTAATTCCTTTTACCGAGCTTCGTCGATCAAAACGGAAGAACCAACAGTTTGCAATTAATTTTTTTAACCCAACGTCGCGTGAATTTGTTTCGTTCTGCCATCTTGCCCTATTTCAAGATTTCGGTTTTTCAAAAATTTCAAAATTTCATTTATTCGAATTGAAAGAGGAGGAAAAGATAAATAAGGAGAATCAGCGGCGCGTAATTAATTTGTTAGAGCGACTCTTGCGTTCGCAAATTCAACTCGCGTTAATCTTCTCAAGCTCGTTTCAAGCTTACGAATTGTTTAAAAGTCGAAAGCGTGTATTGTTCGTACGAACTAAGAGAAAAAGACGCAGGATAAGAACTTTTCAATTATATTTTTTATTTAAATTTCTACAAGCTAAGACCGCGAAGGAGAATATTGTGCTGGAACATAGCGTTTCGGAAGATGGTATCGGCAAGCTTTCATCGGCAAGCTTTCATCGACAAGCTGACGAAGATCATCGGAATTAACCGAAACTTTCTTTGTGATGAAATTCGGTCTGTTACGTGTTAGAGCCGCAAAACGCTGTGCGAAGCGTTTTAGGAT
This sequence comes from Bombus bifarius, assembly GCF_011952205.1. Taxonomy (NCBI): domain Eukaryota; kingdom Metazoa; phylum Arthropoda; class Insecta; order Hymenoptera; family Apidae; genus Bombus; species Bombus bifarius. The sequence goes on from NW_022884386.1 coordinate 6,345,159, forward strand.
TTTCATGAATATAAATCCCCGACGCGTCGACGAGCTGTCCGCATGAATATTCAAGCTGCGAGGAACTGGCCACGGTCGATCGTTTCGCAAAGTTTCCAGGCGAATCGCTGAGGAAGGAAGAATTCGTTCGTGATTCGCAAAACGCGTTACCCTTTGAATCTTGAACGTTTCCAAGCTGTAACGTCTCTTCTAATCCTCTACCTTTTGAACTTTGAAAACTTCTTCAGAAAGGAACGCAACAACCTTTTTTGAAGAAGGAATACCGTGTCTACTATTTTCTATGGCTATCCCATCACTTTGGAAACATTTCTCTATCATCTTCGTAGGAAGAAACTGCTTGAAAAATGTTAACTGAACAGATTGAAAAAAGTTAACACTTTGACTGCCACGCCAAAATCACGTGTTTCGCTGAGGACACCCCTGGAGTATTTTATTATTCAAAGCATATAATGGCAAAATAATAATAAATTTATGATGTAAGACAACATTCTTCCCCAATGGACTGTTTATCTTATTGGTGGTCACGGATGACCACCGTGGCGCCTCGCTAACAGTCGATAGCGACATATTATAACAAGGCTTCGTTTATTTCAACAAACCATTCGCATTCGTTATTTCGTCGTAAGCAAAACGTGCAGAATATATTGTTGAAGCGTGTAGAAGATATTAATAAACAGTATTTGCTCATTCTATATATAGTAGTAAGGTATGTTCACACTTCTAACTTCAATTATATGATCATAAAGCAGCATTTACGATTATTTTCTAAGCTGTGCTTATAACAATATTCGTAGATTACCCCTCAAAGATATGGACGCAAACACAGTGCACCGTTAGATGCAAGATTTGTTCTCATTTTTTTTTTTTTTTTACTGATGTTCTAATAAAAATGTTTAATCGTTCAATGGGACACTTTTTATTTCAAAGTATCTTTTATTTATCGGTTATATTCAAAATGCCCTAACTGTCAATTTTCATTCAATTTTTTCAATTGTAAGGAGCTCAAGTGCTTCGGTCACCAATGACCAGCGTGGCAGTCAAAGTGTTCATCAATCTATTTAGATTTTTATTATCCAAATAAAAACTATAAGAAGGGACACGACGAGTCACACATTTCTGTCTGTCTTCGACGGCAGAGTAATTTAGTACATTGTTAACTAGTTCCACGTTATTTCAACTCTTTTGTTAATCGATTATCGCGCTATTGATTATGCTCCTGCGATGCAATTTTGAATAGTCTCCTCGGGCGATCCTGAAATATATCACAAAGTGTGATAGAAGAAAATTTCTTCCCTGAATCCGGCAATCCAATAGAAAACGACACAATGTGTATACGCGCGCTTCAATTTAAATTCAATGTACACGCGCGTGATATGTAAGTACACTACATTGGCCGCAGCATCCGAGCAGGAACGGCAATTGACAGTTTAGAATTGGACAGAACCGCTGACAGCGAATAGACGGTCGATCATGAACACTGACCGCGGTCACGGCAATCACCGCCGATATCCGTGGACAATGCAAATAAATCGATTCTACGAGCAGAAACGGCTTCGTGCTTGGCACATGGTTCGATTCTATTCGAAAGTGACGTCGTGTAACGACGCGAGATGAAAGCGGAATAAAAGCGGAATAAGATCGATCGAAATATCTCTTTTTTAAATTGTTAAAGAAAAAAAAAATACATGATTCGAGGAATCTTCGTTAAAATATCAATTATTATATTGGATCGTTGGAAAAACTTGTACAGTATTACGTAATTATTGATATTAAGTGCCGTTTTCTATTTGATTAGAATAGAGTATAATTAATTACGATGTGATGCAAGATTCAAATAAATATTGCTCCTAGTTGGCCATTAAATGCAGTCATTAAAGAGAAATATTCGGAAGTAATCAATAAAATGGGAATTATTTTTAAATCAATTAACGTCAATCTAACGTTAAATTAGGAAATTGAATCATTTGAATATTTTATTCTAGTTTATTTCAGTTTCTACAAAAAGTTTTTAATGTCGAAACAGAATACGTTAAAAGCTCGTAAAAGCTTGAAAGTATTCATAAAGTACTAAAAGAGATGACAAGTTTATCGAGAAAGCAATCATGAGACGATTAAATAGATGGTACAATGTCATCAATTTCGTCACAAATTCCTCAAACAGTATACGTATAGTATTTGATTAAGAACCGGAAAAAATGACGTAATAATTCTTTTGCCAAAAAATTTCTCGACCGTTTGTCTCCAAGTTTCCTCATTAAAAATCGAAAGAATTTTCAAAAGGAAATCTCTGTCTCTCGCGATAAATTAAACTGTCGATTGATCGCTAGCAAACTGACACTCTACTCGATTCACCTTTTACTTTTCCCGCGTAAACGTGTAAAATCGCCGCACTTTCCTTAAAAATACCACGGTGGTCGTTATCGGGATTTACCTACCCGATGGTTGCGGCGGCGGCAAAAATTTTAATTGAACGCCGTATATGGGCTCGGCTAATGAGACGATTCGCTCGTGCCATAGTGTGCACAGGTGGTGAAAGGGAGCTAAAGACCTATGAGTGGCTATGAGAACGGAGAAGCAAAAGGTTGACCGAGACAACGCAACGTAGAAAACATTTCGCGGCGCGTAATCGGTCTTTCATTAGTCTCATTACTCGTTTCACGTAACGGTGTTCGTATACGATGGCCGAAAATTCGTGGTACTGCATTATGTAGGTGAAAATAAGGTAAAAATAAAAAGTAGCGAGATTGCGCCGAATGTTTCATCGAGTTTGAATATTTCAGCAATCTGAAAAATATGACGAATTCTTGATTACACTGAAAAATAATTTGGAAACGTAGAATAAAATTTTGTCGCTTAAGGCCTCAGTTTAGAGAAAATGGAATTTGAATACGTCACTAATGTTTACTGGGCAAATTTTTAAACTTGATTTTCTCGGAAACGTGGATCCAGACGGAAAAATTTTATTCCACGTTTTCGACTTAGTTTCACACGTACATAAATCTCCTATCGATTATCTATTCCTATCCTATCTGGGAGTTAAGCAAATTCACGTGTATTTGATGAGTTTTCAAACTCGATTTTCTCAAGAACGAAGACTTCGACGTAATTTTATTACTCTTCATTTCCCACTTATTTAGAACCATATAACCTACTTGATTTATACCACGAATTTAGGACCACGATGTAGAATTCTCGACCGAAAATGAGTGAAAATCTGCGGAGAATGGAAGTTTTTCCAAGCTGGTCGAGCTGTCGTTCTACTTTTCATACAGACCGATTGGAAAAGTAATTTTCCTGAACGCGGCGTTCGTTCGAAGGACGAAAGAATAAAAAGATAATCGACAGTTCGCGAGGCCTCATCGATCCAAAATGTTCCAATTACTGGTGATATAATGGGCAAAAATTGCATCCATGCTCGTCTAGTTGATTGGCAACTGCAACGATAGTTTAAAGCTGCCTGAAGCCGAAAGTGCTGGAGAAACGAAAGAAGGGGGGACAGTGGAATCAATCGGAAATCAAGATTCTCCGATCGAGTGGAATCAACAATCTGATTTCAGTCGCATGATGGATGTAATGGTTTTTTCCTTTTTGCTTCCGAAATATCGTGGACGAAATAAAATGCAGAAATTCCAGATAATCATGGAACGAGCAACGGATTCGAGAGAAACGAGCAGCGATATTATCACTTCGCCACTGTCCGATAACCGACCAACAGAAAAATTCATCATGCTCGCTGAAACGACAAATTAGAGAACGTTCAACTCGATACAAACGGTCCTGTCTTTGTTTCTTTGTACGTTTACTCAACCGATTGTGATATTGCCGTTGAATCCATATCGATGCTGGTCTTCGCTTCTTTAAATTTGTTGCCGGTTGTTTCGTTCAGTATGTGAATTTCGTTGGTGGTTATAAACCATGTTGCGTTTCGTACTGTTCGCAGATGTTCTTATCGAAATCTTTCCAGTTCGTAAGTATACGAACATTTTTAATCCATTTGCATTAACGATACGTCAATGTTATTCAGATATAATATCACGAGAAATTAAGATCAAAGGACCTTCCTATTTTATCTTGTTTTATTTATCGACAAGTAAACGAACCGGGAGTAATAAACTCTTTAAATAATAAAATTTGAAGTTTGGAAGTTTTCCTCGTAACAGATGTAAAATAGATATGAAAAGCCATCTTTTGCATACTATAAGAATAATTTTGAACGAGCAAAGCATAGATTACACGCCCCTGTTTGTTCTAAAAACACCTAGTTCAGCGGACCCTAATGGTGACGACGCGTGCTAGCGAGAGGATTTGCAACCCCTTGAGAACATCGCGCACAGAAATCCAACGTGTCCAAGTCTCCTAAGAGAGGTACGAAATAATCCGGCGCAAGAAGATCTCGACGATGCTAAACTGGCTCGTTCAGCTACCGGTGTGTAATTAAAAGAACATTAAATCTAAAATGGTCGAATCGTCGAGAACAAGAGAATTCGCAAAAAGATGTGAGATCTTCAGACAAATATCAGAGACGGGAGATACCTTCCTGGATCCTAAAACACACCAGCTGACGATGTCGTGGCTGAAAATAATAATTAATAATTCGAATTAACTCGTCTTTTCTGATTAGCAGATTAAAGCGATATATGTGGCATAACAATACTGATTATAACGTAATTTTGATTTATCATCTTCGATTATCGTACGTTCAAGTTACATCCAAACGATATTATTTCAAAGGAAATTAGAAGACAAGGAAGAAAATTCTTGAAAATATTCCATCTAACCATAGTACTGCAAAGTATTCAAAGATTGGCCTAATTTCCTTTAATGTTAGAACTGTCGACTAAAATATAAAGCTCGCAAATATAAAGGAAATGCAAAACATATAAAGTATTATATAGGAATTTTCAATGACACGGTCGTAAGGCCGTACGTAAAGTATCGGACACGCGATGTGGTCTGCAAAATGGTTGCATAATGCGCTGATTTTTATCCGAGCAGCATATGACTATCCAGATGTTGTAGCACGAAGAAGAAGCTTTTATCTATCTATCTATATATGTAAGTATTTTACAAAGAATCATCTGCAAAAATACACCGTTACAAATGTATAAAATAGCCCTGAAAAATCTTGAATTAATCGTTTTATAACCATCCTCGTACTTGTAACGTTAAATTGTCAAATGAAAATTTAAAACTACTTAAAATTCCCTCTGTTTAAGCAAACTCTCGAATCACCGATCTTCTACGATCAGAGGAAAATCACGGGTTGTTCACTTCGGATTAAAATGTTCTAATTAAAATCACTTAAAATTCCTTTTGTTTGTGCAACGCTCCAGATTCAACGCCAACGCAATGTTCGAATCACTGATCTTCTACAATAAGCTTCGCCCAACTCTCAAACCGTTTACCATTACGGACGAACAGAGGCCAGAAGAGACGGTTATTCGTACGTATCTCGGTAATGAGGTCCCGATTCTGCGAAAGGATATCCTCCGCTTTTGTCTCTTAACGCTGCTACCGCGTGGTTTTCTCCGGCCAACTGGATTAACCAGCGCGCACTTATCTCCTCGCCGAGAGTATTTCATGCAAGTAAATATAAAAGAGCCGGATAAGGCGGTCGCGATATATTTTCTATCCGTATAGGGTTAACCCTAATCACGGATATCGTAGTTTCATGCGTGTCGAAGGTAAACGGAGCGACCAACGATCCCTAGATTCGCTATCGAGAGACGGGCTCGTTACACCGCGACATGGACACGTTTTAACAAGGAGATATCGTCTATGATCCTTCGAGAATTTCCTTTTACGTCTTTCCTGCGTAAAACGGCATCTTTAACGAGCCTCGCCTCGCATCCTATCCACCTATCGTCCAACTTTTACCGTCATTTGAATACCGATTGTAGAGAGAGAGAGAGAGAGAGAGAGAGAGAGAGTCATCGTGAATTACGTAAAAAGTGATACAAGTTATGGAATATATCCTGATGAAGAATTTTTGAGGATTCTTCGAGGACCTTTATCTTTCTGATTCACACAGTACATATTTTTATATCAGAACACGCAACGTATAAACTCTTCATATCTCAAGAAATGAAACAAAACTGCAAAGATCTCAAGAAGTTTCTAATAACTTTTTACATCCATCTCATTTGCCATGAACATCCTAATATGTCTGATATTCTCATTTCTCGGGCGGGCAATTGAGTATTAGTCAAATTTTGGCTAACGGGATAGACAAGCTAATATCCTCTACACTGCTGTCTTTTGCTCACGATCGTAGAGGTACAAGTCAATTTCGCTTCTTTCCCGCTCTTTTACCTGACATTCGAACGATACATCTCAAATTGAGTACCCGATCTTACATCGTATTCTAGATATTGTAGGTGCTTCTTTGCAAAACTAGTAATTCTCACTAGTAATTCTGTTGCGTATTCGCTAGGGATTTATCAACGAGCATGTACGTCGCGAGAAGAAGACAATTTCAACAAAAAGAGTCTATCGACTAGCGAGGGAACGATTCGAAGAAACGGTCGCAATGATAAACCAGAAAGTGCTCAGGGAGGAACGTGCAGAGGTGGCTGGAAATCGGCAAATCGACGGGTAATCGATGAACTTCGAGTTCGTACCTCGATTTTCTTACTTGTACGCGTTCGTTCGAGCATAAATTGGTCGTAAGTGGCGCGATCGGCCGTTGGATACTTAGGAAGTAATGTGGTCTCGCCCGAAGCGTTCGGATCGGTGCTCGGAACGACGAGTGGAACTGGTTCGAAACCAGTCCGAGGCGTCGAGACTTGTCCGCCGATGCCAGTGCCGCGATACGTCATTTACTGGCATAAAAAAAAAATCGACCGCTACTATGGTCATGGATACTAATTGAAACGTGCCGCGTCTCGTTAATACGCGAGCTTGCTAATTATTGCTTAATGATCTCGAAGCGCGCGGTATCTGTGACACACGCAAACATCGATATCCTTTGGGACATAGCGATCGTGAATTAGGCGTATCGTTCGATCGAATGTGACCTTCGCCGTGATTATGATCACTGTTCGACGGGTAATTGCTGGTAGCTTTGATAAGAGCATTGGATTATACATAGTAAATTACACAGCCGATTATATGATTATACAATGGAGTTTGAAGGTTGAATCGATTTGACGGATTCCTGATGAGATTTGTGACGTGATCGCTTAGGAGGAATGGAAGCTTAGGAGGCAGATAGGTATTTATCAGAGAAGTCAGTGAGGAGGGAAATTACAGAGCTTGAGATTTTGTTAGAAATTGTATTTAATCAACTGTATGGGTTTGTACTACTCGCACGTGATGAATATATCAAAAGAATACGGTGGCTAGAAAAAGTATTGGCGTATATCTTTATTTTACAATGATATGTTTTTTTACTGGATTCTGTGCGTTACATTTTCATATTGTGGAATTTTTATAGTTATGTAAAAGCAACACTAAATGATACGAAATTTAGTCGCAAGTTAGGCTTGTGTTGATAAGCGAAATTGTAGGAGATCAAATTTTATTAGAAACTTTATACGTATAGTCAACTATATGTATGACAGTATTGAGAAGATGACTGAAAATATATTGACAGTTGGATATAAATCGCGGTTACGTTAGTAAAAATAGCAGAATCGCGAAGATGTATTTATCATAGAAGCGTATAGCAGCTGTTATTACTCAGCGGAAACGTTAGCCTCGTAAATGTTACTTTAGGTTACAGTAGATACAACGCGTACACGCTAAGAGCATCGAACGAACAGCGATAAATTTCTACGTTGTCGTGTAACACCGGCTAACGATGACAATTTGTCGTTTAGCGCCATGAGAATGGCGTATCATCGAAGGAGCGCGACGAACGAAATAGTATCGGAAACTATTCCTGCATCGTTCCCAACAAAATCAAAGACTCCATCGAGGAAGACTAAGTGACTTTTCATCAAATAATCGTAATCTTCGCTAATCGATTTGAACAAGTGGAGAGCCAAATTAAGAAGAATCTGTTCTCACAGATCTCTGTGCGGTTTGCAAGGGTTGTTAGTGGAATTTAACTATCATTTATGTGGAATTAAGCGTGAGCCAGTCCACGAAGGTTGCAGGCTCAATGGTAGCGCGTGATACCAGAGCGGTGCTACGCTAATTCTCGCTTAAGCACAATTTATAGCTTAGCAGGGAACGCTAGTTTTCAGATAGAGAAACAACGGACAGGTTCGAAGGACGAAACTTTGCATTGAAACATATGGTTATTTCAAACTACGGAACTTTGTATAGAGTTTAATTATTTATTCAATAATGTAATATCGTAACAGGAAAAGCGTATTAGATAAAAGAGAATACGCGATATGAAAACACGCGACGTAGACCACTGAAAATGTAATGAATTGTGAATATGTCGATACACAATGTTGGAGAATGGCATTTCGACTGGGAAAATTCTGACAGGGGCAAGCGAATGATTTTGGTCATTTCCTGCTACTTAATTCTTCATTTCTACGAATTTCTGTATTCATAATAATAATAAATTACGAATGTTTGCGTAAATCCATATTTTTATTAACATAATTAAGAGAGTATTACTAGCTAGGTATCTAAATATTCGAAATACTCTTTGGCTTTTTTACTTTCGTCTGGTTTAAAGAAAGTGTAAAAAAACATAAGGCAAAACTATTTTCTTCGAACTATTCTGAAAATTTATTAAACGAAAATCTCAAACCGAAAAATCTTTGGCACCGAAAGTGCTCAAATACTTACAAGATGAAGAAAATATAAATTTTTGCAAACATGGATGAGATATTGTGAATACGTATTAAAGTCCATTAAGCTGCCAGACTGCGTGTGACGGCATATCCTCTCTCGGTGAATTATGTCGTTGGAGCGCAAGAAAACAAGGAAGCTTTTAAAGTGATTCTTTTTTTTCGTTCCTTTTTCTATTTTTTCGTTTCTTTCTCTGTTTTTCCTTTGCTCATAAGAGAAAATCGCCTTCGATTCCGTTGATCGAACTTCAATGCAATCTGAGCTTTCGAAGCAATTCCATAGAAAATATCCTTGGTACCGTATCAACCGTAACGAATGATCTTCTCCGCGGAAAAATCTGGATATTTTTAACAGCATTCTCTCTATCTATTTGTTTTACTTTAGCACATTTAGCTTTGACGATAGAACCGCCATTGGATCGCGAACGTCGCGATCAACAAGGGGAGACTTTGCCGAGGAGTTCAAGCGATAATGTCGGAGGCAATCGACTATGCGTTCAAGGCGAAATCGACCTTGTGATTAAGTATTTTATTACGTGTTACTACGTGGATGGGATTTCTTTATAGTGGAAGGTGTATTTTATGCAGAGTACAAAAAGTAGCGCGATCTACATATAGATAAGATTTATTTCACTGGTAGATAAGCAGCTGATTTAGAATCTTCGAACTATGTAACGACTCTCGTTTACTCGTAACTTTAATTACTATCTTTTCAAATTAAAAAGATAGAAGAAGTAAATTTGAAAAAGTGCTATGCAGCATATACTGTGCAAAATTTTTAGACCATCCACGGATAACGATCTCGTAACGATGCAACTCAAATCACAATCTTAATCCTAAGTCCTAAATTAATGTTATAAGATACGGATAGACTGATTTAGAATGATGCATGAGATGAAAGCAGATCAAAGACGTAAATAATTTATTCAAAATACGACAAACTTCCTGTTTGATAAATGGCACAGGACTATTGCATGGTACTGTGTATCCCTTCGTAAGTGACTTTAAAGTCAGATCTGAAATGAATGGTATTATGAATTCTTCCTTGTGTGGTATTACCATATGATAATCGAATTAAATTAACGAAAAATGATATTACAATATATTATTATTAAAACATATCATTGCTGTTAATTCTTTAACCGATTTCATACGTTATAGGAAACACATAGAATAAAACAACAGGCTTCACAGGATCGGTCAAAATCTGCAATTGGGAAGAGCTATCGATGGTATAATGTAAACGAGCAGCCTTTCAAGCACTCTCTTCTTCTACGCCATTCCTTCATTTTCATCGAGGAAGCGAGCTTTAACAGCGGACAAAGTCTCCGTGCCTGGAGCAATAATGTCGGAGGCAGCGATGCAAGTCAAAGGGAAGTTCAGCCCCACAGCCGAGAAAGAAACGGAGCTCGTAGATGGGCATTGAAGCTGCCCCGGAAACGGAACTTCGAGAAATCTTTTTTTAAATGCTTCGGCGAGAACGTCCCTCTCAATGGTGGCGAACCATTTTAATTACCATCGTGAATATCCTTTTCTTCCGTCTTCCATTCGAACGCTTACATCATAAATGGAATTTTTCCTCGAAAAGTTTTAGAACGAGAAGGAGAGGAAACACGGAGAAACGAAAAGGTAATGGAATGGAGGACAAAACGACAGCGAGATGAATTCACGATAGAATCGAGATCGCGTAATATTCGACTTACAATGTGGTTTCTTTTCCAATCTCCAATGCTAAATCGTGACGTTTTAACTCGTGCCGGATCTTTGACACGGTGACTGAAATTCAAAGGGAAAGACGATCCTCTTCGTTTTATCGATATGAAAGCGGTAACACTTAATTCGAGCATCAGTATAAAAATAATCCCCAAGAATTATTAAGCCATCTTAGTGTCGTGTCAAATAATATCAAAGAATAATATGTCATTTAACACTATAACATAATTTACGAATTTAATAGAAACATTTACAATTTTACAATTGAAAATAATAAATATATACATATGTACACCCTAAAATAAAAAATTGTATTTCTATGTACACTCACTGTGCTCTTGACCCTTTTGCGTATAACGTAAAGTGTTATTCATTTTTGAAAATAAATGATTTACATTTAAAATTTGAAATTGCCTTTCTCCTTTATTTCCACACCATTCGAAGATTTTCAGCTCTTTCCTAGGGATTCGAATTCCTGTGATTCGATTGTAAACCGCCACCTTGGTCTTAAGCTCACCGTTACAGCTAATCTCTTTCATCTATATTTTACTTTAATCTTTTTCTAGATCTCTGTATCTGGTAACTATCTATCATTGTAAATGCATGCATTCCAATGGACTCATCCCGTATAGAAATAAAAAATTCAGTAAGTTGTATCTTACATAGCTGCAATTTGGTCTATACAGCAGCGTTAAAAAGAAAAGATCGTTTCCTAGACGAAACTACGTGAAGCTCTACGATACTTAGTTATGTATGAAACTAGTAAGCTTTTCCTAGCTTCGAATAGAGTATTCGAGAAAGTTTCGTGAACGATTGTCCTATTAACCAAAGAGCATCTGCTACCAAGGTTATAGGCAATTCCGTAAACGATAGCTAGAGTGGCTGGTTTCTCTAACATTCCAACCTTCTATATCATCCTCTGCTTTATCTTTGCTTCTATCTCTCTTGGCTAGGCGCGTTTACCCAGACCGGAGAATTAATTAATCAGACAATAGTGGCACCCTGATAAATGGCCGGCACGGAAGCGCATGATCGATAAGAGACACCGTACTACCCATCAACGGTGTTACATGTTCTCGACAAAGCGATGAATCTTACGGAGACGCACGAGGACCGTTTCCGATTCGATCGACTCTGTCAAGATTATTGGCTAAAATGGATTCAGAGGCCGTAAAGCGGTTTTCTTACGGTGAATTAAATAATACGAGTCAATTCTGCTAGACAGGAATTGATGTTGCCTGGTTGAGGTTGAACTTCGTTATCCGACCTTTCATTTTTCACGACAGTTTTTGGTACCGACTTTGTGGAGTGAGTTTTTGATATTACTTACAGTGGACATAGAAAGCACTCGTACAAAGATTAATTACTAAAACCTTGTAAAATCGTGTACACTGAATGAAGAAATGAATATAAACGTACGAATATAACATACGTGCAATGGAATGTCCGTACATTTGTCACGTTGCGATCAAACCTACGAGTTTAAAATATTTATTGCAAAAACAAGAAATAATTATACAATTAGTATTTAATAAGATTTCTTTTTGATTCTATATCTTCGCAGTGCTTCGTGGAAAAATAAAGATATCCGTCCAGTACATACTACAAGCGTACCAATAAATGATCACTTACAACGTATTCAACCATATGATATATGCTGAAAGAGATAACGATTGATTCAAGCCAGCAGAGGTCGATCGAGTCGAAAGAGCATTCATCAGTGTTTCGCGGAAAAATAGAAATATCCTTTGATTACTTACTATAAGAAGAACGCATCTATTTTCAGAGGTTACACCGCCGCATCCGAGCCAGCTACCGACTACAGCCAGGACACCTGCGACGATCAAAGCGTAAGCTAGCGCCGGGTACGTCGAGGTCGTCATCAGGGACACGTAGTTGTGCTTCGAAATCACCGTCCAGATACCGATTCCGCCCACTACCAATCCAGATAACTGAAACAAAAATAAACCAGTAGACGCTCAAGTTCTGCACGTTCTGTTAATCTTTAATTAATCACCGCAATACTGGGTGCATGAGGGATAAAACGCGGTTGAATACGCGTTTTATCCTTTCTCTCGCGCGTTTACGCGCTCAGAGCCAACAGAATTTGCCTATTCGTTTTTCTGTCAAATAAACCTGCACGGAGTAAGTGATTCGCAGTTGGCTTTTCGGCTAATCGTATTTCACCCTATGCTAAACTCGTTAAGCCATCTCCGTGTACATACTAAACCTGTATACGCCATTGTGAAAGTTACCATTTGCCCACGAGATACAATCAACGTGTCTAAGTTCAATTAATTCGTTCGATTAAAAGTGTAGTAAATGGAAACAGTATAATGAGGCCATAAAATCGGTTAGTGGTCGAAGTTTGGGATTTTCGGCAAGAATTCAATTCACATGTATTACGAATCATAAGGATTTAGAACAGGGTTCAGGGGCATGCAATATCTAGTCAGAAATAGTTCTTCCTTTTGTAATATGTACATTCCCGCTTCTAAGGATTGTAATAACGTATTATACTTATACCAAAAATGCACAGAGTGCGTGATATATAACAACATATGAAACACCCAAATTATAATCTTCGTCGTTAATTTTAACAGTCAAAACGAATATCTATTCCAATTCTGTTTCTTTAATTGAACCCATGAAAATATACATATGCACTCTGAATATTGTATATATTTTTTAATATTATGTGTATTCTGTGCAATTTATTTACGATGTAGCTATATGATGGATAGGACGACGATATCGCAATGGCGTATATAACCATGACGTCTTTGATACGTCAGTACGTTTTATTCCGCCGATATCGAAGTTCGAATTCCATCGAATTCGGTCATAGTGCAGATACGGTCACCGCCCACGAACAGTCGGTACACAACGTCGAACGTCGTCGATAACCGTCCGTGCCCTTCCGTATCTTTTCTCCACGACGATTTATCTATTTTTTCGTTTCTCCTTTTCTGTATTTCGTTTCCATTTTTCTCCTCTTATTTTTTCGCTGCCTTGATTCCAGGGAATTTTTGTTCGTCCGGCCAGTGACAACGCGGTAGCGACGCCAATCGTCTCTCCCGCGGGAGCAGCGGTGGAAAGCACTAGGAGATATACGGACAACGTCCACGTAAATATCGGTGGACGCGCGATATTTACGGTATCCAGGAATGTGCAGTGTACGCGGTCAGTGTGGTCTGTGTTCGTGCAATGACCAAGCTTCTAGACACGTGTGTTCGACGAACCAAACGTTCCTGGCCATTATCCGTGCTACGAAAGATGCACACGTGAGATCGTACTTTATCGTTACCGGCGATAATCGTGCTAGAATTTTTTCGTTTGTAACTATTCCCTTGAAATAATGTAAATTCGTGGAGAATTAGCAGATTTTCGTAATATCTTTTCGTAGAATAGTTTTTTTATACTTGCTGCAAATGTCTTATTGTATTATTAAATCGTTGTATAAACATTGTACAAATATGCCGTGGAAGAATATTATTCTTATACAGGCTTAATAGAGTCTTGTTGTAGCATTGTATCTCTTTTTACTCCACTATACGTGAATGTACTGTTTTCTTTTAGAAGTACAATGTTTTTATTCTTCCCTTTGTTCGAATCTATGCTAGGAACTAAAACAACTAAGTTTTGGAACGTGTTGGAATAACAGTCTAAGTGTAGTTCGTTGTTCTTCGAACTATACAGAAACATTTGTGTTGAATATACATGGATAACATTTCATTAATTTATTTTATCCGAAATTGAAATAAAATCTTGTACGAGGCTGATACCTCAGCTGAAATTAATGTGTCATATTTGTGTGACACATAGTAACGAATGCGTTAATTATATAGTTAATTATCTGCCAATCGTATCCAGGTTAATTATACTGGTATAATGTTGCATCGGTATCTAAATTTGTTTCTCATTAGCACATTGCTTTTCCATTTTTTTATTTATTTTAACGATTAAGAAATTAAAGATTATTCGTAGCTACCAATGTTATCCTATAATGTTAAAATTTCCCTAGTGTATGGTACAGTGTGCGACGGTATACATAGATTCAGGGAAACGGAATCTCCAGGGAGCTCGATGAATCAAAGCAGTAGTCCAAATTTAGGGTCATAATCTCATCCTACTCGTGTAAGTCTCTCTAGAAAGTATCAAGTCCAACATATGAAATATCTGTTTTCTTTGGACGAAATAGGTATGCTTTTGCTTTTCACCGGGATAAATATTGACATACTTTTGTTATCGAGATATAACATTTCCAATACTACTTCTGAAAAAATATTATTGTTCTAGATTTTATAAAATCTTCGTGGATTCACCTCGTTCTTTATCTTCAGAGCTGCTGGTATCTCTAGAAGAAAATTACAAAATCCAACGACGAATAATATGTTCCTTAGCAATGTTTTATACACTATAATAAAACAATTTATGTGTTCAAGAACTATGTTAGTATCTATGCAGAATGACTTTTAAAATAGATATGTAACTAAAATTTTATAGGTATATATTCATTCGAAGTAGAATATTCAGGAAGAATATGTAATTCTCGTTGCAGATAGAATATCGAAGACTTTGCAGCGCTATAATATATAAACGATACAGGGAATGGAAAAACATAAATCAACCTTTACTTCTACATAAACCATACTGCAGGCAATCTACGCAAAGGATATGAAGCGTTCAAACGGGCATTTCATACGTTACAGCCTAATATAACCGGGATTTGTTTTTGACCGGAAAGAAATAGTTGCCTGTCATATATCCTAACGTTCTACGCGAGCACATATTGCAAAAATTATAAAACTTTTCTATCTCATCGCATGGAGCCGTAAATTTTCGAAATGGCCACGATCGAAAAAGGGTTTGCATCAACGGTTAATCGATATTCTTTTATCTACGACGTTCATCGGGCCGGTTCTTTTCGGGGCTGACAGAACGAAACCGCACCTACGCATTACACCATATATCTTCGTAGAAAAATCCGGCCAGGAATGCTTCGAATCCAAGTTAATATTGGTACATACTGTATACCATGTATCTGAATACTTAGAGGAACTCTGTCCACATGAACATATTATGTGTATTTTACGAAACGTTTTGAAATTTCATTAGCACCGTAATGCGACCCGAGTAACATGATTATATTGGTAAAGTTTGAAACCAATTTGAAAGTATATATGTGTATAAAGTGTACAGTGTAGGTATACGTACTATAAGTTACACGATATTTAGTGTAAGTGTACGTATATTTGACAGAGATCAGACAATTATTTAAACTACATATATACAGCGTGTACCAATTCTTTTTATCAAATATGTGCTTGCAATACATATTTTGTAATTGTTATACACATTTTCAGATTGGTTTAAAGTTTTACCAATATAATCGCTACAGCCGTGTCTCGTTACGATGTTGATAAAATTTTATAATGTTTTATATAACACGCACAAGATATATAATATGTATATGAACATTTTCTACGGTAAGTAGTCTCCAAATACTTTCTTGAGTCAGTATATTTCTCCGCGATGCGCTTGAATCCCGGTGGCTCTAGCATCGAACAACTCTGAAATATCTCACTGCGTGGAAGCTGCTCGAGGGGGCAGCGATTTATTATTTTATCATAGTCCCGATGCCGAAGGCGGCCACGTATCTCGGCCACGGAGTCGTAAATCCCGTATTATATCGTAGATGCCATAGGTGGATTATACTTTGTATCTTTGTACGATACGGTGCATAAGTATAGAGTAATCTAATTACGGATGAACTTGAACGACACAGGTATATTCTCTGTTCCAGTTTGAACAAGAGCAATCGATCTTGCAATTAGTCGCGACAGGAGGTTAAAAAGTTAACAGAAAAAAAATGTTTCTCAAATCAAAAGCTTGAAAATATGAGAAAAATATCATCGTAAGATCATTTTCTGATGGATCTTTAGTATCAGAGAAGAGAGTTCGCGCGACAAGAAAGAGGAACAAAAGTAGATGATTCTCAGGCTGCGACCTCTCGAGAGGAGCGTAAACGTAATTTACGATTAGTATTCGCGATGGAATATTTATGACGTGTTCGGTTGAATATTATTTACATACATATAAGTTTCGAATAGCGGAGATATTTACAATCGGTGAAGTCAAGTGCGTAAGAGCGGAGACTTTCTCCGCGAGTAGACGAGATTATGCGCCATCGTATTTTTCCAACATGTCGATGGTTACGCGCGATGAATAGCTCGAGTCGAGGCGATCGGCATTCTGTCGCGTGGTTCCCGTCGAACGTGAATCCTGGGTGGTCTGCCAGAACGGCAGGACCACGTACAACGCGATCAAAAAGTTGTTACTGCTTCCTATAAAGCGATTTGGAAAAGAGAAAATAATGCGTACAGAAACATGTACGAGTAAAGAATCTATAGCGGCTGCAAAAAGTATTGACACATCAGCGTATTTATTTTATTATAGCACTCACCTATTAACTAAATTAAATGCAAGCATATTAAAACTTGATGGCATAGAAACGAAACGTAGAGTCTGATAAAACACTGATAAAAAATACCGATAAAATGGTTCAAAGTGTATAACACACCTCACATATGAAAGGTATCTACAAATGCTCGAATACATTTCATGCTCCACTGCTGTATTAAAAGAACTCTTCATTTAATTGTAACTTTTTGCGCTCTGGCTCCAATACGACGTAAAATGCGAATAATAAATTCAAACAATGCTATTTGAATAACGCGGAACATACTTCTTGCGTTATCCTACTGTACAAAGCCAGCAGTCTGCCTTGGCCCGCTTAGAACAATGGATCGAACGTCGTCGAGTTATGGGACTCGGTTCCAACCATAAGCGGGCCATTTTCGGTTCGATCAAGCCGAGCCGAAAATAAAAGGACCAGCCGCGTCGTTTTTATCTAGCTTGCTCAATTAGAGGAGCGCTGGATTTCGTCTGTTCCTCGAGGCCGACCGCTAACTATGCACGCGCGACATTCGTCCCAGTCAACCTAAAAGCCTCGTTTGGACAGGTTTTCTGGAATTCTTCGAGGGACACCGATGTCTCCCACAAACGCCCCCGCAACTCCCTTTTGCTCGTCTCCCGGAGGGCTTTAAGACCTTTGTGCGTTCGTTTTCCTGAGACGCGATGGTGACTTATCTTCTTCGAGGGATTATGAATTCGGAGAGCAAATAAAGAGACGAGTGTCTAACGGCGCTCCACGGTCATTCTTTTACCACGTTGCGCTCCCCATCTGACGGTCGATGGGGCAGAAAATTCATTTCCTTCTCGCTATTATTTGACGGGTAAATTGAATTGTATTGGCAAGAATTATTATTGCGATGTTGGAGGGTAACAGAGATAGGTTTGGAAGAAGGTATTACGAAGAGCAGTGTTTCTGAATCTACATCGAAGGATAATTAAGTCTCTCGGAAGATTAATTCTTCTTATATTCTCAATATTATTGTTCACAATCTTCTTACACGATTGAGCCAATACTATTGGTGAAATTTTATAAGCCACCAGTTACAAGTTGTAAGAATGAATTCTCCTGCATAATAACAACGTGTTTGGTAATAATGCGAATGAAAGTTCAGAAGCAATTTTCATAAATTACACGTCATCTGATTTCCTATCTACATACTTCTGTATTTTCTCAGTATATCTTCGCTTGTCGTACTTAATAATATTTAATAATTACATTGTACGTGATACAATTTAAGATGTAAAAATTGTTATATTATTCTTGGCAGTTTTTTTAAATCTTCTTCGCCCTATAACATACGATAAATAAGAATTTGTAGCAATTAGAAAGTGTATTCCTTTTGACGAAGTTACGTTGTAATAGTAACGTCATAGCTTCGCTCATCCCCAAGATCGAGCGACGTTTGTTCGAGTCTAACAATCTTTTCGTCCGACGGTTATAAAATATTACACTGCTAATTCCATAAATCGTGGTACACCCTCTCTTGAATTTTTGCCAAGATTTATGAGGACGGTAACTAGGTACGAGTTGTATAACTTGCACGATACGATTACGACCGCCGAGCAAGCTATCCTACACCGGCAACGACGTTGTTTTCCTTTTTTATTATTTTGCCAACATTTTCTTTACGTTGCGTCGTTACGAAGACCTCAGGCGTCGCTCCTTAGTTTCCGCGCTCAGTTTCGAGTCTTTATACTTGCCTTTAACTTTTTCCGTTTCAATTTTGCTTTTGTTATGATACTTACAGTGCAGTTTAAATAGTAAACGATGTAAATGGTAGAAATTAAAAAGTAATTATTCTACCTGGAAAGAATGCGAATTCTATGAAAAATATGGCCACGAAAGTTACAAGCGGTTAGATGTTTATGCAAATGGATATTTTTACAAGAATCACATACGATGAATTGAATTTTGAATATAAAAGAGAGAATGTTCTATTTTCGAAATATAATTAAATTTGAATTAAATGTTTATAATATAACTGTATAGATAAATAAATTTAACTAATCCAACGTATTTTCCACCATTTATTCTCACTTTAAACTTTTAAAGTAAAGTAAGCGTTAAAAGTCCACGGGTTGAAACTACGGAGGTTAAAATTGTGTTAATAAAAGGAAACGTCCGCAGCTGAAATCCGCAGTTGAAATAACAAATAATATAAGTGCCCAGGTTAATAAAGCAGCGCTTTTGTTCATATTGGAAATCTACGTTGCTCGCTACTTCAATTTCTCGATTATATCTGCAAAATTTTCGAAACGAGACATTTAATAATAACAATTGGTCTACGTTAATGATTTTCAGGATCCATATTAATTTCATCTGTACAATCCCGACGTTAAATAAACAGACATCCGCCTGTTATACTTTTGCGTTGTATTTGTAACAAAGCTTTCTCTCCGCCCGGGCCAGTGGATTTTAACTGACACGGAATATCCGCTGTTACGCAATGCACTGGCTTTTCACGTCGGATCACGTAGCGGCGCAAAGTATGTCGGGGATGCGTCTAATTTTAAGTCCTGCCCGTTGTATCCGCGAGTTACGTGCAAATAAGAATTCGCCTGTTTGCATGTCAACCTATATATACATGCTTGCATCAAATGTCGGCCAAATTGAAGCCAGAAACGATGAAATTTTCGTGCTTTGATCTTTGATCACGCAATGATCTTCGTTCCCGTTATTACATGATTATGAATAGATCGCAAATATTTATACATTTTTATATTTTTGTGAACGTAACTAAACAAATGGGATTTAAATAGAAATTTGTGTCATGTACTAAATATTGTAACAGATACCTTACTTCGAGTGTCTCAAAATATTCAGGCTATGAACCTCTTATTTATTATTACGAATCGCGAATGATTCAATTTCTACTATTATCAAAGTTGTTACTTCATATTGGTAATTTGTAACTCGAAAAATTTTGCTGATGGTAGTTCAACTGTACAACACGGTCCCGAACGCAGTCAATAAAAATTGAATCAACGAATAAGAATTTTAGTTAATGTGGTACTTCATCAATCCGTTAGCTACGTAACAACGTTAATTGTTCGGAAATTTCCTGGTTCGCATTAGAGTAAATAGAAAAAAAAGGTAGGGCCAAAGGAAAAACAGACAAGCGGCCTGATGGTTCGATGATTTCTCGCGTTTAGTCTCGGTGCATTCTTCGGTACAGCTGCAGCTGCCACGAGATATCATCGCTATAGCAGCCTGTTGTTCCACTCCCTTGGCATGATACTTGCGTATACGTATACTATACTATATATGTAGAACGCAGGGTACACGCACGATTTATGACGGTCGTTTTAAGGCCACCGGCACCGCTTCGTAATGCCATTAATGATAAACAATTTCGACGCTGCGTGCCCACCGCCAGAGACTCAACCGCGAAACACGAGAAACTTAGACGATGTCGGTTAATTTAATGGAATCATTTGCAGCGAGAGCTTTACGATAATCGGTCGAACCCCCGGGCACGACTCCCAGACTTCGTGCTATGAAACGCCAGTTCCCTCTTCCAGACTTCCTGTTCTTCGTCTCTGTTATATAAGACACGGTAGAGCAATCAAACAGGAAATTAACTAAAGCAAAATGTTAATGGAGAATAGAATTTGCTTGTTCGAAGGTTCATTTTCGAGAAGATCGAGTTTGAAAATGAGTGAGGTACATGCGAACTTGGATAATTTCTGATTGAATACGAGAGGAAAAATTCTACATACAAAAGTGAAGATTAAAAATATTCCATTTGAAGCTTCATTTCCGAGAAGATCAAATCTGTAAACTGGTCAGTCGTGCTACTGTGAATTTGGCTCATTTCCAATTCGATACGCTTGTAGGATAAGGGACCCTGTCTGTACGTGAAAATGAATCGAAAACGTAGAATAATCTTTTCTTCGTTTGGAGCTTCGTTTTTGAGAAAATCGGGTTTGAGAAGCGTTCAAGTACGTACGTGAACTTGGCTAATTCTCAATTCAATACGAACGGACAATTTGTTAAGAACCTTTTTTTCGTACATGCGAAAATAAATTGAAAATCCAGAATAACCATTTTTTTTCATTTGGAGCCTCTTTTCCAATTATATCTATATAATAGTTTGAAGAGTGGTAAAAAATACGTGACTAATACGCAATGAAATACGAGTGGACAATTGATAAGAGATTCTGTACGCGAGTTTCATTCAAATTGACAGCGATATACATATGTTTAACGCTAAATTGAAAAAAAGAGAGAAATTGGTAATACAAAATTGATTGGCAACACAGTGAGTTTTTAAATTTGATTCTCTGTGAAACACGAAAAATGTTATTTTTATTTTTCCCTTGTACCATTCGTTATGCACTTTTTAATGACGGTTGAATCTCGTTAGAATACAAGCTGTTCGAAATATTAATAAATCGCGAAATTCGAATGTCTCTAAACGCGCAGAAATGCCAGAAATCTTAAAAGACAATGGGAGCTATTAATAGCCTCTGTCCAATAAATTCAAATAATCGGTCGCTGTAGCAGCGATACACCGAATTCCGGCCCAATTTCTCGCTAGATCGATAAGAGAGTCGGAGAATGCAGCGTTGGAAATGCTCGCAGAAATTGGCGGGCGCGCGTGACATTCCGTCCAAGTTTATCGACTCGGGGATCCATCGATCTCCAGCCGCTGGTCGCAATCGATCGAGAAGCATTGCATGTATTCGCGTGTTGCACGGTAGATCTCAGTTTGGTAGAACGTCGTTCTAAGAGCAGTTTTACATTAATCGGTCTAAGCATGTTGGATGAGAGATTCGTCTTGTGCTCGAGCGTTTGAAATCGAAGGTGAGCATCCTATTAGCATAAGAACCGAGAAGATCTCTTCGCGAGAATAGCTGCTGTCTTATTTACAATGTGTCAGAGATGATCATTCGCACATCCGCGATTTTATTCTATGCGCACTGGTAAAACGAAGATGTACGATAAGACAGGTTTATTTGGGTCATTTAAGCTTCAAGATCTTCAGATTCAATCTTCAACTTCGTACAGAATAATTCAACTTTGTTATGTATCATGAAACGTTGTTAGTCTTTGATGTAATAACGAAAACGTGAGAAAATATCATGTACCTCGGGTGCAGCGGGGGAAAATATAAAAAATGAGAGGATGCTCGAAGGTCTTGGAAGTTTTTAATGTTTTGCAAGTCTCGGTAGATGTTCAATATCTGACAAACATATTTTCAATATGTACTTTTGTCAAAGCGAGTGCATCGGCATAAGATATTTAATCAAAATCTAAAATGTCCGAGTCTATAATCATATTCGAATGTTCATAGTTTTGAGGAACTTCAAATTACTTTGAAGTTGAAATTCAAACATCCATCGCTGGTCACGAGCAGATCGTGTCGTTTCAGCATCAAACACGAGTGGATGAACGTGAAAACGCAAAACTCGCGGCTACTTTGCGTAATGCACGATCACCGAGCGATGAAGCTATTGAATAACCTTTCAGAGCGCGACAAAGGTTCGCTGTCGAGGCTCGTCCTCGCTTTTCACTACCGAGAACGAGATTCCATCACGGGACTGCGTCCCTGTTCGTTGCACAAAGATTCTAGTTCCGTGACTTCGAGCGTGAAACCGGCCGGAGCCCGGTCCCGGAATATTCCCAGATTCAATCTGCAGGAGGCACGTAAACCCTGTATAGCCAGAGAGCTATTCTATTCCCTAGCGAAATTAGAATAATTACGTGTTACATCGTGTCTCGACGACTCTCGTCTCTCTCCTGACTTGCTCGAGTGTGCATAGAGAAACTACGTTTCGTTTGAGAGGACTTCCCACATTACTTTTATATTTAAACATCTCTTTCCTTCGTTTCTTCGAGGTTTGGAAGATTTCATGGAACATCTTACTTCTGTGAGAGAGTGGAGAAAAAAAACCTTCGTAGACGGCTCGAGGAAATTACGTTTGACACGCGATGCGTGAATGAGAATCCACCTGACTGCTGCAAATTAGCGACAGTTTATCAAAGCTGAACTCAGGTTACCACACGTGGCGTTAGTGAGTTTCGCACATTCTATTTCGCTAGCAAACATGTAGCGATAATCTTACTCTCGTACGTAACTCAAACTGTCTGTAATTTTCTCTTTCTACTGTGTATCAAATACAGTTTTAATTACGCGAAGCTACAGTGTAATTCCAAGTGATAGAAGTGTAAGATAAATTCAAGAAATCGTTCGTAGGTCGACTTAAATCGTGTTCTTATAGAAGACAGCAATAAGATATCTTCATCAAGCCCCTGAATAATCAATCTTTGATAATCCTTTCTAACGATCGATTCTTAATAATTAGACACGCAGAAACGGTTTTATATTGACAAATCTTTTTCGAGAAAAAGATTTTACTCCTTAGGGATAAATCTGACAATTTTTACAAAAGAGAAAGCACAGCGCAGCCTAATAAATGTGAAGCTTTAATAGCACAATACGTAAAATTTAGTGTATAAATTTTCATTTCGAAGAAGTGCATTAACATCGCGCGAGATTATTCAGAGAATAGAAACCCAAAGTAATTTTACCATATTTTCGCGAGATACAAATTAACTAGATTTCCGACAAAATATATATACGAGTTTTCGGTTGCACACAAGAGTTAAGCAGCGTATCGAGTCGACTAACGAACCTAAGTTAACCAGCTCGAGACGTGACAAATTTCAATTATCCATCCTCTTCGAGATAAGTCAGAGACGTTTCCGATACTCGTGAAAAATTCTTCACTCCCTGTTTGACGTGTCGAGGATAATTAAACGGTAAACAGCGAAGCAGAATAATTCGAGCTACGTTCAGGATGGCGGGTGAAAAAGATTTTAGCGATGTACAGAGGATGGTATTGAGAAGTGAGCGATGCGAGCGCGTGGACATTGCTTCACGCTTGATATTTCACGATCGACAAACGTGTCAAGTGCGATCTGTCGTTGGACGACGCACCGGTATGCACGCGCGCCTACGTGCGTTCCTGCGTTGCCTTGTGCGTATACGCGTCCTGCCAGCACGGAAATGCAAGTACCCTAGGGCATGCACTAGGTGTCCCGTGGTATACGTTCGAGCGAACAGCCATTACCTCCGGACGGTCACCGGACTCGTTCTCGTCCGAGAAATAAGCCGGATGACGGTCGTTTCGTTCGTTTAGAGTGACTCGTTTCAATCCTCCGGTTGGCCATGCAATTGCAGTCGACTCTTCTATTTGTATTTTTTTTTCTTCTTCTTTTTACTTATGCTAATTGAGTCGAGGAAGACCTATCGCTACGAATGACTACAATTTCGTTTTACTTATGCAAATCGAACCGACTTAGTCAGAAGACTTAGTTAAATAGTTACGTTTGTAATTTTTATAGACGTAGATATGATATAAAGTTTACGATATAAATTAAAATGTAATTACTTTGGTAATTACATAGAGTGGAAAAGTTTGAAAGAAATAGCGTTATACGCGTAATATTTAGAAGCAAGTTAAACATCGAATATAAAAATAGTGACAAGAATCTTTCCGATAAGAAATTCATGGAATACTTCAACCTAAAGTAACGATTTTAACGAGTTTACGGTATAATCCGATGGGAAAATTTCTTTTCGTAATTAAATCAAACTTTCAAACAATCTTTATTTATTCACTATACCGTATAAAATATATATATATATAAATATACATTAATGAATTGGTATATAGATGATAAAACAAATGCCTCTTAATTATACCAGAGGACTGGTTATAAACTTTCCCTTAATTACTTCCGTGCTTAATTATCGAATTGGTAGAGAGAAACGCATCAAGATTTCCCGAGTTCAAAGGTTAATCCAATTTCATCAATTAAATAATTGAAATTTTCAGTTGATGAATGCGCAAGCACGTATCCTATGAATAATACCCATATAAATGTACACCTACATCAATAATATTAATAATTGTTAGCATGTGCGTACTTTTCACGTTCATTTAGTGTCGGGCAGTAGAGAAGTAGCGTATAAAATCTTTACGTTAAGCAGACATTAGGTCAGTCTTACTTAAAGTTTGGAATTAGTAGAAGTAATGGTAGGTGCTACGTAGACAAGATTCCACTTCTTTTTATTTCTTCTCGTCCGTTCTTCCCTTCCTTCCTCTTCTTCCCTTCCCTTCTTTTCTTCTTTTTTTCTTTTTCTCCACTTGTGGTTCCTCGAACAACTTTGCCGAATGTTGTTTCGCTGTTTTGGCTCTATTAAACGCACAGTATTTAACACGGAACTCGCAACGATGCGGCTCAAACGAGCCGCGTGGAATGCGGGAATTACAAATATAATGAGGGGCTGTACCTAATGCGATTGGACCACGCGGCGAGATAATCGTATTTTATTGCGCGAACCATTCTGCGCTCCAACGTTCTATGAAGGAAGTGCCCTGATATTCGTTATTAGCGATCGTTAAAATTAATTCGACTTAAGGGACTGCTAAGAGGATCGGAACAGCGGTAATTTTCTTCCGCGAACCATCCCTGTCACGTTCTCCGCATACCTTCCGTGACGAATAAATTTTTCAATGGATATAATGGAAAAACATTTTCAATTACCAAAGGAATTATTACATACGAATATTACGAATTGTTAATTCATTACGTTTCTGCGATTTCTATAGGCAGTTTCAAATTCCCTTAAACTGTTATCCCGTACAAAACCAAAATTTTGACGAATTCGACTTTCTTTGATCCGGATTAGTTGCTACCGTTCGGACAGTCAGAGCACGAAAATAGTAATTTTAAATACACAATTTACGCCAAAGATCGTCTCACTAATTATTGGAATTCTGGCTAACTGGATAAAAAATACAAAAGGGAATAGGAAATAGTTTCGTTGATTTACGATCGTTGATACCCTAACAAAAATGTTTCAACCGTTTTAAAACAAACACGCGTGACGCTTCGTCCGCGTGAATTAATCCGGATCGAAATAAAAACGGTGCTACGTCAAACAAGCTAATCCTCTTTTTTTTCCCTTCAAAAAATTACACTGGTAGCAGTAACGGTTGCGGTGAAAAGTTTGCCATGAAACGCCACGCGAGTGCCCTTGATGAATAAACTTTTCACTAGACTTTTCCGAGGTGTACGCATGCTTGGGCACGCACAACGTCGGAACAATAGGAAACAAAATACCCTTTCATTTCGCATCCCTTTTCACTTTGTTTCGTGAAATACGATCCATATATTATTAGGTGCATTATTATGTAGAACAGAAGGAAGACATTCAAGTGTGATGTCAAGTCTACAATGAAAATCTCCAGCGTTCTCGAATAGCCAAGTTTGAATGCGTCGGTCCATTATTATTAATCGGTAATTAGTAGTTCAGCCAACGATCTCTACTAGCTATATAATTAAGGCTTCCTACGTAGATGGCCGGTAACCTCCCTCTCTCCCCCTCTCCTTCTCTCTCTCTCTCTCTCTCTCTCTCTCACTGTGAAGTTTCAGAACGGTATTCGAGTTGTCCAAATTGCAGCAATCTTGCACCATGTGGTATGCTACATATAGATACACTTGCTCAGAAACACCGAGGCAATCGATTAGAAGTTGTATAGTAACGATGCAACGATGACAAACTTGCCATCAACTTGGTCGATCGTAGGGCAAAGATACAAGTCTGACGATCAACGTTAAGACCCGAATACTCTTTGATCGGCGCGAGATTCATCGTGCGCTTGATGGCTAATTAAACGTTGAATAACTAAAGCATCGATCAAACGATCGATCAACTGATCCGATAAGGGGAATTTCATTTCTGCGTTTAATTTCCTTCTTATATATATTAATGGTGTTAGATGTTATAGTTTCATGACTATTGAACGTAAACTTGTATTAAATGTGCTCGTAATACTTTACTAATAGCTTTAATATCGACGATGGTCGAAAGTAATCAACCAAATTTTCGCTATCGATAATGGTTATTAGACAGCAAAAATATTTTCAGCCACTATGGCTGTGTTATCTGTAAACTACGAATATTTATGTAAATTCATGTTTTTGTGAAAATAATTTAAAGAACAGAACCTAGGAAAAATGGAACTTAATGGAAAATGGATACTGTAACTTTGTATATTTTGTATATTTTTGCATATCATATGCGTTTGTACGCCTTTAAATTTCTCGCAAATGCGTGAAAATCCGCACTCGACTTAACAGCAACTAAACGAATTTCTATCATCGAATGGTTGTATTATAATATTCATGAAAAACAAAATTCATCGTCGACAATGATAATGATTATTAGTAGCCAAAATCAATTTCCATCATCAGTACTGTTTACCAGCAACCACAAAATACTTTTATCGCCGATAATGGTTATTCGTAATAAAAATCAACTCCTGTCATCGACAATGATTATCGTTAACCAACGCAATTTTAATTATCTATGATGGTTACTCTTAACACTAAAAGAATCGATATTCTTCGATCAACTAATTTCTAGAGAAATCTTTTCAGAATTTAGTGACCACTATCCTTCATTTATGCAAAACTTAATCATTTCTTAAGCACTTTTTAATTAAATCTAGTAGGAACAAATTTTCCCTGGCTTTACCCTAACCGGAGAGAAGTCAGGGAGAAGACAACCGGATCGCCTGTCCCACTCTTTAATTATCCCTTGTTAATAAATCGTGTAATAACTAACTTCGCTCTATCTATTAATCGCTCGATTATCTACAGCTTTAACTCTCCTTTTTGCCAACCTAGCCAGCTATTCTACGCTCGTTGATCTAACAAGCGGCAAAGGTATCAGGCTAGTACCACTCTTCCCTCGAGCGTAGTTCGATTCAACTTTGACCGCGAATAGTTTACAATTGGTTCGGTTGAACTTTCCTTTAACCGGGAATCCGTTAGCGATCCGGCAACTGATCGAGAAATCAACGTTTACGCTTCATTCTCTATTCGCTTAACGTCCTACGCGAACACACCTAACAATGAGAAACTATGCATCGAAGGAGGAGGCAGGCAAATTTCTGCCAGCGAAGAAGATTGTCGCCAAGGAATTCAAACGGTTACGTGCCCGAGCGACGGGGAACAGCCTGACGGCGACGACTAACACCGCAGTCATTGGAATAATCCAGTGACTTCGGTCTGGCAGGGTGACTGCACTTGCAAACGCAATCAATGCGAGTAAACGTACGCGTTAAGCGGCCGGCATTGTTGCGCGGCCATTGTTCCCGCGAGGTTATTGTTGCATTATCCCTGCATTATCGAGCCTTATTACCAAGCGAGTTTAAAGTCAGCCATTCAGCTCGATCGAATCTTGCGGCTGCTCTGACCAGCGCGACGATCATCGCGGCGATTTTCCAATTTCGACGAGTATACCAATAGACGTGATCGCTCGGGAATAATCAGACGTAGGATAGACTGGGGTTGGAGGTAGGAGTGGAAGTTAAATATTTCGAAATGTATTTGTTGTCTGTACGTATGGAGTTTCTTAGATGGAGCTTGGACGAACGTTTCTTATGATAGATTATTAGATTAGGAAACTAATCTGATCAACTTTTTGCTTTACAGCTGTATTAGGTTATATGATCGATGTTGGTCTTCTTTAAAAGCTAGTAATTAATTTCCGTGAATTTATTAGAATCGACAGAAGAGAAGAGTAGAAGATAAAGAATTGTAAAGTCTGGTGTAAATGGTTGAAAAAAAATGTTTGTAACGTTATTATCATTTTACGCTTTTTAATTTATTAAAATGATCACTGTGAGAGCTGATGTAATGAAAAATTGGAATTAAATTACACACGTCCACGTTTCAGCGATCTACATAACAGAATAATTTCTCGACATTATAAAGTTGTTGTTTCTCAACGTTTTACAATGTAACACAACGTATTTCTCCGTTACTATGAATTTTTCATTTGTTTCAATTGCTTTTTCTGTTTTTCTGTAATCTAGTTTTTGTTTGATGTAATTTGCATTGTATTTTACTCACTTTAGAGCATGTCATCAGTGAAAATTTGTAATCGAAGTACAGAAACATGACAAGAAAACGTTAACGCATAACGTTACGACCAATCTCGGTTGACGCGGTTCATCCTGTAAGTGCGTCTTTGAATTTTTTTCATTATCACGATCTAGTAGAGCGTAGAGAATTTCATAAGCTTCAGCATGCCCATTCGTCTCTAAAAAGGAGGCTGAATTTTCATTTCATTATCATAATCTAACGGAGAACTTTAGTAGCTCTGGCATTTGAGTAGCTTTCATCGCAAAAAATTTTAATATACAAATTTACTGCATTGAGCAAAATAATTTTATGTATTAGATTAATTTCGAATAAATTCAGAAAAATGTGAAATCCTATCGTATTCAAAGAATTTTACATATTTCATCTCCTTTTTTATTTATTTTTTATTTTCTTTTAGTTTCTAAACACAAATATTCTATCTCTCTTATAGATTAGTCGAATAAATATACGAATTTTTTAAAAATCACAATTATTTTACTATCAACTCCATCCACCGTTCTACCCCACGGAATTTACGATAGAATTTCATTCGTAATCATAGAAATTTCATTGTTCTTTTCTTGGAATGGTGAATGCGACGATCATTTTCGATAAAATAACAAGAATAGAACATCTGTCATACATAAGGGAAACGATGCACGTGCAGGCAAAATTATGAAAAATGAGACTGCGCGAGAAGGCGGCGGCAATAACAGGGTACAAGGCTCCAGCAAGTTCCTCGCTTAATTTTAATCTCACGGACGTCCTCGGTGGGACCTGCTTCTCAACGAGGCGTCGACATTTTATGCATTAAACTGCGATGCTCCGTGGTAAGGGCTACCGATCGATTCAGAGATCTTTCTGCTCTTTTTTCGATTCCTCTCCTTCTTTCGCCTTTCGACGCTTTCATTCCCGGCCCGCGGCTGCACCTTACCACGCGGACTTCATTAGCATTTTATGGGATGTATCACGATGGGTCACGATGTTTCACCGGCTGTTTACAACGCTCGTACATCCATGGGACGAAACGCGAAACCTTGTTTCCGTTAAGGAAATGTCCCTGTGGGTTTGCGCGTGAATTGCCTCGTTAATTTTTGCGGTATACCTCTCTTTCGACGTACTTTTGGACGAAGAAATTTACCAAGTTTGAAAATATACGCCCTTATATCACCGCCAAACAGAAATTTCAGAGAGTTTAAGCAGAAAGGAGGGACTTTAATTTTGTCTGGAGCGTAAAATGTTAATTCGAAGCCAGTTATTTTCTTGTTAATTTTTACTAATACGCTAAATACATATAAAATAGAAAGCGATAACGGGCTAATACGATGAAATTTCAATGGAAGCTCGAAAGAAGTTTCAAGTACAGCGTGGTCGTAGCATTAAGTCGTTTGATAAAATCGTGCCGATTTTGCGACGATTTACAAGATATTTCGGAAAATGATATTTCTTTGATTTCTCACGAATAAATTTATCGAGATGTCTTTTAAGCTTGCTCAAAGAATCGGATTTCTTTTCGTTTAAGGAATTCTTCGATGCTTTCTTTTTCGAAGAGCAGCCTCTCCGCGAAGAATACACATTCGTTTGCTGTTTGTACTGCATTTTCCCATAAAAGGAAAACCAAATGTACCACAAGTTTACTTCAGACTGACAAAGGTAGTCGGTACGCACGTCCAAGCGTACGAACCTACTTTCGACCAGATCAATCGCTGTGTCAACTCGACATCCTAACACCCGGAACGTTCCGCGAATTTTTTTGGAATACGGAGAACCGGCTCACGGTTCGTTGATCGAGCCGAGGATCTAGTTGCGGTTGGTTTCATCGATGTCGGCGGGTGGTTGAAGCCATAACAATTAAAAGGGGGCGTTTACGAGGCCAGAAACGACATCGTTGCAGAGGACGTAGCCGATTGTAAACGCCAGTCGAGCTGGGCGAGAACGTAAATGGTTTGCCCCGTCGGTCGCTGACAATGCACTGTCCATTTTGCATTTCGCTCGATATAACGCACAGAATATATCGAAGATATATCAAAGCACATGACTTTACATTACTTACGAATAACACCACGTTGTAGATGTGTAGAACGTATTTCAGGAAATTCACGGAACAGCAGCCGTCGTCTCGGGTCCTCAGCCTGGTGGACGTACCAGGAAGTCTCTCGGCGCTTTTAGCCATGATTGGTTGATTCGTTTCTTCTTCGTGTGTCTCCGTCGTGCCCGTGGTCGTCGTCGTCACCTCGTCACTAACTCTGAAAGCACACGGAATTCCATCGGATTAGTGATTTTTATAGGCGAAGAAGGATAGTCGTTTCTCGAATGAAAACCGAGGTAGAACGGATGGAACTGGATCTTGTCGCCGACACGAAATTGTATTTCTTCCGGCGGCGGCTATCGAGATAGCGACTCTTCGCGTTCAGAATACGGTTTTAGGAGTAGCCGTGCACCGCTCGAATCGCGAGTAAATCTATCTTCGAGCGTCCCTTCCGGTCCCTGGCGGCAGGCCAGCGGACACCACGCGCCGCTAGCATTTCCGACCAAACGGCCACAGACACGAGAATCCGATAGATTTCACCCCTTATATTTGACTGGTACGTCGCTTACGATATCCGGTCCGTTTTTCAAGGTACCTCGTATCGATCCAGTAGATATCTGACTGACTTCGGAGAACAAATTGGATACATTCAATAAAGAACATGGAGCATATTCGAACAAATATTAGAGGAAATGAAGCGGAGGAGATTTTTTTGAAAAACGTATATAAATCATGGGACAGTTGTATTTGTAGTCAAATTTGAAGAAAGCGGTTTAATTATGGAAATAATTGTGGTTCGTTTATATAGGAAAGTAAAGGGTACTATATTTATGTATTAAAAATATTATTAAAAAGTAAAAAATATATAATTACTCATCTATCTGTCGCACTCGACTTTTTCGACGTTTTATTATACATGGTATTTTCGTTAAACGTTTCGTTCTCCCAGTATGATTCGAAATGAATTTTTAGGAACGAGTATATTTTAATTAAAGATATTTTTAATAAAGAGTAATTTTAGTGTTTTCACGGTTTCGTCCTGTTCTATAATTTTCCACGAGTTTCTTCTATTAAATAGAAACGACGAATAAGAGACAGTGAAACAGTGACAAAGTGGAATGAAATGAAAAGAAAATATGGCGTGTAGTGGCAAAGGATCTACGTCAAGGAACTGTAAGTAACTCTTCAGCACTTCGAAAGAAAAGCGGCATAGGTTGGCACGAACCGATTCTTTCACTACGCCAAGGAATGCAGCTTTCGATCGATCGTTTCTCTCCCTTCGCTCCATCCCTTTTCTGCTCCTGTAACCCCTTTTCCTCACTTTGGTCGCGTGCACGAAATCGGTCGGTGCTATCTTCGTGACAGTGAGACCCGAACTCGATTCCAGCCATCGCGTCGTCGACTTCTCTTGTGCGATTTCTTTTCTGTGCATTCGAGTAGCTCGCCACGTATCGTGGTCGAAGCGATATCAAAAGGCATCGATTCCAGCTCTCTCGGTGATGATTAAATTCATTAACCCTTCCACCCTCGCATTTCTTTCGATCTGACGAGCAATTGTTAATATTTCCTCTTTAAGTATAATTGTCTGATCGCTGTATAACAACGTAGTTGGTATTCTGGTAAAGAACAGAACCTAAATAGAAATTTGTTTTTAATACTTTTGCATGTTACGCGCATTCCGCGTATTCTGTCACCTTTAAGTTTCCTATCAACGAATAAAACTGCGCACCCTAGTAATTATTATTATCCCTACGCTATACTAAATTATTATATATATATTTTATGAACTGTTATCAAATTTGTAGATTCCTTATACATTTGACAAACTATTTTCCAATCTATCACCTTTCAAGTATTCAAATTAATTGTACTCTTCTACAAACGTAATCTAATCGAAGCAAGCCCATTATTTACGGTATTGAAGATCTCAATTGAACGACGCGACAGATAAAACGCGGCGACGATTCGTTCACTGGCCGATAACAACCTGCGGAGAATTAATTAGAAACCGCACCTGGCTGGCTGGCTGGTTGGTTGGTTATTTATTCGCGCTAATTGTGTTTCCGCAATTAGAACGTAGCCGATCGAGAAACAATTGGGCCGGGCGCCAACGAAGACGCAATTGGCCGGGCTATTCTTCGTGGGGATTTCGGTGAACCGCGAGGTTGAATGAGACGAAGGATAAATGGCGGACTAATGAGAACAAACGAAGGGAGGCGAAACGCGACGCGACGGAGGTGGAGATGGTCGAATGCGGAGGAAGACCGTGGAAGAACTGATTGCAGGCGATGCTCGAGCAACCTGAAGGGGGGAGATGAAAGAAGAGAAACCGCGAAATTAAATGGGTGTGACCCGTCATACTCGTGTGGGCGAAGTAGTTTCGACCGCGAGCAGAGAATAAAGAGAAGTTCCCGCCGCCTGAATGCAAGTGCATTACCGTTCACAAATACATATTAGGGTTAGAACAATTAGAGAAATACAATGTATATAAATAACCTGACAAACCGTTAGAAGATTACTAAACTTCGCTTGGAATAATGGGCTGTGAAGAAGCGATATGTTCGATGTCGTGATAAAAATCTCATCGATTATACACGAATATCTCAGGAAAAAAGTACATTTTTGCGGGTTATATTACTTTAATGTTACTTTACGAATAATAGATAGTATCTTCGTGTGATCGTTAAAAACGAAAAGAATTGATTGGGGTCAAGGATTATGCTTCTCGTAAATGGCTGATAGATCGTGAGATTTTTGTAAAAAAAAAAAAACTATTAAGAACCAATATTTTAATAATGTTTTTGAAATTATAAAGAGGTTGCAACAATCGAATATGCAGACAATTTTAACAGCCAATTGAAATGTCCAATTGATCCCGATTTTTAAAAAATAAATGTTAGAACAAAGAATTACATAGGAGTCAACGTATAATTAACTGTAAATCCTTTCCGAATAATCTTTAATTTCGATTGTTACAATGTGTAACAATCTGGATCAACCATGACATTTTGTACACGACCAGCAGGTATCCCTAATACTTATGAACGGGAATTTATATATTTTTCCCTCCTTTTCTTCGGTTTCGTCTACTTTTTAACGCGCAATGGGCTGAATAACCCATCGCGGTTGTTGGCCTTTGCATACTTTTTGTTTATGTTATTTTGTTTGTTTATCGATCGAATATTTTCCACGTCCGTTGTTACTTTTTTCGGACAGGTAGCAATATAGCCCTTAATGTCAACCGGCATTTTTTCGATTCATCGAAAAAGCTATCGTGTTTTATTTTACCACAGAGGATTGCCGTGCGGTTGACGTTATTCCAGCGAATACGTTATTCACTTCCAGTCCGGGGGACAGCTGTAATTCGTTGAAATACGCTGGAAATTTCAGGATGATAGTTTTCGCGCTGTTACATCGAGGACGGGAAATGCAAAGAGGTAAGAGAACCGGCAAAGTTTCCTGCAAGTATCGTTCATTATGCCAACGTCCCGCGGAACAAAGCAGCGGAACAAAGCAACGGAACAAAGATATAGATCGCGGAACAACGTGGTAAACAACAGTTTTCCCGAACGAAAAACTCAAACAGATCGGAAGAGTAAAGGCCGCAGGAGGAGGAAATCCCAAGATGAGGAAACTTACTGTTTCCGCTCGATATCTCGCGGTAATGGGGATAGAATGCTTTATTTTAACGAATCGTCACTGGGAAATATTCAAATGTGCTGTTAAGAGATAAGTAACGAAGTTTTGGCATAAATATTCTGATCTGTTAGAGGGTAAAAGTAGCAAAATTTATTATATAATATTAAGTAGATTATTATGGTTGCTGTAGCCCTGTACTACTTCAACTTTGTCGCGTTAAATTAACTCAAATGAAATATTTATAATTAGTTTCTTGCGTCCTAGTTGTGGCACGACTATATAGCACAGGTTTAATGGTAATGTAACTGATGCAACTAGGTATTAGGTTGTCCGAAAAGTTTCTTTCGTTTTATAAGGAAATAATAGAACAATAATAAAACAGAAATTGTTCATCTATTATCACCTTATGAAACGAAAAAAGCTTTTCGAACAACCTAATAAAATACGACGAATATAATAACGATCCACCTAACTACTATCCCTTTTAAGTTCTCGAATATATTAGTATAATTGTATTAGTATAATTATTATTTTATAACACTAATGCCTAATAGTATATTCAATTATACACCCCTACTCAGAAATACAGCTATCAAATTAAAATGAAGAATACATTTATGGATTTATAAGGCAACGAACGTTCAATATGAGACGATGCTTTTAACAGAACCATCGAAATGGCTTGCTTAACGAGATACAAATGTATGTATCTTCGGGATAACGAATAGTGAAAATAATCGATGGCGGTGACATGAAAAAATTCATCTGCCACGCGCCGTTCACCCGATACGGCTCTTCTGTTAACCCACGTGTTACGCTCCTCAGCTTTCAGCTACACCTCCGTCGCCCACGTTGAAAGTCACGGCCCACGTTCGCGATGACGCATCTATATGCATCTGGTATTTGTTTTACAGACAATCTAGGAGAAATAAATGGAGAAACATCGATGCATTTTGAATGGTTATCTTCTATCGAGAAACTACGCGAGAATTACATAAATCCTTCTCGCGATTTACCTCTATCGTTGGATTTTTGGTGATGTTTACTGTTATAATTAATTTTCCAAGACGAACAAATTGTATTGCGCGTATGTCGTACACTGGCACGGGAAAGTGTTTGGATATTTACCACAGAAAACTTTTATGTCTATGCTTCGTGCGTTACACGTATTTTGAAATTTTATCGACACTGTAACGAGACGCGACATGTTACGATTATATTGGCAAATTTTGAGACCAATTTGAAAATGTATATACACGTTACAAGATATTTACTGCAGATGTGTTACTAGCATACGACGTTCAAATACTTTTCTGATCTCTGTGAGATACAAGTAAACGAACAATTTTAATAACATTTTAACTATTGATCAACAACCTGCTGAATTTTAAAACTGCTCGTCTGTAAAAAATAGAAAACGTGACTTATCGTGTTATCGCTCTTCTATCATGAAGTCTTCAATCGCATTATTCCTACTTCATGAAATACACGTTATTTTCAAGAAACTGATACATAGCTCGATCGATCGTATTAAACGATAAATACATAAAAATTACCGGTACTTTCGTATCGTGGGATGCGCGAGACGCGTCATGGGACGCGAGCAATTCGCGAAATTTTATCGTTGGGCGATTCACCTGGAAAGAGCGGGAGTGAATAATAGAAAAAAAGGGTATTCGATCGCGTTGCTTGAATTCCATTTTTTAGGGCCCCCATCTACTACCCTTTGGCCCTTTGGTGCAACTCTACAAGGGTCGAGTTAATTGTCGAGCTGACACGCGCACGTAAGCCCACCTATCGAAAACCATGTCTCATAATATATCAGCGATGACATCGAGGCTGTCGTTCGATCCCTTCCCATCAATTTGCGGCAGTGCCATGTTCCCAGCATAGACATATCCTCATTTATC
The DNA here is from genome assembly GCF_011952205.1 of Bombus bifarius. Lineage (NCBI taxonomy): Eukaryota > Metazoa > Arthropoda > Insecta > Hymenoptera > Apidae > Bombus > Bombus bifarius. Next base: position 6,381,627 of record NW_022884386.1, read on the forward strand.
CCAATGTCCTACACGTCGCCAGCCAATTTGCTAATCGAGCCAATCATCCAATCGTATTAACCTTGCCGGCCATTCAGAGACCCCGGTCTTCTTTTTATTGGTTGGTTCCTGCGACAGGTTTCACATTTGCAAACACACCAGCCTCCAAGGTGTTAAACGGTCTGGTCGTATCGGGACACGTCGTTTACCTTTATCGATCGATCTACAAGAGCCATTAACGCCTCAAAAGGATACTCGTTGCCGTATAAAGGCGAATTTAGACTTTACACTTTGGACATGCATCGTGAACGATTTATTCGCGCGTGAAAGCTATAAAGATTGTTCCTATCTGTGGTTCATCCGGAATGGCCAGCCAAAGATAGAGTCAATCTCTGCTTTCGAGTTGGATTATGGTGAGAGAAGCAATAACCGACCTGTCGAATGAAACTAAGCTATCGTATCAAGATCTTCTTAAATCAATCCATAGTATCGGAAAAGAAGAATGGAACAGGTTATGGAGTTCGACCAGGAGAATCCAACTTCACGTCACAGTTCAAAACTTTTATCATCCAATACCTTTCATCGATTCTGTATTTCATCGAAAAACTCGCTTAATTATAGATTCTATAATTTTACGATTTAATGATAATTCTATGGTTTTACAATGTTTTTACTATTTTGTTTGCAATATTACGATAAACTACGATTTGCTTGGTCCTCGTGTGGATTAAACAGAACGACGAAGGAGACTTTATCGAAAGGAATTTCGAACGAGCTCGCAGACTACAAGATAAATGGCTCGCTTTAATAACGAGAACGATGGACGACGTACGAAGATCGTACGATGTGGGATCACGTATCGACGAAAACATAAAGCATCACAGGGGATTCCTGGCACGCTCGGTTTAAGTTAGAACCGTAATCCGAACGCCCCTTTCTTCCTTTATTCCATGAACTCCGCCCCGTGAAATTTCGTCGATAAAGACGAAACACACGGCAGAAGCAGCGTGGCAGACAGATTGGCTGACTTTACGCGATCGCTCGTTAACTCGAAGTAATCGAAAATTCTTTCATCCGGAATGGGAGAAAAAAGAATGCGCCTCGACGTATGGAAGTATTCTTTAGAGTCAGGTATTTTGCCCTTTCTCCTGTATCGAACCATCGTAAATCATCCGTCGATGTTTCCAAACCGCAGCTCGTTCTTTGACTAAGCAACTTTGAAGAGAGCCTGTATGTACCGATATATCGATCTTCGTCTTTTTCATCTTTATGAATGACACCAGTGTGCTCGTTGCTATTTGCCAGACTATCCACGCTATTGCCTAGGTTTCGTATTTTCCCGTAATACTTTCCTCCTTTTACGTGTAATTCTTCGTAACTCGTTACTACTCGCTATGACATCTACGTTCTGGACCTCGTCTTTCAAGGAAAATTACTTAATTAATGTATCCTGTACCTGCGTACTTTTATCGAAAGCTTCGCAGGTACAACTTTACGACTTAATTAGACATAATTCTTCTACGATATAATTACAGATGCACTGCGACGAATCGTGTAACTTGACGAATATTTTGTTTACAGGAACCGGAACGTATTGAACAAAAGTTAAAGATGCTGGAACCTTTCCTTTTGGAATTTTCTTTCCACAGGAAGATAGTAAGTACCGCTTGTAATTACCAATTCGTCATAAATCAGTGCACTTTGTTCAAATTCAAATAAAACTATTATAACAAATCGTAGTGGTCAGAAATATCTTCCACATCTCTCTATTAGCTTTCGCTCGATTGCATACGCAGTTTCCATTTCAATTACGCGAGGCTATCGTTCGCACGTAATGTGGTATCATTTACAATGACCGAAAGTTTCGCGGGGGGGAGGGGGACAAAAAATCGTTGGATCTACGCGGTATCGATTTTATCGCAGCTCTCGATTTACTAGCGGCCGATTCGACCGCAGGTTCCATCGCGCACCAGCTGGAGACAGCCGCCACACGGGCAAACGTACAACGCGGGAACCAGCCGACGAACGAGTACACCGGCCCACGCCATCCGCCTCTGCGTGCAATTGCACCTCGTAGCACCGTGGAAAATTGGATAATGCGACTCGCACAGGCCAGGAACAAGCGGAATCTGACCGACGTTATACTGACAAACCGTGGCGATCTTCTTCGAGCCTCGGGGGCATTTCGAATTTTCCTCCGCTTCCGGGACGAACAATCGCCCTCGATCTCACGCAATTCCGCGAATCGCTTTCCCCTTTTACAACTTGACGTTGTGTGGGTGCGACGATCTAACCTCGACGAAGGAAAGGTAAATCAAGAAGGTTTGCTTAATCGCGTTTCGCGTGGTCGTATAGTTACGATCGTCTTATCCCGTAGAAATTGGTGATCGCACGCAACGGGCTGCGTCTAGCTAACTTGTTGGCGAAGCCTCGTTCAAATTGGTCAAATAATTTGAACATAGCGCGTGTTAAGTTATTCGAATTAAACGGCTGTTCTGAATGAAATTTCTTCGGACAGCGGATGTTAAATAATGTGAGCAGCGAGGATAATCTGTGAAAGTCGCATAGCGCAAATCAAGTTACTTTAATTAAGCGGCTTAATTTTTCGCTTGGGTCTTTGACAACATTTATACGTCCTTACTGTTATTTCATATCGCTTTCTTATTACTTTAGTACGAAGCTGATATCGTACACGTTAATATTTTGTATATAATGACATCAAAGAGGAAATGTCTTGTATCAAGCGCCGAGAGGAAAGAAAATACTTCAGAAGTTGGAGAAGGTAGATAATTAATGACGTCAAGAACAGGAACATGTAATTGGAAATTACTCGGCTGTTTCAAGAAGTAGAAAAACTTTAATGGTATTGAAAAATAAATACCCGCCCTCTGTTTTGCAATAATGGTAATGAATCAGCGATAAAAAAATGCCACTATCTAAATATATATATATATATTATAACGCTAATATCTTGAAACATTTGGAAATTTCCATACATATTATCAACATTTTAATTCCCCATGTTGAAAGCAAGAAGATTACATTGAAAATGACGACGAACGACCATCTTATTTTCAAATGTTCCGAAAAGACGCGGATTCTACTAACCGAAAATTCCCTCGTCCCAACGGTTATGTCTCTCCATTAGTCCGGATACTAGAAATTCCACTGTAATGGTTTGTGAAATGATTAGTTCAATTTTCTAAAACTTCCTACGCTTAGACACATTTCGACCGGAGAAACCGGTTGTCCATAGACGATTCTGAGCTAGGAAGATCGATTCCGCCAAGTGTAGCTTCTTTTTTCATCGTGTCACAGAACGAGGCACTCGTTCTTTTTTTGCAATAACAAGTTATTCCTTTTTGCCGCGACCAGCGACTGAAGAACTGCGAGAAAGCGGCGCTGGCAACTGGTGTTTCGCGTCGCTTCCTGCAAAGCTAAGCAAGCGGTTGCAGTGCTACGGGGGGACACGTAATTAACGTTTATAAACCAACGTGCTCCGGAATAAAGAGCCCTGGCCGAATAGTACGCGGCAACTACCTACGTATACGGAAGTTACGACCCGTTATTTATCGCGTTATTACGCTGAATATCGTCCGCCTGTTGGAAATAACACGAGGCATTTAAGGGATCGTAAAGGACACTCGTTTCGTCTTTACGTCGTTTTCCCCTCGAAATACGAGAATTATGTTCGCCAGGTTGTTACGTGCACACGCTAGCCGCTCGTAAAAATTCTTCGCGGCTCACCACCTCCAATCTTTCCTGGATACGGTCACCGTAGATCTGATCTAGACATTTTTTATCCTTTCGCTAGCCTCGGTTTACTTCGCGCGGTGTTTCCAACGGGTTAATTAGTCGGAGAAAATCCGTATTCTAATATTTAGTCTGCGGATATTTATGCAAGTTCGTATTTGTCTGAATAGGTATAATTAAACAGGTAGAATGTAGATATAGAAAATTGTTTGATACATTAAATATCGTATTAATTGATATAGAGAGTACTATATGTTGGATATCTTATACAGGGTGGTTGGTAACTGGTGGTACAAGCGGAAAGGTGGTTCTACGCGAAAAAAGAAGTCGAAAATATAGAATAAAAATTTTTCGTTTGAGGCTTTGTTTCCGAGAAAATCGACTTTGAATTTTCGCTCGGTACGCGTGCACTTTATCACGTCTCGTTATAACGGATCTTGCTGTAGATCGTTGTCTCGATGGAAAAATTAAAAAAAAAAAATTTTTTTTTAATTTTTATTCTATATTTTCGACTTCTTTTTTCGCGTAGAATCACCCCCTTTCCGCTTGTACCACCAGTTATCAACCACCCTGTATATCTTTGCGTCTTTAAATTTTCGATGAAAATCCGCGATATTCATATCGCGATATGAAATTGAGCCATTGGTGACAGAAAAATCTTTTTATATCAAAAGCATCAGGAACGGATTGATGATACCAGGTAACATACAATTTTTTATTTACGATATGAAATCACTTATTAAAACAAATAAAAATATTTACAAAGTATGGAAACAATAAAAGAATATGTGTATTCAATCTTCCAGATGATATTTAATTTGAGTAAAATATACTCGTGTTAATTGTTTAAAAATGCAATACAATTTTATTTGTATCAAATACGTATATTCAATTTTCTAAATCATATTTTATACGAATAAACATAAAAAGATTATTTTATCTGGGTGTAACCGAAATCTGTAACGCGTAACTTCAAACGACGTAAATTTAATCTACGAAATCGTCACAATGGCCATTCAAAGGAATTCAAACGAAAATATGATGGACGTTGGATCAAAGTTGCAATTAATATCGCCGATGAATACTGAAAGCGCTTTTCTTTATCATTTCTCTACCTTTATACTATAACACGTGATAACTAGCGGCGATATTTTTCCGAACGGCAGTGATTTCCGCGCGCTAATTGCTCCGGCCAGTCTACAAAGTAAACCATTGGAAACACGTAATGATTTTGATCGAACGAACGTTGATAAAGCTCGCGGGCTACGTATCCGATGGAACATGCAACCGGTATTCGTTCCTATTTCCCTTATCGCGTTATAAAATTATATTATACATCTACCAGCTGAATCGATTTTACGGTACAAACCATAAAACGTTCCCACCCTACGCCTTTGAAAATCAAATATATTCGCGCCCTATAGACGTACAATCGTGAAAATCCGTATTCCATACGAAACTAATTTTCCAAACGATAAAAGAGAGAGAGATATGCTGATACATTAGCACTCTAAAATATCTGGCTATTTGGTTATTTTCAACAACGTGTTATTTAATTACAGGATCACAAGTAAAAAGTTATGCACGAACGGAAATTATTTGAAGGATAGGTACATCGATAAACCGTATCTACAATTTTAATACAGCTGCTATTTACTTTTTAAATTTATTTAAAAATTATTATTCCTTTGAATGAAATAAATTGCTTAATACTTTTGGACGTTCTCGTTGATTTCCAGTTTTCTAAATTCGTTTTTATCTCTAGTTTCATTTTGCTAACATTCATGCATCATTGCTAAAAATATAAATCGGCTAGAATGTTTGGATATTTCGTAGTATTAGCGTAGAAGATCGTTTACGAGACCTTTTTCTAGTTTCTCGAATAACGGGACAATTACAGATGGCTAGGAACACAGTTTTGCAAACTAGGCGTGGATTTAACGAGCCGAGACTTCTTGAAGGGTTAATACGTTCTCGAATCGGTGACCGTGGCATCGAATTAGCCGCAATTTGCTGATCGGCTTCCTTTTTTTTCTATCGAACCGCGCAATTAAGGAATAAACTTCCGTTCAGACCAGGCACATGTGCACACCTTTTTCTCGATCTCATCCACGTTCCTATTGACGCAAACGAATATCGTTGATAGTGTGCAGAGTGACAGTCGTGGTTGGACTATTGGATTGCACAGCTCGTTGCAAACGGATTCTCAATCCTGATCGAATACTTTATCGAAAAACGGAATCTATTTCGACACGATCGTCTAGTCAAAACGGAGGAAACCCGACTGAATTTTTAAATCTCCGATAGAGGATTGTACACAGCGATTGTTGGCTCGATTCTGCCCGATACCTTTCCCAGATTACATACGTATATTATTGTTATTACGATTATTATTTATTATAGATGGGAAAAAACTCCGATTGGCGTGGGAAGATAGAAATCTGCAGGCGAGTAATTGAGACACGCGTTATACAAAAATTATACATAATACTACAGTTAATATTATTATCTTATAAAATAATTAAATAATTTCTTATTTTGTTACGCAAGGATAGTAAATCGAGACTTATAAAAAGATCCACTACAAAGCTAGAATTGTAAAACCGTGGAAATTATACCGTGTGAAACGCGTAAGCTCCAGGAATTATAAAAGCACGAAGTAAATTATTATAACCATATTGTACAGCAAAAGTTATGAAAACTACGTACATTCGCTACATCGTTTCACTGGAACTTTAAAAGACACAATCATAGCAAATCGAAAGATAACAAAAGATTATACCGTTTAAAATCTGCTGCAGTCTACTTTCTCTTGAAATTGACCATTCGTGATAATGGAGAACAGTACGTAGGACGCATGTACCATACTATGCAGTATAAAGTTATATACACCTGTGTGGGCGGAGAAGAAAAATACCGTGGACGCGGGAAAGACTTGCCCTCGGCGATCAGCCGGCAGCGACGTCTTGATTACAGTAGAACCGGATCGAGTGAGAGTTATGCGACCATTCCCTCTGCTCTACACATGTTTAACTACAGACGAATCGATCACGAGTATATTTTCTCTAATTAAAACCGATACACACGACAATGACGCTTATTAATCGATCATCCATCGACGAAGGCTGAACATCGTGTTAAGTGCTCTTTATCTTATTAAGTACAAACAATTGTTGGCTCAACATGGATGCATTAACCGACTAATGGATACTGTTGAAGCGTATGAGAATTTAATGCAGCTTAAATTCAGCGCAGTTGTAATTATTTAATACCGCTCCACTTACAATATCCACGTACTCTCGTAAATTTCAATATGGACATATTTACAGTGGCTGAGGAAAATACTCGAACATTTATCACGGACAATTTCTATGAATACATCACGTGCGTAATACGAAAGTTTTCGAAGTTTCATTAAAACTATAACGAGACATGATTTTCATGACGATATTGGTAGAGTTTGCAACAAAGTCCAAAATGTATATACAGTGGTTTGCAAAACTTTCAAGTCCGCGCTGTATGCGTTGCAGAAAACATTTTCAGATATCATTAACACTGCAATGAGACACGACTGTCGGGATTGCATTGACAAAATTTGGTCCAATCTGAAAATGTATAAAAATATTTATTGTGAAAGTTTATTTAACCAAAGACTGATTAATTATCACACAATTGTTAAGTGCTAAAGACACCGAATAGAACATTTTATATTACATTATTATAATGGACAATTAATTGCTCAAATATTTGTATCATTTCCGTGAGATATATGTTTGCACCAAATACTTCGTAGGTAATTTTTGTATAGATTTTCACATTTGTTCCTTCGCCAATATATTAGATCGTCTGAAAAGTTTCTTTCGTTTTACGAGGAAATAATAGACGCACAACGTCTTTTGTTTTATATTATTTTGTCGAATTACGTACGATCCATTTTGTTACGTTGAGATAAACACCGCGACATTTCACAGACTTGGTTTCACGTTTATATGAACGTGCACTATTGTAAAAAAACACGTTCGCGAAAAAAAGACACTTTCCGGACAACCTAATGCATACTCACGATGCTTCAGTCTCATTGCGGTGTTAATGAAATTTCAAAATGATTCGTGTAAGACGTGTAAATAATGTACGTATCGATAAAGATTGCTGCAAGTGTCTGAATTTTTTCGTGAGCAATTATATACGCGTAAATAAAACGGTACAATAAACTCAGATTTGTTTCCGCAACGACACGACGTCGATAATTATGTGCTCAGGAAACGATCGAAGGAAGCTTGTTCCTTCGGCAGGAATTACTTCCGCGATTCGATGCCAAGATTCGACTAATTATGTGCTCGTCTAAGTGCAAACAGAAATCGACAAGCGACGTCCTTCGAGGAGACTGAGAAACGGAACGACGGTCTGCGAACAATATCCGACGACGAGAATTTCCAGCTTGTTAATATGTACATCGGAACTGAAAGCTGTAGGATCACAGCACAGGATACGACGAATATTAATTTAATTAAAATATCCCTAGCACTGCTTATACTTGTTAAATAATCGCCATTTCGTAATTACGACGAGGATAATAACCGCGGAAAGCTTGCAATCTCACTTGCGTATTAATGTAGCAGCGTGTGTCCCCAGTGGCAACCAGTTCAATTAGAAAAATGAACTAGCCTTCTCGTGTAGTGCAACAAGGCCTCGTTTCCAACCATGCTTCCTGAATGTTGTACTTATTAATTAAAATTGATTTAAGTACATTAATACACGAGATCTTCGCTTGAAAGTTTCAAGTTCATGGAAGGATAACAGTTACGTTAAAAAGTTTTCCCATTTTTTCAAACGGAGGATGATCGAAAACAATAAAAAGGGAAAGTCTGTCGTCGATAATTGTTATTAGCGAACGAAAAAAAATTCCGTCATTGACATCCTGTCTAACGATAATCAGAAAGAAACTCCATCGTCTATAACGATTATCAAAAAAAAAAAAAAAAAAAAAGAAGAAAAAATCGTCGTCCATAAGAAAAACGTAGCTAAGAAAATCGTAGGTCTTCGTTTAAATTCCCTATGAAATAACAGACAATTCACTATCGATGACTCGGGGTACTTGGCATATTTATAAACGAGGGTATACGTCAACGTGGCTTATCGATATAACGGAGTGGTTCTCGATGTGACCAGTTGGCGAAGGGAGTAACCGCAAAAATGGTGGTTAACGTAGCGGGAAAAAGGCGAGATGAATGTCGCAGAAATCTGAGCCATAGGAGAGGGGTAAAAGTTAAAGCGACTGGAGAGCATGCAAAGGGTAATCTCGTCGGGGTAAATCGTAGGGAACAACGAGACGCGGGCAGAGCAATCTCTGCCTCGAGATAGCGTCCTCTTCCTTTCTATTCCTCCCCCTAGTCCGGTGCAAGTTAAAGCGGGGAAAGTTAGGGGTGGAGATTATGGTGGACGAACACGAAACGCTGCATCGTTTCCCTTCGTGCGGACGAAGCTGCCGCTGCTTCGCTATAATCTGCTGCTCCCTTGCTGTCTCTGGTAACGACTTCCAGGCGAATTGAGAGACAGCGTGTTCAAGGATTGTTCGCGTACGGTTACGCGAAAGCGGTGTTTACCATCTACCTGTGTATTTCGCTTCCAGAGGCGGTCGTTGGTCGAGACTGGACAAACGTTTGAAATATTCGCCTATTTGCATAAGGGGCGCAACGGATGCGCTCATGCTCGCGTCGATGGAAATGTTGCAAAAACAGTAACGATACCGCGTTCAGAGATCGCTTTATTTGTTCCACGTCGAGTCACGTTCGCGTGATACGTCGACAATGAGATAGATTTGCTCGAATTTCGCAGGATAAACTAATAGGTTTTCTATGATAACTAAATGTCAGTATTATTGTTTTCACCCGTGTGTGAACGCGAATGATGCGTCAAATTAGATTCACCTGTGTCGCCAGATATCGATTGAACTGGCGCGCGTATGATGGCAAAAATATACGTTTGCTCTCTTTTCGTAAAACATTTTCGATCGGATGATTTTCCAACCTATTTTTTCCTCTCTTTGCTTTTTCTTTTAAGAGTACGTATACACAGATTTAGGGAATATGTTTGGAAATGGACTGTTTATCGTCACGGAGTCAATAAGCCGATGACACGTTGCGCAAACATTTGATTTAAACGACGAATACGTCCCATCGATGGATCGTCTACGATGAGTCACGATAGGATTTGACCATCGATTTACTTTGTTCCCGAGGATTTATCGTGGAATATAAAATCCACCATTCTTTTTGCATTTATTGTGGTAAAGGGGTCAATAGCTTCGTTCGATACGATCGCAACCGTTCAATTCAAGATCGAAACTTCTTTATGGGATCTGTTCACTGGCAGAGAGAGAGAGAGAGAGAGAGAGAGAAAGATACAACGCGAAGGCAAACAAAACGGCATCCAGACGGCTGGTTGAAAGCAGCCTTCGAGTTCGCCGAATCCATTAAGTTCCGTACTTTGAATACCACTAGCATCGAAGTCGAGTCGCCTCGGTATGCGAACCTTCGCACGGATCCTTCCGGAAGCCGAGGAAGTTTACCGTTTGCGTAGGACACGAACAACATTCGTTGGCCGAATTGATTCTTCGATAGAATAAAGAATTTAACTTTGACTAGATTTCCAACGACATTATGAAATGCGATTTGTTTTAACGAGACGTGTTCTCCGACCGAAAGGAAAACACATGCTGGTCGTTCTTCCGTGAAAGAAGAAACGCGCTTTGGTGAACGTCAATTGCTGTCGTGACAAATTTCGTTCGAACGCGAAGCAATTGCTTCCTGTATGCTAACGAATTCCGTGCACGTCTCTTAAAAAAGTTCCTTCCGTCGCTTGGGTGGTGGTTAAAAATTTGTGAAAGGGGGGACAAAGAGAGAACGAACGTCGATAGCCGAAGCTTGCAATCAAGAACGGCCCGGAATTCCAAATACGTAATAAGGAGCTATTCAATTGTACAAATGTAATTGTTTAATTGTAGATTCGTTAAAAGGATTACTAAACATACGAATACGATATACGAAATGAAATAAACGAAGAAACGGGGAAGAAAATAATGTTTCGTCCTTCTGAACGAGATTAGCATGTACGAGTCTCGAACGATATTTAACCAGATGTAAGCCAACTATAACGAGTTCCTATCGAATATATTGTCAATTTGTTAATATCACCTAATGACAAAATCCGCGATTACTTAGTTGCCAACCCAATAGGAAAAGAAAAATTTTCTACAGAGAAGAGACGGCAAAGGAAGAAACATTTTCGTAGCTAGCGCACCCTAGTGGTATGAAAATTTTCATACTCGAAATGTCATACGTGGCATTTTATCATCCGAAACGCGCTTTCTCTATTTCATCTCCTGTCACCGATATGAAATTCGCTACGGTACTTCGATATTACACATAGAAGTAAATCGAATTCGGTTTCCTCGGTGTTATTCTCGAGAAGGATCCACTGGTTGGGAGGATTAAAATCTTTACGATCACTTTTCTCGGTCCGTAAGAGGATCAGTCTCGCTTCGTCGCACTGAAAATACCTATTGGAAGGGTAGCATCGGAGCATAGTTCTCAGCTTTGCATACAATTCCCTTTCTCCTTCGAAAATGGAACTCGATCGAACGAATTGTCACGAAACTTGACAGTTTAAGGGCACAAAATGTGCAACTCGAGTAGAACGAACTTCGTAACGACGCGTGAAAACGTTCTATGTCTATGTTTCCGTGAATCGAAATTTCTCTATTATCCAACTTAATGTACGGAAATTCGTGTTTGTTTTAATATCGTTATCGGGTTGTTCGAAAAGTTTGTAGTTCTCTATGTTATATGCTTCGTCGTATTATGTACTTTGGCAAAATATTGCGGTGCAGCGATTGCAGAAGAATATTTGACATTAGTCGATAGAAAGAGCATCGTATTTCGATAAGGAAAAAATATTCCCATTCTTTGATGAGATGTAACTAAAAAATATTTGATATTCATCAAGAGCGTAATTCATCTTATCCATATTTTAATTCTTTTAAGACTTTTATAAAACAGTGTTTTCACGGTGAAAAGCGAGATATTACAGAGGCCTGTAAAAATTGTTTTTCGCAATTCATCGATAAGAGACTCAACGTTAAGTTTTGCCATGAGCTTCTCGTATAAATACAATATGCGCTACACCCGCGATTTAATCCTCTTCGTCAAGGAATTCTTCCTTCTTTGATGTAAGGTAGAGTCAAGATGTCTGCTCGAAAGAGCTGGCGAAAGATCGTAACGTCGAAGAAGATAAAGTCTAGCTTGACGCTTATTGACACGACGCGAATACAAGCCTGATTTAACGAGGGAAACTTTAATTGCGAGTTAATGCTTGTACAATTAGCAATCTCGGGAACTGAAAACTTGTTAACCATCGACTTCCTCCGCAGAAAACCCCGACAGGCAATACGGCGGATTACACGTGGTGTGCCCCAAAAGAATGAAAATCCAATTGGCGACGTAATGGAGGATCGTGCCTTGGGTTCCCTCCCGCCTACTTAGTATCCCTCTGATCCCTACAAACTCTCAACTCCCTCGGGGACTCGCTTTTGGTTACGTCGATGCTCGTTATTTTTCCATTTTAAAATCTACGAGAAATTACTCGCATAGAAGATACAGATTTCATTTGATTATTTATACTTGATGTGATTTTTATTATATAACACGAAATACATAAACTTTTCTATCGCGACCATATAGATAGTATCATGTAGAAGCTTTAACAACAATCCCTAACAATCTTTTGATTTTACCTTTATGAGCGAGGAGGTACATTAAAAATTACAAAACCTTCAAAAATAATTTGGCTTGCTCGGTTAATACGAACAAACGAACGATATTAAGTGTATGAAAGCAATGAAACTGTTCTAACTTGTTTCCATGATCCCCAAACTACCAACAAAGCCTCATCTCTCCAAAAAAAAAAAAAAAAAAAAAAAAAGAGGAAGGTAGGAGGAGTCAGTTGACGAATTTCCTGGTAACACTGTGTTTCCAATTGTGTTATTCAAATCGCGTAGTGTTTGTACGCTGCCACCTACGTCCATTCGACGAGATCGTATAGAACGAAAGCAGCAGGGATGACATTTCATTCTGTCGTGACACATTGCCGGTACACGGTGAAGCCACCACGAGCTCTAATCAAAACAGTGTCCGCGTGCTTCAGCCCCATCATTCTTGGATTCACCGGTTCCGGCTATTAGGAAGGGAAAATAAATAACCGTGGCCCTGTCCTTTTATTCAAATAGTGATATTTCCATTTGCCTCTCGCTGCTCGTACACAATGGCCAAAGAGAATGAAACACGGCGCGCGTATTCATCGAAAAGGCGTGCCGGCGCAGCCGATGGTAGAGAAACATAAGAGCGATCTTGCGCTGACTTTCGACGTGCGACAAGGGGTGCGAGCCTCCCCTCTGTTAGCCCATTACTCAGCGGACGTGTCCCGCTGCCAGGTACAATTTGTTCGACTCGCGGAAGCGAGAAGAAACGACGAACCTCACGTTGTTCCGTGACAGATGAGCTTCGCTGAGTCGCCGGTGGAAAAGAAAAAAAAATGAACGACTAAACGTCCGACTGTCGTAGGAAAGAAGAGAAAAGAAGGTTGGAATTCTTTTCTTTGAGCCGTCGAACGATGTTCCATCATCGTACGCGTAACAACAATTTTAAGAGACACGACGTTGCGTGGAAATCGTATTTTCATTCGCGGCCCTTTTTCATCGAGCAGGTGGCAGAGCCGAGTGTAATCAGGCGAACGCGAGCAAGTTATTTCCACGGCTCGAGAGAGGTAACGTTAATCGAGCTAGAAGAAGAAAACCTTCGGCTCGACGCCGCGTACTAACACCTTTTCTTGATCGACAACAAGGAAATTACGCTTTAACGCCGTGGCGTAAGAAAACGCGGTCGCAAAAGGGGCGGCTTACGTTCGCTCGGCGCGAGGAAATATTCCAAAGAAAATAACCTTCCAAGTAAGTTGCAAGTACGTCAACTTTCAACATGTAGAGTACTTTCCGGGACTATGGAGAACAATGTTAAAACCTTGAAAATAAGCATTCGAATAAATTCTTCTTGACACGTTGCTAAGAATTGTATACAGTCCACTTAGTCGTAACAACGAAAGAAAATAATCGTTGGAATAGTATATCGAACGATAACTAAGAGAAACTGCGTGTAATTAAAGTTCCATCGTACAAAACGACATTTGACGTGGGTCAGGCTGGTCTATCTTATGAAAAATAAAAAAGTATCCGGATAATTTTGAGCAGGATAGTGTGTGAGAATTCTAGGAGTAAAATACATTCGTGATTCTCCGCAAAATTACCAACGCTTGTAGTCGTCTCTGGTCGATAGAATGACACTGCCGTGTACCGTGAGGTCGTGAATAGGATCTACAGCTTTCAGTTTGAAAGGGAACAGTTTCGGGTTTGACCCACTCGGAGGAACGAAGGGATAAGGATTCGAATATCTCCTGGCAAGTTGGAATAAACGGTAAGAAAATAATCCCCACGGTTCTAAACGAGATGCCTTCCTGCTTTAGAGTCCTCATCCTCTGCATTCACCGGCGAAGAGGAGGTTCGTCGGTGCACGCGGTTATCCATTCAGTGTGAAACGGTCCTCTATCCCTCAGACTCTTTCGTTCGTCTACCTCGTTTTTTATTTCAATATTATTCGAAGCTTCTTAGACGGCGATATCGCCAACTACCTTTAGGTATAATACTGAACTCGAACAAGGTAGCTTTCGAACGAAACGACATCGTTCAGCTTAATTTTCCCGAACGGAAATTCTCGTCCATTAAAAAGTTGCTTGGTAGAAGAACCAATGGATGAAGAGCGTCGTGTCGCGTTAAACTATCGGATCGAGGCAGAGTTTCACAAGCAATCGCACAACCTGTTCGACGTGTTGATCCACCGAACTCAAAGCTCATCAATGAACGAACAGAGCGTCGGCAAAGCTTTGACACCAACACCGACGACCAACGTAGCGGAATCGAAGTACGCGTAATCCCGATAAACCGTCTACGATCGATTTTCTTCCTAGAAAAACATTTTCTCCTTTATAGAGATAAAATTGTCCCGACGAATGTTTCTGATTAGAAGTCGCTAGAACACGTTAGGCAAACATCGTTGGCAACGTTTCGCCGAAATTCACGGCGCATTCTGTCCGCTTGGCGTTGATTCGAAGAGCAATCAACAGCAGCAGACGCGTGTCGGCTGCGTTTGCGATCACGCTGGGAAATTAATTCGCGACGAGAGCATATCCTGCAATCCTGTGTTCCTGGTTCTCTCAAATAGACCGAAAGAGAGGCTTTGGAGCGAGGATGGAAAGTCGGCAAGATTTAATCGCGTAGCGAAAGTACGTAGAAACGGGGAAATTAATATCGTAGGAGGAGGAAGAGCACGGTGAAAGGGCGTTTAAAGTTTACAGGCGAGCAATGTGACTTTAGACGGCGTAAAACAAAAACGTCGTCTGGCGAGGACAAAGGTGGAAAAGTTCCTTATATTTTCTCGCCGGTATTTCTCGCCGCTAAAATGGATATAACAAAACGAAACGACCGAGATGAAGGAGGAAAAGAAACGTCAAGAAAGATCGGATGGTGTCGGTATTTCGAGGAACACCTCGATATTCTGCAGAGATCGTTTCTTTCTCTTTCCAACCTGTTTCGTTCCTTCCTTTCGACATCGTCGACTGTTGGCGGCCAATAAGGAAGCTCGGATGCTTGCTCTCGAGATCCCTTTCCTCTGGGAAACATCCGAAGAAAGCCAGAGAGAAAGAGAGAGAGGGAGGAAGAAAGATCGAATCGTCTCTCTGTTTGCCAAGCGAAAACAGGTGCCGCGAAAGACTCATGCCAGCCGCTTAATTACTTGGGGAATTCCATCGAACGTTTAGGAAACTGGAATCGTGCGAAGAAGTTCCGAGATTGCGAGATAACGTGGCTCCTAGCGCCGCCAACTTGACGACTAATTCTATTTGTTTCGTTACTTTCAATTACGGTGCACGTGTCAAGGAAGGAGAAAGGAGAACTCGTTGTTCCTTTGGAAATTATACAATTTCAGTTTTCACGAAGTTTTCAGTGCACGGTGGTACTTTTCGAAAACTTTTCAGCCTTTCATCCGGAACGACACCTTGGTGGAATTCCTCCTATTGTACCTTAAGAGAAAGAAGCGAAGTTTCCAAGTTCCTATCGCGTAGAAATATCTTCTCGAATACATGCTTAGGGCTAGACACATTGCACGCGACTGATACGCGTCATTTTTGCATTCGTGTCGATTTAATGGCACGTTCGGCCGATACGTTTATTTATACGGAGCGATAAAAATAATCAAAGACGAAGACGTCGCGTCAAATTGACACGATCACGTGCGGGAATAGACGGAGGCGAAGACGCCGCGTCATATCTTAAAAAGTAATTGAACGTAAAAGTATCGAACGAAATATGACACGCTAGATTGACGCGGTAAAATTCAGAATTAATCGAAGGCGAATACGAGGCAAAGTGACGCGATAACGTCCAAAAATAACTTTCATCTTCGTTTATGATTCAAGAATGCGATGTCAAATCGACGCGATAAGCTACGAAAATAATTTTCACTTTCGTTACTCGAACGTGAAGCTACGATGCCGACCAGACGCGTCAAGATGCAAAAATAATTCAAGACGAAGACACGACGTCGGATCGGCGTTATCGCGAGAATGACGAGTGGCACTCGCGTTCAACGGACCTCGGACAATTCATGGCAAAAAAATACTGATTCGAATTCCGTTATTTCCAATACGATCCTAGCGATATAGTGACACGAGATCGTTCTTCGGGCTTCGATGTAAACCTCCACAAGCGCGATTGTTGGCATTCGTGCTTTAGTTCGCGCCAAACACATTCTAACACTCTCGCACACCTTCTCTGTGGCTTGACGCACGGTACAACGAGGTTCGACGCGGTTTCACAAAGAGACAACCCGGCGTGCGGCATTGTACGGGCTCGCGAACAGCTCTCCTGCCGGGTCTTCCACGCGACCACGCGAGTTATTGAATTCGCGTTTCAACGCCGGCTTATTACCGAGCGGCTTGTGATAGCACGGCATTCACCGCACACCGGGGCGTCGCCGCTGGAAACATCGCGTTCGAAACGTCTGACGCGCGATTTCGCCGCCACAAGAGAAACTCTCGAGACCTCGCAAAACTGAAAAAGTTAAATCCGCGAACAAGTGTATCGAAATCGTGGAACGGAACCGCTGATTGGGAGCTTTAAAGCGGAACGATTTCTTGCAGGGAAGCAACGCTGAGGGATTCGCTACTTCGAAGCTGGCAGTCGATTCAATTCGGTTTATCACGCCGCAATCTCCCGTTGTTTCTAGCTCCAGCAGAATTGTCGTTGCGACGCTTTTTATTTTCTCCACTTTCAGACTTTCACGGTACGGTTCTGTGCTTTATGTCGGGTTCAGACTATTCGAAATTTCTTAGTGTAGACCGTGTCCAGAATTATATCTCGATGGTGAAATTTTGAAAAAAATTGCAACTAGATGCTTCGAACGAATTAAGCGGCATACTTAAACTGTGACGTGTTCGATATCGTGAAGCTATACACTCGTACTTGTTCAGAACTACTAGTACTATTAGTATGCTCATCGATCTGATATAAAGCGCGATAACCGATTCACATCGTTACAGACACGAGTAATATTCGTTTGAGATAACAATACATAATGCGTTAGGAAGAAAATCTTTATTATAAAAGGCATTGGCGACAGCTACGAATTAACGATAGAAATGTTGTAAATTGAAATGCAGAGAAAAATGACAATCACAAGAATTATTTTCCAAAATTTGATATTTACGATTCGTGTAATAAACGAATAAAGTTGTGAAAATAGTTCTTTGCTTTCTTGAGGTTTTAATCGGAGTTGGCCAGTTTGGCTTTCGGAACACTCGTATACATTGATCGCGTTCGTGTCACGAATCATTGGTCAAAGATCAAGCCTTATTTAGTTAGTCAGCTGATATCTTTACAACACCAGACAACGTCTCAATGGGCCACTTGACCTTCTGATCCAGCTAACTGCAATACTGGCGAACCATCGAAACACGCAGTTTACACTCGAAAGTTTCGAATAGCCTTTTATTTTCTTAACTTTTTGGCGCTGAAACGAAGTTAGTATCGTTTTTAGATAACTCTTCGGTGCTTTCGATCTGTCTTTCTTTTTCACTGTACTTTTTCTCTTTGTCTCTGACTGAACATACGGAATAAATCCAACGAGTGGCATGTGTTCTGCTTACATCGAGGTTCCGTGTAAATTCACGTGGGTGCAAAATGATGTACTGAATGGTAAAACACATGCATTGGGTAGGGGAAACTGCGTCGTTGGCACCCTTCCGTTAAAGACAGTCTGGAATTTCGAGGGAGGAATTTCACGGTGGAACGCCTTTGCACGTCGAAAGAACGCGAACGCGGCCGAAAAACGAACTGGTGGAATTGAAGTTCGAATTACCGAGGCAGGATACGCGTAGTTTCGCGCTACCGCGAATAAATGGAATTTTAGAAGAGCCTGGAAAAAAAATCACCGACTCGAAATTGGCGGAGAACTCTCTGCTCATGAATGAAACCAGCTACTGAA